>NC_066621.1:105084291-105392625 GCF_025201925.1 Gopherus flavomarginatus
GCTAGCTAGTAGGTCACAGTCAAGACTGAAGCTGGCTTGACTTAAAGAGCCAGCCAGCCTGTGACAGGAACCTTAGAATTTCATCCCTAGATTATACAGGCAAAGGTTGGATTTTCATTTTAACAAGATTGACACTCAAGTTACATTTAAAATCTCCATGTACTACACACAAATGTGGTAGCCTCCAATGTCTTAGGGTAAATGCAATATAAAATAACCCATCCAGCATTGTTTGGGACACACCAGCAGACTTGAAATGCTTTTATCATTAACAAAAACTCTGAGAATAGTTTCACAGGAATTGTTATGCATTGTTCTACATCCTTTGTTTGATTTACAAACTGCTGAAGGGGAATAGGGTTGTAAAACTAATCCAGGTTTATGATATAAAAAGGGCATCAGATTTTAGAAACACCTTCTGGCCTTACAGATATAGTTGACATTAAACAATTTATTTAATTAAATAACTGACGCAACAACATGCTAAATTGCTACTAGTAGGAAATAAAGTAGCCTGTCCGGTTTACTGTCAAGCACAGGTTTTAGCAAAGAATGTGGAGACTCAGCACATAGTTGGGATTGAATATAAAATCAAAGATGGTACTGGATAACGGAAAAAACAAATGATTCATTCTGTTTTTTTCCTGCTAAAAAACCTTAAGACCTCATCTACTATTATAACAATAATTTATATATATATATACATACGCACACACATACATATATATTTATATATATATATATAATTAACTCATTCTCAGCTATTTAAGAGAAGTAAATGAACATCCTATATACAGATGTTCATTTGCATGTATTCATGATTTCTTAAACGTTGCTCATATACCTACTCTTGACTATGTTCCTAAATTATATAAATTCTGCACTCCGATATACATGCAGGATTTTGTTGCATCAAATCAATGATGCATCTTATTCTGTCCAATCCCTTTAGATATTCAGTACCTGCAGCATGTAGGTCAATAGGCATTCATCACCTTTCAGGACTGGGCCCTGAATAAAAACCGCAGAATCATTTTATACTGTTTGTTCGCTTGGAAGGATTAGAAATTTATCAGTAAATGCTGATTTCACAGTACACACACAAAGTGATAAAAATATTTCTACTGATGAGAATCAAAATTTACAAATAGACAAAGTAAGAAAAATTCAGCTTAAGAACTTATTAAAGTTTGATTTAAGCATATTTACTTTGCATATTTGTATTTTTACATATGATATTACCCTCCCCTCATAATTTCATACAACTGTGAAAATGCAGATCAATAAAAATAGAAATTTTGTTTTAAAAATCTATATTATCCTTCACAAGTATATTAAAAAAATGAATTATATCAACCCTGAATAATATGTATAATGCATCACTCTATATCTATGCAATGAAATAATAATACTTGTATGGTATATATTATTTAATATACTTTAAACACATTGTATAAATATCATGAGGCAGATTCAGCACAAAATTTACAACATTTTCTGCGCTTTTAGACCTTAGCAAAGACTCTCTGTGGCAGAAAATTCATCAGGTATGAGTTTGCATCAACAGAAAGCTACATATGTAACATATACTATATATCTATATGACATCATCCTATAACATGTAAAGTATAATGATTCATTGTAATTGATCTAGAGCAGTGGCTTTCAAACTGCAAGTCACAACCCAGTACTGGGTCGCAGAATGGAAGGCACTGGGTCATGGCGGTTCTGGTCAGCACCACCGACTGGGCCATTAAAAGTCCCATTGGCGGTGCTGCCTGGCTAAGGCAGGCTAATCCCTACATGATCTAACACTGTGCTGCACCCTTGCAGCGGCCAGCAGCAGGTCCAGCTCCTAGGCAGGGGCACCATGGGGCTCCACACATTGCCCCTGCCCTGAGAACTGGCCCCGCACTCCCATTGGCCAGTTCCTGGCCAATGGGAGCTGGGAGGGGATGCTTGCGGGCGAGAGTTGCACCGAGCCACTTACGCACCTCCGCCTAGGAGCCGGACCTGCTGCTGGCCGCTTCCATGGCGCAGCACGGTTGGTGGTGCCAGGAGAGGCAAGAAGCCTGCCTTAGCACCCGCCGCTGCGCTGCTGACCAGGAGCCACTTGAGGTAAGCCTGCACCCCAAACCTCTTATCCCCTACCCCACCCCAGAGCCTATACCCCCAGCCCACAGTCCTGACCCCCTCCCCCACCGCAACCCCTTGCCCCAGCCAGATCCCCCTTTCACATCCTGAAACTCTCATTCCTGGCCCCACCTCGCAGCCCTCACCCTGCACCCCAACCCTCTTCCCCAGCTCTGAGCCTCTCCCACACCCCAAACCCCTCATCCCCAGCTCCGTTGAGTCATAGACATCAACAATTTCCTTTAACTGGATCACCAGAAAAATGTTTGAAAACCACTGATCTAGAGTATATATATATATATTATATTACATTTGTAGATATGTATTGGAATCTGCAAACAAAATTCTTTGGCCTTTTATGGGGGAATTTGTACTCACTGGGGAGCTGCTTGCTAAACAAGAAAGGCAATCTACTGGGAAAAGAGGCTGAAAGCTTCCAAAAAGAGGTATTGTTCTCTTTTGGGACTACAGCAGTTTAAAGAGCTCCTTTGAAAAGAGGAGGAAGTTACAGACCCCAATAGGGAATAAAGGGTCAGAGTAGATATTCAAGACTGAAAATTGGCTGCTGCATAAGCACAGCAACTTTCACAACATTTTTAATACAGCTATCCAGTTTAACAGTTTCTAGTCCTAGTGCTCTGGACTAATTCCAGTTTGGGTAATTATGTTCTGCTATTCTAATCCCCCCTGCAGTTCCAATGACTTTAATTATCCTTCTTCATATGCTGGCCTGAACTACTGAATAGTGTTTCTGTAACCTTCTTAACAGGTGCTATGTTCCAACCCAGAAATGACTACATTTTAGTGATTGATGAAGTAATTTTTGCATATAATTTGGGAAAAGAGATATAGTATCATAATCAGATTCTCAGCTAATGTAAACTGGCATACTTCCATTGAGTTCTGGCCCTAAACTTATTTTGTGATATCCTGACTCCTTTAAAGTCAATGGCAAAATTTCCATTGACTTCAATGTGGCCAAGAGTTCATCCATTACATTAAGGGATAACACTCTGTATACTTCAAAGTACAGACCACAGGGTATGCATTGTAATATGTGGTTTGCAAGATATCTTCTTAGAGGGTTATGTGATGCAGTGCGCTAATGTCTAGCCTTTCACTTCTGGAGGGCTGCATTTAAATCCTATTTCAGGTCAGAAGTGAAAATGCAAGTCTGGTTAGGGTACAATTTGGAGACTCCAATCAAGAGAAACTCAGGACCGAACTAGCAATGGCACTGTGTTGACAAGCCTTCTGCACGGACAAGCTTGAAGAATAATTCTCTGCATTCTACCAGATTCATGCAAAAAGTATGAAAAATATAAAAATACATATTTACTTGTCCAAAAAGATTTTTCTCTTTTAAATTTGAATGGGAGGGTGTGGAGGCAATTTATAAATCGGAAAAATATTTATTTTAAAAAAACCAGATGAGGCCCATCCTCAATGTACAGATAAAAGCAAGGAAATTCAGATATAGAGAGAAATTTGAGGCTTGCCCTCCTGCCTTAATTTATGCCATCATTGAGCACAACGTGATATTGTATTATATGTATGCTTTGTTCTGTGTTCTTTATAATATGTAGCTATAATTGCATACGTTAAAGAGAGACGGTCAGGTTCTGGAGTTTTATCTTTAGTAAATACCTTAAGATCAGGCTTGGAATGTTTTCTTTGAAAGCAAGCAGTGTTTTCATTGAAAGCAATGTTTTTTTCAGTTTGAATTGCTGGGCTGATCGGTCAGTGCTGTGACACATCCTGCTTAGTTATGTCTGTGAGTCTGAGTTCAGTAGTCCAGGACTGTCTATACAGATTTGCAGCTCCGTTCCACAGTAATTTGCAAAGAAACAAACAACAGATTCATCTGAAGTCCTGCAAAATGCATGCATTAATATGGATATCTGTAAAGATAGTTGAATTCCAGAACTGAAATGTATTATCTGAAAGGTACTGGAAAAGAGTCAATTTGATAGCATTAAATTAGTGTGATTTGTCTATTCTACTGAAAACAAAATAAACTAAGTTCAAGTGATAATGATCTGACTTACACTCACCAAACCAAAGATATTCTAAGATAAAGACTAAACTTTGGGTCTAATCTTGCAAACCCTTACTTTTGTGAGTACTCCCACAGACTTCACAGAACTATGTGCTTGATTAAAGGCTACTCATCAGAGTAAATATTTGCAAGACCATACATTCTGTTCTTACTGTTTGCTCCTTAGAAGTGCAGCAGAGCCTGTATCTTATACCCTATGAACCAAGTATGCCCACAGTTACATGTGTGCAATTGGCCCTGTATTTGCTGCAATTCCTAAGTAAAACTGGATGGTTTTAACAAAAAGAATGAGCCATATTGTATTTCTGAAATCTCTTGCATCAATAAAAAATACACTCAATGGATTTGAAAAACTTTATTCTTCAAAGGTAACTTATTGTTATACTTATGTAATTTTGACTGATCCAAAATATGTTATGTGTTTGGGCACAATAAACAAATGTATAGGGTATAAATAACAAACACATTTAACACACCATCAGCTTAGCACCATTTCCTAGAGAACATCATGAATGAATGGAATAGTTGTTCAAAAGTCTTGGAGAAGCCATGTTTGTTGGATGGTGTTAATGAAAACATAATACAGTGTTACTTTTACACTCTAATGGTGAGGGATCATTTGTGGCATATAGACTGCAGGAATGGGACCTTTATTCCCATGATCTTGGTACTTCGATTCCCAAATACGGCCAACATTATCTCCCTTTCATTTTACAAACCCTAGGAACATCTGGGATCACAAGAAAGCTCAAATTGCTCTTTCAGAGAAGTCCTCCCTTCCGTTTTTGCACATTTATATAATATCCTCCTTAATTCAACAGAAGCAGAAGCAGCAATGTACTTATACAATTACTGACCTGAACTGTACCAAGGTGTGCTACATTTTCAGACATACTTCCATACCAAAGAGGTGTGGCCTCTTCTAAGTATCCAACTAAACATATGGTTATATGGATCAAAGTGAACTTCTGAACCTTTCAATGCTCAGTCAATAGTAATCATAGCCAACATCCAATAATTAACATCTGATCTTTCATCTTGGGCAATTTATACTGAAAATCCTAGGACTCTACCACTCCATCTTGTGGAAACAAAATGATAAGAGATAAGATTTAATTTGGAAAACTGTGTAGTTCAGTATGTGTACTTTCCAAATGCATCACTTTCTCCAGGAGAAAAGACTAGTGTCTGAAGTGGGGAGCAGGAATTGTGGCTCTCTAATGCATGAATATGATGTATGGAAATTCCTGGGTATCCACATGTTAGTCCCTCCATGTCAGTTCCAAGTCCCCAAGTTAATACGGCTTTCTGTAGCATTACTGTCTAATGGAAAATTCAGAGTAAAAGACTAGCTTTCACAGTGGCTGATCCCTGTCTCCATCCCACACTTCTAACACAACATGACCTCTCCACGTCTGCAATTTACAGCGACCTCACTTCTTGGAGTTCCCCATGTACAGAAACTTCTGAAAGGTTAGGGTATGTCTTCACTGCAGAGTCAGCATGGGTAATCAGAACTCTGTTTAACCAGTGCAGATGTGAACAACCACACTGCAAAGCCACACTCAAGTTACTGTGTCCTCACTGGTGATGCACTCACCTGTGTGTGTAAGTAAGACTTTCCAGGGCATAGCCCATGGCTCTTTGTGCTGCAGTAAGCTGAGCTGCTCTATGGCTCTTTTCCAATAAATTGTGAGTGGACTTACCTGTCCTTTTGGGCACATGGATGTAATTGTGGGAAGGCATTGGAGGACTATCAGCACCAGGATCTAACCCAGTCCCCCAGCCATGCCAGCTAGCCTGGGTTGAAAGCACCACTAAACTTGGGTGAGAGATTTTTATGTATGGATTGGAGGAGAACTAAGGGCAATACCAATGTAAGATCCCAGGCTAATTCTGCAATGAAGAAGTACCCTTAGAGGAAGAATGAACAATGCCAATTTGGCTCCATTCCTTCCCTTCTGATATTGGGAGCTTTTTTATGGAATATCCATTTCTCTCAATTGGTCAGTGCTGCACAGCAGAGTGCTAACAAGACCTTACAACTAAGTTCATCCTAAACCCTGGTATGTTCTGTTAATGCAGAAGGTCTTTTTGGAAGAGAGCTGTGAAAGAAAAGTCTTAAAATTAAATAAATATATTTCATGGGGGCTTCAGGTTTAGATAATGGTGGTGGCTCACCTGTCCCAGCCAGGTTCAGAATATGCAGACATGAGTTTGCAAATCTATGACCAAACAAGTGAAAATTGCGCACTTCACTTTAACTGGTCTCTTGCAACACATGTCCCTTACGATTAACAATCTTTCCCATCTTGTGTTTAATTGTTACACTCTGATGACTTTTTCCAGACATAAAGAAGAGGTCTGTGTAAGTCAGAAGCTTGACTCTTCTACCAATAGAAGTAGTCCAATAAAAGATATTACCTTACCCACCTTAGCTGTCATAACCTGGAACCAACACAGCTACAACAATGTTGAAAAGTCCTTCTCACTTAACAAATCCTGGGATGGTTTCAAGTTAGGGCAGCAATGACCTGCTATTGGTCCCTTTGCAGGGTACCCATCTGCAGAACAAATGGACAGAGGACAAAGAGAGACTCCATAGTACTTTCCATCATTATTGCCATTGATTACTTCTGGGTTACACAAT
Organism: Gopherus flavomarginatus; assembly: GCF_025201925.1. Taxonomy (NCBI): domain Eukaryota; kingdom Metazoa; phylum Chordata; order Testudines; family Testudinidae; genus Gopherus; species Gopherus flavomarginatus. The sequence continues at coordinate 105,091,134 of NC_066621.1, forward strand.
AAGAAGTTCCCCTGTTACAATGCAAAATACAGCTAATCACCTCAGATTTCACTCAGCCTTTTAGGACATGCCAGGCACCACAACATTGCTAACCTCTGTAAAAAGCAGTAGGAGAAGGTGTTCTAAACAAACAAAATGTTGATCTGCCTTTTATTAATTTCATTTTTTATCTTCTTGTATACAGACATTTGACAGCTGTGACATTCATGGGCAATGCATTTGAAAAAGAAGACATAAATATTCAGAGGCATATTAGAATGCTGTTCAATGTAAGCACCTGTCTACTTAGTGTTGACAGAAAATCATTTACTTTGCTTTATGCATGTTCTCTCCAGAGACCACAGAGGTCCTATTTTATTTAAAGAGCTGGTCCCAACATCAGTATTTGCTCTTGAAAATGCAGTATATACAGCTAATTATATTTAGTGAGGAAACAATTTTGGTTTATATTTTCAATAATACTTAAACAATTTTGTCAATCTTTCTTCAGAATCTGCTTCCCGGAGGGGCCTGGAAATGCATGACCTCATGATGTCTTTATTTATGACATCACAAAGGGGGATATAAAATTCAGAGTATCATAAAGAATGAGAATATAAGTCCTAGGAAAATATGCATGACCAGACAGAGCCCAATCCTTTCAGCTAGTAATTCTTACTTGCATGGGTAATCCTGTTGACTTCAAGGACTAAGCAGTCACACTAAAATACAGACTACTCACTGAAGTAATGTTTTCTGGATTGGGTCCATAATCCTAAATCATTGAAAAGAACAGCAATATAAGAGGCTGCTTTAAATCCTCATATACTGTAACATTAACTGCTTCCTCCCCCCCCCAGTTTTTTAAAAATTGAGCCAGTTATACAAAAAGCTTTTTTTTAGATACCATTATGAATAAATAAACCATACAATCTTTGTGGCTTTTTGATAGTTTGTCAAATGTCCAATTAATATAAGAGTGATCTAATGAATCAAAGCACCACAGGCACTGGAAATCTCTGTCCACAGCAAACTAATTACAAGTACGATGTATGTGTAAACAGTGTGGATTTCATCCCTGTGGTTGGCAAACATACCAGGTGGCATATGCTTCTCAAAAAAGAGAATAATTTTACAGAGTAGTTTTATTTGCCATTCTCATCTGTAGTACAATACATATAGAACATGATCAGTGCAGGCAGAACTTGTATGACCCCAACATGTAATTTTATAACATATCTTTCTTTCCTTTATGATGAGACACGGTTTCCATTGGGTTAACATCTAATCCATAGTGAAACCAAATTGCCAGATTCACAGGTCATAATTACAAATGTATCATATTATCAAAAATAATATGAAATACAAGCTAAAGTGAATAAAGTCTAATTTTTTGGCCATGACATTTCACTGTATTTTATTTTATCTGACATGAGTATGTAATGATGTTAACTCAGTCCTGATGATGTAGAATGGGCCAGTGGGGGAGGTTTGAAGAGATCAGAAAAATTGCCAGTTTTCTTAAACTGCAAAACCTTACAATGCTGCCACCTATAGACCAAAAATTAAAACATCAAGTTTGTTATTCAATGCTACAGCTTAACAGTAAAAAGCATAGTGAAAGAGGAGCAGGATTGAATGCACGGATTCAGACCTTTGGAAACATTTAATTCATCAGATGAACTGATGAAGCAGCTACTTTAGTTTAGACAGTTCAATGCACTCATATAATTTAATTAGGATCATCACACAGCAACCCAAGATGTCTATAGAAATTATGAGAGGCAAATCCAGACAACATATGAATCCTTTTGCTCAATTAAAGCTAGGCCATGTTTTTATGGAAAGGTTTTTTTTCTCTTTACTGTGCACACAAGGAGCAATAGAATTAAAGTGCCTTTCCTTCAGATTAGGATAATTATATAAAAGCAGCAAAATTTAAAATACTTACCAAATTTTACACTGTGACCTTGAGCATTTAAGCTTGTCATTTCCTTTGTTAATGGGGAAACAGAGGTGATTACATCTAATGCCTTAGCTATATGACTGTTTCCTAATATTAGCACTTACTACTAAAATAGTCTAGAAACTGAATTTTTCAAACATGTTTAGAAATACTTGTCCCTATTTATGACTGCAGTTGACTGTGGTGTTTCCATCTAGGAACATAAACATTGCTCTTTTACTGTTCCTTCAAGCAGAAAGTTCACTCTGCTAACTTCCGCCGTAAGTCCTACAATCCTTATAGAGAGGCCAAATCACTGAAGAAGCCACCTATGGGTTGTTATATGGCAAAAAAAAGTGTAAGGAGAATAAGGTGTTATCCCTTCAGATTGGTAGGCAGGTAAATGGTAAGCAGTTTTCAAGGTAGAGATTAAAATCTCTAGGGTAACATGTAATGCCTCACTACACCCAGTCTGCATACCCATCACAGATTAAAAAAACAAAAACAAACAACAATGATGTCTGATAAATAAACGTTGTCTATCTGTGTGTAAATAGTCATTTGGTAGACTGCTTAATTAGTTCATATTTGTGAAAAGCTTTGCAATACAAAGTGTGGTCTAAGTGTCTTTTATTATTATCCCTCAACACTCAAGGCTGATGCAGAAGCTAGAACAGAAACCAGGACAGAGACTATAGATGAAAGTGGAAGGACCAGAAGCAGGAGGGGAGTTCAAACTGTTCTTGGTTATAGTACGGGACAGGGGTATCTGCATAAGAACTGTTACTATAGCCAATCTTACTTGGCTGTTACTCTTGCAAACTGTTGGAATACACACTAGGCCAAGCTGTACTTACCTTTAATTGTATGCTTAAATACTTTTGTGGATGACAACCTGGAGAGCACTACTGTCCTAGGGCTATGATGTAGCACAATGAGATCCATAACGTGATAGCATGATACTTTGTGTTTGTCAGGCCTGGAAACTTATTTGGGAGCATGTGTGTGCTGTGCATGCCTAATATAACCTCTCCTGCGGACCATGCCTGAATATCTGCTATTGAAGAACAATACTTAATGTTGGCTATTTCTATATTGCTTTACGAATTTCTGTGTGCGTGCTTTTTCCACGCATTAACAATGGCATCATTCTACTTTTTCAGCTCCCCCTTTCTCCATATCTGTGCCCTCGTATTTAAATACCGGCAGGGCTGGCGCTTCCATTGACGCGAACTAGGCAATTGCCTAGGGCACCAGGATTTTCGGGGGGTGGCATTTTGCTGGGGGGGTATCATAACCTTAGTCCCAGATTTGGACCTTAGCGTCCAAAATATGGGGGTTAGCATGAAAACCTCCAAGCTTAGTTACCAGCTTGGACCTGGTACCTGCTGCCACCACCCAAAAAATTAGAGTGTTTTGGGGCACTCTGGTCCCCCTGAAAAACCTTCCCTGGGGACCCCAAGACCCAAATCCCTTGAGTCTCACAACAAAGGGAAATAATCCTTTTTCCCTTCCCCCCTCCAGGTGCTCCTGGAGAGATACACAGACACAAGCTCTGTGAAACTACACAGAGTGACTCCCCCTCTCTGTTTCCAGTCCTGGAAACAAAAAGTACTTTCCTATTCCCCCAGAGGGAATGCAAAATCAGGCTAGCAAATCCAACACACAGATCTCCCCGATTTCTTCCTCCCACCAATTCCCTGGTGAGTACAGACTCAATTTCCCTGAAGTAAAGAAAAACTCCAACAGGTCTTAAAAGAAAGCTTTATATAAAAAGAAAGAAAAATACATACAAATGTTCTCTCTGTATTAAGATGATACAATACAGGGTCGATTGCTTAAAAGAATATTGAATAAACAGCCTTATTCAAAAAGAATACAAATCAAAGCACTCCAGCACTTATATTCATGCAAATACCAAAGAAAAGAAACCATATAACTTACTATCTGATCTCTTTGTCCTTACACTTAGAAACAGAAGACTAGAAAGTAGAAACTACTTCTCCAAAGCTCAGAGAAAGCAGGAAGACAGACAAAAGACTCAGACACAAACTCCCTCCACCCAGAGTTGAAAAAATCCGGTTTCCTGATTGGTCCTCTGGTCAGGTGCTTCAGGTGAAAGAGACATTAACCCTTAGCTATCTGTTTATGACAGGGGGGTGGCGGCAGGCGGCTCCAGTGGAGCTGCCGCAGTCGTGCCTGCGGACGGTCCGCTGGTCCCGCGCGGCTCCGGTGGACCTCCCACAGGCACGGCTGTGGCAGCTCCACTGGAGCCGCGGACCAACGGACCCTCCACAGAAATGGCTGCGGCAGCTCCACAGGAGCCGCGGGAGAGGCACGCGGGGTGGCGAAATGGCTGTGCGCCTAGGGCATGAAAAACTCTAGCGCCAGTCCTGAATACTGGTCTGTACATCTTTGACTAGCTTTCACGGAGCACCTTGAAAATCCCTGGCATGATTCTATGGAATGGCTTGTCCTGCAATTTCACAGTTTTTATCTCTTTTCTGTCATAACTTACGTCACTTTTCAACACTAATGAGCTAACCGTCCCATGGCATGATTTGGCCCTCAGTGACTGAAACAAAACTTTTACTGAGCCAAATTCAGCTCTCATCCACTTTTATGCCATCCACCTGTCAGTGGGATGGCACAAATGTAGCTGAGAGCATAGGAGTTTTGCCTGTGTAAGGGCAGCAGAATCAGCCCCACAGTTTGAGACTGACACTGTAGCATTCAACAAATAATGTATTACAAAGGATAGAGGATGTTCATGTTTGTTTTACAGTAAATTTTATTGGGCCCTGATTCAACAAGGTGCTTGGTTGTTATTATTATGAATTATTATTAGTATGCACTTACACAACTTTAAGCATATGAGCTGTCCCATTGAAGCCCCATTAAAGTTACGTACATTCTGAAGTCTTTTGCTGAACTGTGGCCTTATATTAAACACAAAATTTCTATTCAATATGTGAATATTGTTAATATTACACAATGTTAAATCAACCACCCTTTCCAAATTAAGATACAGACATCATATAATTGATCTTATCATCACTATGAAGGATGCTGAGCAGCAGATAGTTATGATGGCAGCTTCCTTGTGTTTAGTAATTTCTTCCCTTTTTTATATTCTTGAATTTTGGATTTACACACTTAAAAAGTAGGTGAAATGATTCTCATTTTTAAAAATACTTTGCCATTCTCCTTTAAACTTAGACAAATTCTGCACTTACATCAGTGCCTTTTGACTACAATGAGTTTGCATGGAGGTAAGTGAGTACAGAATTTGTCCTGCTATATCTTAGTCTTTATTATGACTAACACTTAGTTGGATGAAAAAGAGCTAAAGCCAGTGGCCTGGACCATGGACAACAGAAAGAGGGACCTCTGCTGCATACTTCCCCCTTTGCCCCAAGCCCATGTTAGCCCTTTCACAGCCATAATGTAAAGTTGGATGTCCATGGAGCTAGGACTAGAGTTGTCAGGTGTAGGAGTGGGTGGGGTTGGGACTGGCAGATTTCTGAATGGAAATATGTCCATAAGCTGTTCGAAACAGTTTTAAATGAATTGGCAAGGGGAAGGAATCACTGATAACTACTGCTCCTTCAAAAGTCATGCTGCTTGGCTCAGATGATCGGCCCAAAAAGTATCAGGCAGAGTCTGAGTTTCTGTGCTTCAACCAGCAGAATCTGTGGTTTTGCAGCCTAGTTTTTCATATCCAATTTAAAACCTCTGCCCCAAAACCTCTGCCCCAATGTTATATTAGAAACTTATCCCCTTGAAAGCTAAAATAGAACAGTGAATTATTATACCCATGTCATTTAAAGATTAGTACAATATTTCTGTAATTTAAAAATAAATCTTACCTATTAAGTATATAGATTTGGAAAGAAAAGTGCATTACAAAGAGAACAAAGATCAAGCATATCATCTGTGATTCTATTAGTTATGACATTAACTGGGCACTCATAGGAACCTCACAATATATCAACAATTCAAAGACAATCATGGATTCATAAATGTTAGAGAGGGAAAGGGCCATGAGGTAATGACCATTTCTCTGCCAGTGCAGGACTGTTCTCTGCATATATTGAACAACCTAGTATTTTGTCGAATCTTATTTTAAGTGCCTCAGCAAAGGATCTTCTATCATATCTTTTAGATTTTAGTCTAATAGTGCTAAGATAATTTAACCTAATTTACTAGTTAACATTATAATTCTCTGATTTCCATCTCTACCAGAGAAAGAGATTTTTCTAAATTCCAAAGAATATACAGCCCTTGATGGGGTTGATGTATGTTAAAGATTCAGATTAACTAAAATGAGGAACAGCAACTGGGAAGTGCTGAAAAGGTTAATTTTATTGCCTTCATGACTAGATATTTGTATTATTAACAACTCCTTTAAATATTAGTTAGATTTAGCTGTAATACGCATATTGATGTAAATACAACAGGACATTCCTAAAGGGAATACAAATTTTTTTTTTTAAATTCCATATTTACTACAATAAATGTTATGCCAAGAAATTTTATAGCTAACAGAATCATAGAAAATACTATACCCAAAGCTAGAGAAATGTTCCAGTACAAAGCATGCCTAATATATAGTCTTCCAAATATACAATATATCCCTAGTAAAATTGTAAATTATGGTTGCAAATGAAGCTACAAACAAAATTTTGCTCAAGGCATGAATCATAAATTCAAACAATAATCATCTCCTACATGAGACACAACTTCTTTGTTTACTTCTTGTACACTATTTCCTAAACATGAAGATGAAAGTAGGTCAAGTAAATTTAGCATCTTTTCGCATGAAGTATGTTATGATATCGGGTGGCACAGTCTAATTTACAATTACTTGAGTCCTTTGAATATTAAAATATGCATTTTCACTGTGCTGTGTCATTACACATATTGACATTTTACCTCATGATGACACGGAATCATAGAAAACATAACATTTGTGGAAAAAAACATTTATCACAATAGCAGCCTGCAGCATGAAATTTGAACACATTTTTCATACCAGGAAAAAAAAAAACAGCTTCAGATGATGCTGAATGATTTTTTTTTATTCTGCTTTCATTTTTTCCAGATGTCTTTGTATGGAGAGTTTCGGGGAGAAATTGGGGAAGGTGTTGGTTCCTTTTATTTCCCAAACTCCTGAAATGTACTGTAGCTGTTTATTGGTGCAACAACTTTGCTGAGAGGTGTGCAGAATTAAACAGCTCTAGGCTTTCCTGTCACTAGGCTCCAGCATGCTACAATTTATAAAACAAGCTCAGATCAGCATCTGAGACCAGAAATTTCATCATCCAAAGTTCTGGCTGAATAGTCAAGATTTTAAATCTGAAACATTTCAGAACCATCCAGGAAATGTGTGAATTGATTAAGCTGATTTTAGTGATATTCATATGTCATAGTGATATTCATGGAAAGGGTTTGGTATTCTAATCTGCCTCTTTATACCAAGTAGGCTACAATATATGATTTCCAATTAAATTACATCCTATGCTAAAAAAGAGAAAATTAGCAAGAAACACAAAGCATTTACTCTTTTAAGATTATTATTTATTAAAGGAGGAAATGAAATTAAGCAATTTATTTCTAAATAATTGAGACTGAATATATGGTTGAGTGATCATTACACTCATACCAGAATTTGGCGTGTTTAGCCAACTTAAACCAACCTGATTATTCAGCTTTCTCTTAAGGCTGGGCTCAGCATTTGGTTTCAAAGTATAAAAATATTTGACACTTACAAAAAAATTTTCAAATCTTTGGCTCCTAAGGAGCTCTGAAGTTGCAATTATACAAAATTTAATGGAGCATGAGGAATGGGAATAAGTCATAAACCAAGTAATTTTATATTTAAAAAAATATTATTTTGAAAGTTTTAGGAAAGTGTTTACTCTGGAAAGCATCATTTGAGAAAAGTTGTGGATTTATGAGGTGATAGTCTCGCTTTACTAATAGAGGCCACTGTAGACAAGAGAATGCAGTGAGTGTTGTATCATTATGGTTATTATTATTATTATTGTTGTTAAGAATTCAATTATATATCACCATCAAGGAGCAGAAGGAATTATGTCAAAGTGGCAAAAATCCCTTCCTTAAAGAATTATAATATTGATCCAAACCAAAATGGTGTTACTGTTGAAAGATGATGAGCCAAATTCTGCCTTCACGTCAATCAGATCTGGTGGAAATCCACTGAAGACAATGAATTTCTTCTGGAATTACAGTTCTATATGGTCCCAATTCAGCAAGCTACTAAATCTCATGCCTGACTTTATCACATGATTCAGATTAGGCATGTGGGTAAATACCTTGTTAAACTAGGATTTACGTGAGGGCAGAATTTGGCTCTTCTTCTTAGTAGTGATGTTTCGTGTTTGGGATGATTACTTAATATTGTCATTACTTTTATTAGTCTTTTAATATTTATATAAAAATAATAATAAGTGCCAAAGGCCCTGTCAGGCATGTCCAAAGCAGTTTACTATCTAATTTAAGATAAGATGCAACAATTGGCACTAACTAGCAATTGCAGAGTTGTGGGGGGCCAGAGGGAATGCTTTTAGGATAGAGTGACATAGTCTAACAGTGAAACCAACAATACACTTGTAAGAGGGGATTTCCACATGCGGAAAGAGGTTCTTAAAGGGTTAACTCTGAGATTGGTTTGGGAAGAAATATCTTGCATTTATAACATTATATATATGTACATTATTTGGATAGAAAACTATCAACACTTTTTAATGATCCAGTGCCAGTACTGGAAATACTGCAAATAGTAAGGACAGCAGAACCAGAGTGAGAAAGATCTTAATCTTTTAAAGATCTCCAGTTATAAGCTAAAATGATCTTAAGTTTAAGAAGATGTAAAATAATAAGAGTGCAGACAATAAGACAAAGTAGTGATTACATGTAAAGGAAATCTTTTGGAAGTCTATTGTCCAAGAAAATACTTTTTAGGGAGTTATGTACAAGAATCCTTGAAGTCATCTGCCTGATGGATAGCTACAGTTGAAAGATAACCAGGATATTAGACTGAATTGTTACTGTGCAGTGTTGTGGAGTGATATGTTGTACTAGGCACCAAGTGAGTAGTCCTTGTTTTAAAAATAAGAAAACAAGACAGAAAATATCATATTGCTTCTATATAAATCCATGGTACACCCACATCCTGAATACTGTGCGCAGATGTGGTCGCCCCACCTCAAAAAAGATATATTGGAATTGGAAAAGGTTCAGAAAAGTGCAACAAAAATGATTAGGGGTATGCAAAGGCTGCCATATGAGGTGAGACTAATTAGACTGGGACTTTTCAGCTTGGAAAAGAGATGATTAAGGGGAGATATGATAGAGGTCTATAAAATTACGACTGGTATGGAGAAAGTAAATAAGGAAGTGTTATTTACACCTCATAACACAAGAACTAGGGGTCACTACATGAAATTAATAGGCAGCAGGTTTAAAACAAAAGGAAGTATTTTTTCATACAACACACAGTCAACCTGTGAAACTCCTTACCAGAGGATGTTGTGAAGGCCAAGACTACAGGATTAAAAAAAGAACTAGATATGTACATGGAGGATAGGTCCAACAATGGCTATTAGCCAGGATGGACAGGGATGGTGTCCCTAGCCTCTGTTTGCCAAAGATTGGAAATGGGTGAGACGGGATGGATTACTTGATGATTACCTGTTCTGTTCATTCCTTCTGGGGCACCTGGCATTGGCCACTGTCGGAATACAGGATATTGGTCTAGATGGATCTTTGGTCTGACTCAGTATGGCTGTTCTTATGTTCTTAAAAATTATGTTTAAGTTTTGATCAACTTTTCATAGGAAAGATTCTTTTTTTTCCTGGAGAGCAATGGCGAGTGAGAAAGAACTTTGCTGTAATTAATATGTACACCACTGAGATGCCATAGAGATGGACACATTATTCCCTAGTTATACAAAGGAGATATAGGCAACTAAGTTCCTGGGTTTAAAAATTATTTATTGGGAGGACTGGGAATCAGAGTTGATATTTTGTCTTCTTTGAAAAAATGAAGACTATGTGCTCTTCAGAGAAGTATCTGGAGAGCTCAGGTACCATGGTGATGGCATATTAACTCACAGCATATTAAATGATGCAAGTGGTCTTTGGTTTTTAGTGTCAGAATTTTTCATGGGAAAGTGCTCCTTCAAAACAGAAGGGAAAATTTTAGTATGACTTATACTTATTACCTATTTGATAAATTACAATACTTTTATTATTTTCAAAGTAAAACCACTTAGAGAAATCCTACTGCAAATAAAGGAATAAGACTGTTTTTGAGACTACACATGCACCAGTTGAAGTCAATGAGATTTTTAGTATTAACTTCAATATATATATGATTCAGTTTTAAATGACTAAAGTCCTGTTCTTTAATCAGACAGAACCAACTCCTTCATTTGATGTACTTTATCCATTAGAGTTAAACTGTGCTAAATTCTTTTTGTAACATATCAGTGTGAAAAGGAGTTTCATTCTAACTAGATTTTTATTGTGATTTATGACACTATTCAAATATGACATTGCTATCTATGTGTTCTGAAATTTGATACAAAATATTTGCTCCCAGGCTGAAAGCTTGTCTACAATTTCAGCCCAAAGCATTTTTTTTTTTTACTGGCAAGTTATAAACCCCTGAAAATAGAGAGTTATAATAGAAAATACAAGTTTTTAAAAAAAAAACAGGCAATGATTCTTTTCTTCCAGTTTGATCAGAGGAACCACAAACCACATATGAGAAATGTAACCATATGTTTATTGCTTTTGCAACTATAGGTGTGCCAAAAGCAATGAGGAGCAGGAGAGCTTGTTTTGCTGAATTTAGAATCTACTCTGAGATTGTAGGTACAGAATTTGGAGCTGAAGCCAGCACACAAATCAAATAAGAATAAATAAAGATAATAAACAGATACTGATCCCAAGATTAAAGATTACACAGTTGCTTCATCATAGTGGTGCTGAAAGAAATGTAGTCTAAGACTAGATTACTTAAATCAGACATTCTAAAATTTTCTGTAGAATGCTGTGGACTGCATCTTAAACAAGATGTTTTTCTATGGACCACTTCCCCTCCCACTCACAATTATATTAGATACCCATAACAACTACAACAATTACTTACCTTCAAAAATATATATTGAGAAAGTACACAAGATATTTTTAGCTGTCTTTTGTTGTCATTTAGCAGCTGAAAACAAGAATGAGAGCCAACATCCTTTGACCAACCAATTCTTCATCAGCCAGCAAGTTCTCTATAGACCACAGTTTGAGATTCACTGACTTTAGTGACTTTATAAAATCACCAGAGAATGAGTAAACTAGAGACTTTATTTAGAGAACATAAAATAACAAAATGTTGTAAAACAGAGAGACTGCTCTGCCAGAAAGAACTGAGAGTGTAAAAGTGAGCCAAGGAGTTTTCACCACAGTTAACAGAGGGGTCCTACAGAAGCTTTACAAAGGCTGCAGGGCTCTGTATAGCTACAGAGGAGACCCGAGAAGCAGGTATTCATTGGTTGCTTATTGTCTCAAGTTATTTGCACAGAGAGTTATGGACCTTGAATTCTTGGAATAAAACCTACAGTAATGGTGTGTAGTTAGTTCCAAATTTAAAGCTGCAAAAGAGACCCTGTTTTCTCATTGGACTATGAAAAGGTGATGCATGAAGCACAACTCATTTTCTGATTGGACAGTCTTTGTTCTTTGTATAAAGCAAGGAACATATTCTGATTGGTCTACATCTGCTTTTTAAAAGAGAATCACACAATGGATCACCCACTAAAACTGAATAAAAGAAAGTAGATAGCATCCTACAAGCAAAGAACAGCTGGAAGAGATGTCAAGAACTGTTGCCTTCAGATGCCACAGCGGACTCCTCTTACTAAACTTATCACAGATATACATCTTTCTAATTCTCTTTATTTGTAATTCCTCTGGGAAAACAACATCAATATTGATTAAAGGCAACTGCGGTAATGCAACTCTGAATTAAACTACCTTGAACTGAACAAAGTTTCCTCCGATTTCAATGGACCAGCCATTGTCAATTTTCAAGCTGAACTGGAGAAATTATCCACTTACCAGTTTCATTTGATAAATAACAGACATTTATGTATATTTCTCTATGCCCAAATGATGACTTTGTTCTTTTATGATCAATGTTCCTTTATGATGAATGCTTATCAAAGTGTATATACCTGAACTATACATGATTTAAATATATAGATCCCAATTCTCCAGTATCCTCTGGCTGCTTAGCACCATAAAGCAGCCCTAACACCAGTGGATCCAACTATTGGAGGATTCCCCTTGTATAGAAGGATTTACAGGTGAAAGTGGTGAAATGCTTTGGCTGACTTTTTTTATGAAAAATGCAGCTTTGATTACATCAGAATATTTCATGAATTCATAATTTCACTAAATTGTTTGTTTAAAAAAAGAAATTTCCCCCAAAATCAAAATGTTTCATTTGGACATTGTCATAACAAAATGTTTCATAAATTTCCTTTAATTTTATTTTAGACATTTCCAAAATATGTAAAAGTGGCCAAAATCAAAATGACACAATTTGATTTTGTTGAAACACCAGGTTTCCTTTGACATTTTTCAAAAATGTTTTTTTCAGAGTGACATGAAACAATTGTTTTTGACTTTTCAAAATTGCCAATGAACTGAGAAATCCATTCTTTTCAGGTGCTATAGAACCAGATGACAAGTCTGGTAGTCCAACAGAATTGACAGCCATGTTGCAAAGTCAATTCTGTTTTTTCGGGACACAGTTAAAATCCCTAGTGTCAACCAGCTCCCTATAATGTGGATAGTGCAAAAGTATATTAAGTACTTTAAGACAGCAAGAATAGTGTACACAGCTGCAAAAGAAATCGCAGGAAATTCTACTCACAGGATGTAAAATCCCTGGCAAAACTGTCTTGGGGAAACAACAGTTTGTGTTCCTCTCTGGACTCTCATCACAGCCCTCAGTCTCTCCAAAGTAATAGAGACTGTGGCCTGGTCTACACTATGCATTTAAACCGATTTTAGCAACGTTAAACTGATTTAACGCTGTACCCATCCACACTACGAGGCCCTTTATATCGATATAAAGGGCTCTTTAAATCGGTTTCTGTACTCCTCCCCAATGAGAGGAGTAGCGCTAAAATCGGTATTACCATATTGGATTAGGGTTAGTGTGGCCGCAAATCGACGGTATTGGCCTCCGGGCAGTATCCCACAGTGCACCACTGTGACCGCTCTGGACAGCAATCTGAACTCGGATGCAGTGGCCAGGTAAACAGGAAAAGCCCCATGAACTTTTGAATTTCATTTCCTGTTTGCCCAGCGTGGAGCTCTGATCAGCATGGGTGGCGATGCAGTCCCAAATCCAAAAAGAGCTCCAGCATGGACCATACGGGAGATTCTGGATCTGATCGCTGTATGAGGAGACAAATCTGTTCTATCAGAGCTCCGTTACAGAAGACGAAATGCCAAAGCATTTGAAAAAAATCTCCAGGCTACACAGTGCTGTGTGACAAGCGTAACAGAAAGCCAAAGAATCAAATGGACGCTCATGGAGGTAGGGAGGGGGTACTGAGGACTCCAGCTATCCCACAGTCCACAGCAGTCTCCGAAAAATATTTACATTCTTGGCTGAGCTCCCAATGCCTGTAGGTTCAAACACATTGTCCGGCGTCGTTCAGGGTATAGCTCGACAATTTACTCCCTCCGCCCCCACGTGAAAGAAAAGGGGAAGAAATCTTTTCTTGACTTCTTTGAATGTCACCCTATGTCTACTGAATGCTGCTGGTAGACGCGATGCTGCGGCAGTGAAGAGCGGTATCCACTCCTCTCCCCTTCCTGGTGGCAGATGGTGCAGTAGGACTGCTAGCCGTCCTTGTCATGAGCCCGTGAGTACTCCTGGCTGGCCGCAGGTGAGGCTGACCAGGGGCGCCTGGGTAAAAATAGGAATGATTCCCAGTCATTCCCAGTAAATGGTACAGAACGGCTGGTAACTGTCCTCATCATAGCAACTGGGGGCTGAGCTCCATCAGCCCCCTCCCTTTCATGTGTAAAGAAAAGATTCTGTACTGCCTGGACTATAATAGCAGCGGGATGCTGGGCTCCTCTCCCCCGCACCGCTTAATGTTCTGCCTGGACTGTCATAGCATCGGGAAGCTGCCTCCTCCTCATTTTATCTCACTAACAAGTCACTGTTTCTTATTCCTGCATTCTTTATAGCTTCATGACACAAATGGAGGGGACACTGCCACGGTAGCCCAGGAAGGTTGGGGGAGGAGAGAAGCAACAGGTGGGGTTGTTCTAGGGCACCCCCTGTGAATGGCATGTAACTCATCGTTTCTGCGGGATCTGACACGGAGCAGCTGTGCTCTCTGATACCTGGTTCTCTAGTACACTTGCCCCATATTCTAGGCAGGACTGACTCTATTTTTAGAAACCATAAAGGAGGGATTGACTCGGGGAGTCATTCCCATTTTTGCCTTTGCGTCCCCGGCCGACCTCAGCCAGGGGCACCCATGATAGCAGCAGACAGTACAGAACGACAGATAACCGTCATCTTACTGCCAATTTACAATGGCAGCAGATGGTACAGAACGACTGATAACCGTCTCTGCTATCATGCAAAAGCAAACGAATGCTGCTGTGTAGTGCTGCAGTAATGCCTCTGTGACATACGGTGACAGTAAAAAAAAAAGCTGAACGGGCTCCATGGTTGCCGTGCTATGGCGTCTGCCAGGGCAATCCAGAGAAAAAGGGTGTGAAATGATTGTCTGCCGTTGCTTTCCCGGAGGAAGAATGAGTTACGACATTTACCTAGAACCACCCGTGACAATGATTTTTGCCCCATCAGGCACTGGGATCTCAACCCAGAATTCCAAGGGGCGGGAGAGACTGTGGGAACTATGGGATAGCTACAGAATAGCTACCCACAGTGCAACGCTCCGGAAATCGATACTAGCCTCGGACCATGGACGCACACCGCCAAATTAATGTGCTTAGTGTGGCCGCATGCACTCGACTTTATACAATCTGTTTTAGAAAACCAGTTTATGTAAAATTGGAATAATCCCATAGTGTAGACATACCCTGAGTTTCAGTTACCCTGGCAGGAGTATAGCACAGTAAAGAATTTGTGCAGTATTGGATTAATTAGATAAAAATAGTAGCACTTATCCATATTTGGAATGTCCTTATCACTTGAGGATGGCATGGATCTGCTGTTACACCCTGGCTTGCTCCTAGGGTGACCAGATAGAAAGTGTGAAAATTAAGGGATAATAAAAACCTATATAAGACAAAACCCTGAATATTGGGACTGTCCCTATAAAATCAGGAAGTCTGGTCACCCTACTTGCTCCACAAGCAGAAATTTATTTTTAAGTAGCTGATAAGAACTATATAGATTTTTTACATTAAAAATATGTCTTTTGAGATTAGGGTTGCCAATTTTGGTTGGACATATTCCTGGAGGTTTCATCACATGACATAATCTTTAACTAACAATTAATCTTTAATTCCTGGAGACTCCAGGACAATCCTGGAGGGCTGCAAACTCTATTTTAGATATGACATTTTACAGAGCCACAAGTGTGAAAAGATGGAGAAACATGGCAGCTTCTTTCCATAAACAACTTGTGATAATAGCTACGTCTGCATAGTTCAAAGGAAGGTCACATACATTGGACAGCTAATATCTTTAAAGGGATCCTTGTGGTAAGTAAAGGGAATGTGATCATCACCCAAGAAAAACAGAACAGCAATTACATTGAATAGATCAGAGGACCAAAAACATCAGTAAGTGAGATGGATTCCTATTCCGTGAAACTCAGTCTGTGGAAGAATGATTGTAACATTTTAAAGCTTACCTCACAACAAAGTTCTTTATTCACAGAACAGTTTCAACACATACAGCAATACTGGAGTATTACCCCCAGTGTGGCTGTAAGAATGAGTTCCAATGGGTAATTAATCATTGCAACAGTTTACCAAGAGTCATTGTGGATTCCCCATCACTGGAAATTTATAAATCAAGATTTAAAAAAAAAAACATGTTCTAGTTTAAAAGGAATTATTCTGAGAAAGTTCTATGGCCTGTATTATACAGTAGGTCAGATTAGCTGAGCACAAAGGCCCTTGCAGGCCACAGAATCTATAAATCTGTAAGAGTGGGGAGTTAGTCTTCTTTTCCATTCAATCCTAGTCCTTCTATCTATTAAGACAGCTAACAAGGGTGATGAATGCAATGATAGTTTTTAGGGTGTACAAGTTTGTCCTTTAGGGACTGATTGAGACACCAACTCACTTCCTTTAGATGGTAATGATTTTCATTCACTATCTAGAAGTGAAAGGCTTTGTATCTCATATCTGTATCCCTTAAAATGCCTTCTATATAGATATTGTTCCTTGACACTGTTTCTAATTTCTACTTTTTCTAAGACCTTTTTTGGCTGCACAAATCTCCATGGGAAGACACCTTTGGGGAGATGGTTGAGGGTTAATGTCTCTTTTACCTGTAAAGGGTTAAGAAACTCAGTAAACCTGGCTGACACCTGACCAGAGGACCAATACGGGGACAAGATACTTTCAAATCTTGGTGGAGGGAAGTCTTTGTTTGTGCTTTTTGTTTGGTTCGTTGTTCGCTCTCAGGACTGAGAGGGACGGGACATCATTCCAAGTTCTCCAAATCTTTCTGAATCAGTCTTTCATGTTTCAAAATTGTAAGTAGTAGCCAGGCAAGGCGGATTAGTCTTATGTTTGTTTTCTCAACATGTAAATGTGTCTTTTTGCTGAAAGGATTTTTACCTCTGTTTTCTGCAACTTTGAATCTAAGGCTGTGGGGGGGGGCCCTTTAGTCTATATGAATCTGAGTACCCTGTAAAGCATTTTCTATCCTGATTTTACAGAGATAACTTTTACTTTTTTTCTTTCTTTAATTAAAAGCTTTCTTTTTAAGAACCTGATTGATTTTTCCTTGTTTTAAAATCCAAGGGATTGAGTCCGAACTCACCAGGGATTGGTGAGGGGAAAGGAGGAGGGGAGATGGTTAACTCCTCCTTGTTTTAAGATCCAAGGAGTTTGGATCGGTGTGAAGCCTCTCAAGGCAACCCAGGGAGGGGAAAGTCTGGAGGGAAAAGGAGGGGGGATGGTTAATTTCTCCTTGTTTTAAGACCCAAGAGGTTTGGGTCTGGGTTCCCCAGGGAAGGTTTTGGGGGAACAGAAAGTGTGCCAGACACTAAATTCTGGCTGGTGGCAGTGTACCAGATTTAAGCTAGTAATTACGCTTAAAAGTGTTCATGCAGGTCCCCACTTTTTGTACCCTAAAGTTCAAAATGGGGGGAAAAACCTTGACAGGGAGTCTGAAAATTTCATCAGAATCTGCTTACTCAGGCTTTCTCTTCCCCCCACCCAGCCTATTTTGAAATACCGTAGGCTCAAGACACTCACTTGCCAAGCCACAGCCATGCAATTTTCAAGAAATGGGTTAAATCCAAGAAAGCAGATAGAACATACATACTTAAATTATTTCTGAGTCACAGATTCATGGATTTCAGACCAAAAGAGCTCCTTTAAAATGTGTTTCTTTTTGGTAGCATCCAAGTTCTTCTAGAAATCTGTGTACTTCTCATGGCCAAGCATCAAATACAAGACTCCTCTGTTCTTAATTAGCCATGCTTTCTAGTTAAATGGAGGGGGTCAAAGAGGAGATGGTGCTCACCATTGTTTAGCCATAGAAGAATTTGTAAGGATGCCATCTTTTATTGACATGTATTTTTACTTTTGATCACCATTGAGAGATTATGATTATAGAATAGAGAACTCACTGAAAAAGTAGTATTTTTACTTGTAAACACCACTATCTTGTTGTGTTTATATCTCATGACCAATCCTTTGCTACTTTAAGGGCTTTTCTAGATATTTAGGAGTTGGTGCATTTGCTGCATCATCCCATTAGATAACAAGTAGCACATGAGAAGAGGGATGAAGTGTCTATAGGGACAGTAGAATAGAGGGGCCATGGCATTTCTAAATAGGGAATGTGACAACACCTGCAAAGCACACAAATACTTTTGGAAGAGGTTATGAAAATGCTGGTTACTAAGGAGTATCTTTTCAAAATTGACAAAGTGATTTAGGAGCCTAGCTCCTATTGAAAATCAATGAAAGATGGAAAAATTAAACTTAGCCTCCTAAATGACTTTGACACTTCTGAAAATATTACTCTTAGCCTTTGATATTTTGATATTTTCAAAACCTGAAGTGACTTAGAAGCATAAGTCCCATTGTCAGAGTGACTTTCAATGGGACTCATGCACACAAGTCATTTGGGTGCTATTGAAAATTTTGCCTTATGTGTGTCAGAGTAGTGTGAGAACTCATCATCTGAATGACTGCTATCTTGGTATTTTCCAAACACAAGAATGGCTCATACTCTTCTCACAAATTCTACAGAATCTCTCATTCAGAACCTTTGAAAATTGCACTTCTGACAAATACTAATGAGTTAAGCCTCACAGCATTCTAAGAGGGAAGCAAGAATTATTACCCTAATATTTTAGCTGGGGAACTGAGGCCCAAAGAGGTTCAGTGACTTGACCAAGGCCTCACACTAGCTCTTTGACAAAACTGGGAATAGGACTCAGATTGTTTTACTCTCAGTTCAATGATTGGCCACAAGACATCCAATATTTGTAATAAAAGCCCAAGCCATGCAAAATTCATCTGACTTTGAGTTTCATTATGAGCTCAGGACAGGTTTGTTGAAGTGTTTGTAAACCTTTCAAGCAAGCCTGGCCCTAGTTTCAAGTGAACACATTTTGACTGATGCGTCGGTTCAAAATCATGTGAAATTAATAGTTTCCCATGGTTTTCTCATGAAATCAGATGAAACCCTATGGTTTCAACTGAGCTTCTCTTTGAGATTATTTGAACATAAAACTTTTACTAATCATGGGAGGAGCAAGTCCACATAGAAAAAACAAGAAAAATTAACAATTTCCACAACCCCAAAGGATGTTAAGTGGGTTTGGGCTGGTTCCCAAATGCAAGCATTTGACATGCTGAAACAAATGATCCCAGATGTCCCTGTCCCGAAGTACTGTGAGCCAGGATGGCCAATGAAAATCCAGTGTGATACTGTGGAGAAAAGATTGGATGCAGCTCTTTTGCAGGAGAAGCTGGTCACATATGCCAGCACAGCCCTGTCAGAGACTGAACAGGTATATGTCCAGATAGAAAAAGAACTTCTGGCTGTAGTATTCGGTGTGGTTCAATTCCATTAGTCCACCTGTGGCCATCCAGTTATAGTGCAAATTCCTTGAATTATTTTATAGATCCCTTAAATCTGCAATACATCTCACTGATGTTCAGGAGTTGTTATCCGTTGGGATGAGATAATTCCACCAAACTGCAGTAATAATAAAAAAAAATCATTTCAAAATGGGTCAAAAGCATTCAGCCTGTCTTTAAATCCCATTTCTCTCCCTCTCTGTTCTACCAAAACTGTAAAATTAGCAATCCAAATGAAAATCATCTCCTGCCCCAAAATAACTCCACAGAGAATAAAGAGAGCAGCCCTCAAACGGAGGGCTGCTTTTTGCATGCATGAACCTGTCCTTCCTTACTCTCATCTCCAGCATTCATGCATCTTGCATGCTTATGAAACATAACATCATATCATATTTTTTTCATATGACATATCATCTAAATGTAAGTCTGTCTACAATATAAAACTGGGCCTTCTATGCTGTAGGTGGATGGAAGGGTAAAAAAAATCACTCTACCTACAGATAACCATCTGGCAGATTCTTTCTCTCCCTTCCGTATCTCCATCTACAGCATGTGATTTTTAGCACATTGCAAAATGTCAACAAGCAAACAAAGAAGACCACAAGCAAACCTCTAGTATGAGGAAATCTTGTTTTATAAACTGTTGAGAAACACTGACATGTAATGAAGCCTTTTTCCCTATATGCCTTCCTCTTTGTAAATGATTTGCTTCCCTCCCTTCATGTTTAAATAAACAGAAGTGTGTCTGTGTATTTGCTGGTTTTTTTTCCCTTTGGTCTTCATAATCAAGGGCTATTACAGCAATAGATCTTATCTCTAGAATGGCAGTCCCTCTGCACCTTCAGTTCAGATTTTTGTTTATGCTTGGCTGCAATTGAGGCTGTTTCTGATAGTTTTAGGTCAGCCATGATAGACTATGGGTGACACTAAATAAACAAGCTGGGAGTCTGGGACCAGCCAGGAAGGAATGATATTGGGGCTCATAGTTTGATTTTCCTTGATTAATCAACTTTTTTATTTACAATAAATTGCTGTGTAAAATAACTGTTTGGAGAGGCATATTACAGTGTAAGATGTAAGAATTTAAAGAGAAAGTGTAACAGGTAAATTGTGTTCAATCTTACACAGAGTTAAGCTTTAGGTTGAGGATGGGGGTTCATGGTTATTATTGATTTAATTTATGTCTTACTTTTTCTCCTTTTTTATTTTCTTACTTTAAGTTAAATTCCACTACAGCAACTACACTACAAAAAAAGGCTGGCATGTAGCATAGTGGACCCTTACTATCAAGTGATAGTTTTTACAGCCTGCACAAAAGGAATCAGATTCAGGAACCTATTTACTACCCTTTTTCCATGGAAAAATCCAGTAAGAAGAAGGAGCAAAACATCCCATACAAGATGGGCCTCATAATTTTATTGTGAGTTTTGCAATAGTCTATGTATTTCTTAAATCCCTAGTTCCTAGAATCAGATGATTATGAATGTCCAATCTCAGTTTTCAGTTAAAAGAAAAGTGAGTTTCTTGACATCATGGTTGTGGAGAAAAACTTGCATATATGAATCTTAGCAGCTAAAAACCAGAAGATAAATAATATAAACTGCAAATTTATTATTTTATAAAATCTCATTATTTGTAAGTCAATCTCATGATTTTTGAATGCTTGAGGTTGGCAATATTGCCTGTATGAGAATTAAAAAAAATGTATAAACCCACCAAACTGAGGGACAATCAATGGAATAAATGTTGAAAACCTGATTTTCATTTTCACTAAGGCACATTTACACCATTCTGGCCAAGTAAAGGGACCCTAAAATGACTATAAAGGCCAGCGCAGTGTAAACAAGCAATGAAAATCAGACCCTAAGTCTTTCACCTCTTTGTCGCTGGTTCAGCTCTGAAATTGAGAGTCAGTATCATCTGAAAGCTGGTTGTCTCTGTACAGTTCCTAGTATACAGATGTGCATTTCACAAAAAAATCACCACAATATACATCTCCATTGGCATATTCTTCAAAGAGGTGAATGACTGGAGAGGCCAATGTATCTTTTTGCCATTAGAGGTGGCCTGTCTAAAGAAGGAACGAGCACATTAGCAGGGTAGGTTGGGAAAACTCATATTGCTGTTGTGAATGCAGTTACTGCTCTGTACATAAAAGGGAGATATCAGTCTCTAAACCTGTCAGCCTGACACCTTCCAAGACCACTGACTTGACTTAAAAATCAAACTGACAAAAGAATTAAACTAACTATATCTCTAATTTAGCCCATTCTTAAACTCTTATCTGGTGTAGTAATGCAATTCAGGTCCACAAATTATAAGTAGCATAGCTATATAGAAACATTACTGTATCAAAATACCAGTTCAGAGATGACTTTGATGAGAAATGTTATGTATAGTGTAGCCACCTGTGCTGAACTCTGTGAAAATAAACTACTGTGTTAATAACATGCACGTGTGTAATATTCTGTAGATACATTAATTGATTAAATTGCCTCTAAAAACACTAAGGCTTCTGAACTAAGTCTACAGCAGCTCAGACCTTTAGAATAAAATCTTAGCCAGTGTGTTTAACACCACAATAGTTTAATTAGTTACACATTTGCCTCCTGGCCAGGTCCAATAAATATGCATGCATTGGCACAGCTGCATCTCAGTGTGCACACTTAAATTAAAAATGTTTCCTCTGAGGCTGTGGCAATCCTGGCATCCGTTCACTTTTCTAGACTCTGTATCAAATCACAAATTGACTGTCCACTCGTAGCCACAGTGTAGGTGTACACTTGTTACAACCATGAAAATGTACTACCAGATTATCTCTTTGCTCACACAGTGTAGTAACCTAAAAATCATCACAAATGTTTGCTTTATAGCTTGAGACAATGATACACCCATGCTTCTTGTGACTGAATAATATTTAAAATTTTCTCGAGATACCATTTAAGGCTCATATCTAGTTCCACTGCTAAACACATGAGTAAAATGTGTACTTTCATTCTACTTTGGGTTTAATGATACAAAGATACACAATGAATAAACTGGCTTGCTCCATTTGACATTGGAAAGGTGCTGTCACAGAATCATCTGACCTGTTCTTTCAGTGCAAGAGAAACACCATCTGGGGCAGTGGTTCACTTCCGTACTTGGATCACAGACGCATAATGTCGAGCATTATTATTGTTTTACAATAGACTACTAATTTCTGTTATAAGCACTAGCCTTTCTGATTAGGTTGGTCAGGAAAAAGCCAAAGTCTAAATTGCACATGCAACCCTAACTGTACCCTTTGTGCATATGTATTTTAATATGTCTTTCATAGTATGATCACATCCAATCTCTCAAATAATACAGCATAATACTACATTACATTTTCTGAAATCTTAAATATGTATTGAATAATCTTGTAATATTTTCTCATTCTTTTATAATAATAAGTACTTGTTGATATGGTGGCCAAGAGCATGATAGGTGCTTTACAGAAGAAATATAAAGAAATGGGGTGTAATTCTGGCTCACTGAAATCAAAGGAAGGTTTGTCATTGACTTCAAAAGGGACAGAATTTCAACCGTGGTGCTTGTGCCCTGAGGAACTTACAATACAGTTGTAGATATGACACGGGAAGAGTGATGTCAATGAGATTTGGGCACCTCACCCACTTAGGTTCTTTTGAAAATCCTAGTAGGTGCCTATCTGCATATTTAGACACATACATACCAATAAAAATCTGGCACTTAGACACTATGGTGATGGATGCTAAAGATAATCCTAAAATAGATATTTATAACCTCATCTCAAAGTTAGCAAAGTTTTTATCTGGGAAAGAATAACTCTCTGTCTGATAAAGGAGCAACCTCCATTCCTGTGTCTGGGTTTGGAAATCTTTCCATTAACACCCATGAGCATTGGATCAGGCCTTGGTGAGTAATAGAAACTTGACTCATCCTTCACTACTTGTGTCTAGTCTTTCAAGATGACTGAAGTTCAGATTGACATAACACTCTTGGGGTTTTATATTCCTCGTTATTCCTTAGACTAGACTGGAATTTACATGGTGACATGGGTAGTAGAGAACAAACATATATTTTTAAAGTGTGTGTCTTCTGGTATGTCATTTGTAAAATGTTCAGAATGGTAAATTCCCTTCTGTAAGTAAAGATCATTAAGAATTCATCAGTGACAATAATGACCAGCAAGAAGCAATAATACTCTGGGCTTATGAAGTGCGCTACAGAGGTCTAGGAATCTGAAAGTGGGGAGCAGTGGAAAGTGGAAGATCCAGGGGTGGAATGACAGGTACATGTGGGGTTGGGCTGCGGACCACTCTGTCCTATCCACTTGCCACTTGGATATTCCCTAGGAAAGTCAAGAAATCTATGCTGTACTAATTGCTCTTGCTCTCTGTGATGAAGAACCTCCTGTGAGAGGGTCCACAGGATACAGGAGCCATATTAGCCAGCCTAATATGTGGAGAGGGATCACTGAGGAAATAAGCTAACCTCCCATTGCTCTTCTGGGATCTGTGGTGTTGGGGGTGGTTGGTCCCATAGGTTGTTCTGGTGATGGGGAAAGGGAGTCAAGCCCTGCATCTCTTACCAATATCTCCGGTGAGCAATTCAAGAGAAATCTCCACCAGGAAAATATTGCTGAGATTTCCGCACCCTAAAGCCACCTCCATTTTTTCCCAGAGGAAGGGTTGACTGGGTCTCAACTTTTCTGAAGTTTAGTTAAGTACAATGTGACATTTGATAGGAGAATTGACTTTCTGAAGCTCTGTTTCAGGAATTCATGGGATCCTGGCTAGATGGCAGCAAGAAACTATAATAATGTGCTTTGTGTAAACTGAATAGTATCAAAATGGCTGGAGCTGCACAAAAGATTACTCTCACTTTATAGTGAACATATGTACCTACAAATGCAATACATAAATGAGGCCCACAAACTAAGACTTACCTTCATATTCACCAACCAAGTGGTCATATTAAGAGGATTGTACTTGCAACTAAGAAAAAGAAGGAAATCCTGTTTTAAGGCCATCAGATCTCTTCCTTCCTGGACTCAAGTTCTGCCATGCACAAAGAAAAGGGAGGAGAAAAGCCTTCCAACTTCTAGAATAACTCTTAATCTAACAAGTTGCAACACTAGAACAAACATCCACAATGAGAGAATGCAAGAAAATTATTAGTATGCAAAATAATGTGGGATTCTCTCACTCTTTGTAATGAGAGATTTCCTAACACCCTAAAGTAAAATGAACTGAGCACAAGGGCCCATTCTTAATGGGAAACTTCCACTAGGCAATATCTTAAATATTGTCCCAAACATATTGAGTAAAATTCTGCTCTGCCTTTGTTAGAAGATCACCTCCATTAAGCAAGTGACTTTTAAAATCTTAGCTCTTGACAAGGACAATGAAGTTTTTCCTGTTTGCCTACTACACTGTGGCATACCTCATTTCAGGTATTAAATGCCCAAATGTTAGATAAGTGGTTAGAAACTAAGATGACTCATGATATACAAAAAACAAATATAGACAGATAAATTGGTCTACGGCCTTGTGTTTATTTCTGAAAGTTCAGTGATTTGAATGTTGTGGAGTCCTTGGTTGTTCTGAATATAAAAATGATCCATATACATGATCAGAATACTAGCTCACTGAGAAGTTCAGACCCATTGCTAACTACAGAACTGGACTCACACCTATTCCCCAGCATAATTGGACTTTGGGAAAGCCAAACATCATTGTTTTATTTGAAAAAAACAAGGCTGTATGTTCACTGTACCACAGTTCTTAGGATTTGCAGTATGTAATTGTATACTGTACCTTATATAACAAAGATATTTTTGTAAAGTAGCACTGTCACTTTTAAAAGTGACAGGGAACTGGTTTAGAGCTCATCAGAAAACAGAGTTTCTACTCCGTGGGAAATTCCAGGATTAAAAAAAAAGTTCTGAACTGGAATGGAAAGCCAAAATGTTGAAATTTCCTGTTGCAGCTCTTATAAGAACAAAGGTATGGATGCTTTGGTGTGTTGAGCTAGTTGAAAATTTTCCATCACACACATTTCCCTCTAATCAAAAATTCTGCAAAATTTAGATTCAGTGTCATTGAAATGTTTCATTTAGATAATGTCAAAACTTTGTAATATAACATGTCAAATTGAAATGAATTGAGATGATAAATTTGAAACAAAACGCTTTTACCTTGTCAAAACAAAACATTTGTACCTTGTCAAAATGAAATATTTTTACCTTAACAAAATGTTTCAATATTATCAAAACAAAATGAGAAAGTTGAAATTATACACTTCTTTTTTCTGTTAAGCCTATATGTTCCTATGAAACATTCTGATTTTGATGAAACTGCATTTTTCGATGGAAAACTGTCTTGTCAAAAATATTTCAACAAGCTCTATTCTGAAGTACTACAGGAGGGACTTTTTCAGAATTTTCTTTTTGTTGTTGTTGATGATGATGTTATTCCTGGAATCATAAAATACAAAGAGAAGTCATGTATTCTTCAAGAATTCTCAAGAGGGCATTAAATTAAACTGACAGCATTGTTATTGCTATTCATGTTGAAATAATTATCAATTTTAAGGCTATTAATGATAATTTGCATTTTTTTTAGACTGGGTAGGATAAATATAACAACTTTTGGTGATTTTTACTCCTACTTCAATTTCATTAGCCTCACTTACTGACCCAATATTTTTTGTAACAGTAAAACTCCAAAAATGATCTACTAAAAGGCTACTAAAATAAGAATCTTTTCAAATAAAATCATTCTTTTCTAAAAAAACTAGCATAGCATAAAATTATTTTGAGTGTTTTTAACTACTTTTGTAAATTATCCTTACAATTGCTAACATTACCAATGGCACTAACTGATGAAATTTAATTGAAGGAAAAAAACATCGCTCTGACAAGGTCACTTTTTAAAGTGTAGCTTTGCCTAGAAGTTTTGAGTCTTTCTGAATTAACTATTATCTATAAAATTAGCTACAAAGAAGAATACCTCTGCCATCAAATATTAATAATGATTATAAGCCAAAAACTCTGCCTTTAATGGATATAAAATTTGTGGATTATAATGATCTACACTAAATCTGGAAGATTGTGGCTAGTGAAAAAATGGATCAGGGACCAATGAAAGACTTTGAGTCTTAAAAGATACTTGACAAGAGTTGTTTAAATTTTGTAAATTTAAATTTGTTGGGACAAATATATCTCTATTCTCTTATCATCGTAGTCAGTGAACTTATATTAAGGATGTATTTAGCCAGTAGTTTTTTAAAAAAGTTAAGAAGCTGATGGAACTGCAATCAAATCATTTAAGATTCAAATAAAAATATTGATTGTAACATGTTATAAGTTCAAAAATAGCCTTTTAGTCAAATGGAAACATATAAGAACCAATAGCTAGATGCTGAGTTCAGCAATGTTCAAACGGGAAATAAGAAGCAAATTTTTGGCAGTGAGGACATTCAGCCGTTAAAACAGATAACCAAGGAAGTGATAAATTCTCCATCACTTGGAGTCTTTCAATCAAGGTGTCTTTCAAAAAGATATTCTCTAGCACAACGCAAATTGTTGGAATACAGTTAATATTTTCCAATGAGAGGGGTGTGTGTGGGTGTGTGTGGGTGTGTTCGTTGATGCTGTCAGAAGAACTGGGGACCTTTGTGTGTGACATAGACAGAACCCAGAGTTCCAGCTTCTGTTTAATAGAAGGCATAGAACATAGGACAGTGTTTCTCCAGTTCTTAGAATGGCTTCCCTGGGAAGACTCTGTTCCGTTGCCTGGGTGTCTATAGCAAACCCAGGGAAAATAGTAATATTTTTACTTTCTTGCTGGATTTTTAGTTCACTTATCCCTGCTGTTGCTGATCACTGAAAACACTGAACTGACAGTTATGCTTTTGCTGATTCTTACGTGTGGCACTAACCCAGAAATGAGGCAGATCAAAAAAGAACAGGTTTGTCCCTAAATGCACCCTTGTTTTTTCAGAATCTTTTCCAGGAGGAAGCACAAGTGGGCGTAGGTAACATTTTAATGCACCTCCTCTTCCACATATTTAAATCAGAGAAAGCATGACTAATTTTTCTGAACCTAAGGGGAGTAATGCTCTGATTCTGATAAAGTTTGAAGATTGTTGATATTGGGCATCCTTCATTACTTTGGGCTACATTTTCAAACAATAGTTCTTGAAATGGGCCTGCAAGATATTTGCATGTGCATAGGTACAAATAGCTGTATGCCAACAGTGTAAGTACTTTCTTGTGGAAACAAGACCCGTGCACACAGGTATTTACATGCTCAACCTGTCTGTTGGATATATTCCACAATATGTTTTGAATACACAAATACCTATTTGTACCACAATTATTTGGCCCATACAAGTGTTTCACGTTTGTTCAGTGAACAAATATCTGTTTAAATGGAGTAACCCATTTTTGTGTGTGTTTTGCCCTGGACAAATGCCATTTTGCATGTTCTCATACTCATATTTTAAGGATTACAATCTGGGTACTATTGTCTGAAAGGACGACTTTTTATGGTGTGCCTGCAATAGCCAGAGCACATGCTCTGACCTCAGTCCCACAGCAAGTACAATAGACTCTCTGAAGGTGGCTTTTTCTTTCCACATAACTGCCCAAATGCAGTTAAATATCTTTGAGGAGGAAAACAACAATAATAACACAACCAAAATATTCCCACAGTGGACTATACAAATAAAGAGCCCCAAACTTTCCAGAGTATCTTAATGAGGGTTAAAGGTCAATGATAAATAAAACTGAGAAACAGCAAGAACCAAGATCCTGTTTCCATTTTAATGTGACTCTTGTTTATGTTTTCCTTTCAGCCAGGGAAAGACTGAAACAATTCCATTTGCAAAGAGGCCACAAACACACTGAATATTACATCTGGAAGAATAGGTTTCTGTTCCATGGAACTGAGGTGAATATTAGTTCACACAGAATAGAGATATGATAAACATAGCAGTAATAAATAATGTTTCTGCCCAGGTTTTCTCTAAAATTTGCAAATCTAGACAATGGCCTTACGTCCACTTTATGGAAACCATATCCCCAACCCTACAGCCCTAAAAGTTGACTTTTATTTTCAACATAACTGTTAAATAAAACAACATTTATGAGCAAAGTTCAACCTTAGAATTTATCATGCCTGCAACTAGCACAATATTAAACAGAGAAGAGCTGAAACTAAAACCTAAGATCCAAACACTGCTTAGTTTTGAGCGTATTTGAAATATGAACCTAAATTCTAATTTTGCAGATGGCCCTCTACTGTATAATAGATGGAACAAAAACTCTTGCCTAATCACTTCTGAATTCTGAGTCTTCAAAAATCCCAATCTTGATCTGGATCCAAATTTTGTGGCTTGATTCCATTGCTTAGCTTGAAAGCAATTTTGCACAGGGACCATCTTTTCGTTGTATATGTGTACAGTGCCTAACACAATGGGACCTATCTCCCTACTCTCCAATACAAATAAATACATAGGTAATTGAATTAAGAATAGCAATCTCTAATATTAAACTCTGAAATGATAAGCATGTTATTTGTTGAAGTTTGAGTAGCAATGAGGCAGTCTATCTTTAAACCAAGGTGTTCCTGTTTAGAGTTATGTGCAATTCAAAAGTTAACATGTGGCATGCAAGATCCTTCAAAATATTATTCCTTATTGGATGGAGGCATTTGACTCTGGGATGTGGCTGAATATAGCTGAATTCAATTTCATGGAATCACCGAAGACTGATGCCCAATCTCAGGGATGTTGAGTCCCAGACATTGCAAACTAATATTGTGTGACCATTGGATTCCTGTGCATGACAAATGTTCTTTTCAAACTGACTGATGTCAATCAGCTATGAAAGGTGTTGTTAGTAGCTACTGGTATGGTGCTCTGCTCTTGTTTGATGATTATAACAGTCGGCTGCGTGCGTGTTCCCTCTGTGTGCTGTCCCGGCTCTGCATAGATAGCTGACACAGCAAACCCTGAGAGAACCCCCAAAGACCACAGACTCTAGTAAGGTACGAAGGAACCCGAGCCAGGTTTATTGTCACACGAAGCACAGTAATAGTTTCCTATAAACTCTACAGGACATACTACGAATATGTGCCCCCTAGTAATGGACACAGCTCAGTCAGTGGCGGGACTTTCCACTGCCCCCTAGGCTGGCCAAAGACGCGCACTCTGGGACCTACTTTTACACAGCTACAGTACAGATTACTCATCCCTCCTGACTTATTGAGGTAAGGACTCTTGGCTCATTAGGGTGCTGTCTCCCCTTTGATCATGTTGTTCCAGACATACAGATCTATCCATCGTGCTGTCCTGTCTTTAAGATGCACCTGCGTGTTCCTTATTATGTCTATGGAGTGTCCTTGTATCAGGCTGTCCAGGTGCCATCTTGGCACAAGTTCCTCTTATTAGCCCTTACGTGTGAACGCACCTGCTTCTAACAACCTTCTTCTCGCCAATTTCTGTGAGTGAGGCCTGCCTCTGGCTCACAGCCCAGCTTTTGCTTAGCAGTGCCTGGAAGTACTTTGGTTCAGGCTTCAGGCTTTAGGCCTCAGACTAGGCCTCTGAATCTGACACAAGAATTTATGTTTCAGGGCCTCATCTTACTACAAAAGGAATTTTAAAGAGGCCTTCTTCCTGGATGGAAACTCTAAAATGGAGCTTAACCAGGGAGTGGTAAGGCACAGTCTCACCAAAGGTGGTAATTTATCACAAGTAGTGACTGCAGTAAGTCCTCCTCCCACATTGCCCGAATACAAGTTAGCTTTGTTTTTTCACTTCAAAAAAGAAATTAACGGTCTACAGAGCTAACCCTAGCAGAGCGATACAAGGAGGTTATTACCTGGAGCCAGAATATAATGTTCATTATACTAATAATGATTAATAATCAGTCTCTACCTCTGTGGGGCTGTTGTAACTCATGTTGCCCATATGTCTCTAGCATGTGTGGACTGAAGGGAAGAGTAACAGGCGTATCATAGAATTAGAGGTTGGGCATATCAGAGGAAAGCGCACATTTACAAGATTACACAATTCCCTGAGCAGCTTTACTGCTCCCGGATACAGAAATGGGTCATTATTTTGTTTAGTTCTTGTTCAGGAAACCAGTCTTTTATCCTGTGTATTTCTGTGAGTGAGGCCTGCCTCTGGCTCACAGCCCAGCTTTTGCTTAGCAGTGCCTGGAAGTACTTTGGTTCAGGCTTCAGGCTTTAGGCCTCAGACTAGGCCTCTGAATCTGACACAAGAATTTATGTTTCAGGGCCTCATCTTACTACAAAAGGAATTTTAAAGAGGCCTTCTTCCTGGATGGAAACTCTAAAATGGAGCTTAACCAGGGAGTGGTAAGGCACAGTCTCACCAAAGGTGGTAATTTATCACAAGTAGTGACTGCAGTAAGTCCTCCTCCCACATTGCCCGAATACAAGTTAGCTTTGTTTTTTCACTTCAAAAAAGAAATTAACGGTCTACAGAGCTAACCCTAGCAGAGCGATACAAGGAGGTTATTACCTGGAGCCAGAATATAATGTTCATTATACTAATAATGATTAATAATCAGTCTCTACCTCTGTGGGGCTGTTGTAACTCATGTTGCCCATATGTCTCTAGCATGTGTGGACTGAAGGGAAGAGTAACAGGCGTATCATAGAATTAGAGGTTGGGCATATCAGAGGAAAGCGCACATTTACAAGATTACACAATTCCCTGAGCAGCTTTACTGCTCCCGGATACAGAAATGGGTCATTATTTTGTTTAGTTCTTGTTCAGGAAACCAGTCTTTTATCCTGGATAAATCAGGATACAGTTACCACCTGTGGACTAATGGTGTTTCACCCCTCCCTTTCCCCCCTCCCACCTCCGAATGCCAAACATCTTCTCTGCTGAACAGGCCCCTCACATAATCATCTATTGCATGTGAAATTTTTTCTATCACAGACACAATTATCAGCTTAAAAGCCATAGCCCTAATAATGTTAAAGGAAAACTGCTGTGCTGACTTGTGATTGCTTACACAGCTAAATTTATTTACATTAATAATGAAAGGCATGAGTGCAGTGTAATACAAATGTGTTTGTGTCACTCATATAGTCTAACTGATCCAATAATCTCCGTATTTCCATGCATATTCCACAAATCTTGACACTTGCTAATTTAATTATGGTTGTTTATTTCCTAAAAAGAGGAAAATCCACATTAAAAAGTTGATCTTTCCATTATAGGTCACCGAAAGATGTTCAGGGGTGGGGTGGAGGATTGTTTTTGGTTTTTGTGTGTTTGTTTTTGTTGTTTCTTTCTTTTCTTTTCTTTTTTTACTGAATTTCAACCATTTCAGTGCATGCTAAATAGGATAAACAGGTATTTGGTGCTTATCCACAAAGACCCTTTTTCTGTAGTTCTTTCAATGGGACAATTCCCAATACTGTTAAGTGGGTGTTTTGTCTGCTAAGGACTATTGGTTGGTGCTCAAATTCCATAAATGAAGGTGCTAATGAGCATAAGATAAACCATGGTTGGTTGGCAGTTTGGCCTATATACATTTTTCAAAATGAAAATCAGTTCAGATTCTCCCTTACTATTCATCTCTTTCAGGCAATAAGAAAGCTCACAAACTGAAGTATCTGGGTTTGACCAAAAGTAAATGTAGATCAGAATGTCATACCTATATGAGTAAAATGGCTGCTGAAGCATTTCATTATGTCTCTAGAGGTAATACACACAGACAGAAAAGGAAGTTGAGAAAATGGAGTCAAGTGGAAAACTGCATATGAAGGTCTTTACAGAGGAAGAGTAAATATTTCTTACCATCCTTATTGGCCTCTTAGAGACAAAGGCCGCTTAGACTCAGTGCCCTCCCTGAGCAAAACAGAGTGAAACTCTGTTCAGGAAAAAGTGGCATTTTCATAACTTCCTGTACTGGTCAAATTACCTCAGATCTGATCAATCTTTTCAGGACAATACATGGAAATTCCTCGGAGCAGGCCTATAAGGGAGTTAAGGCAATTCACATTCAACAGACTGCTCTGCTACCCTGAACAGTGAAATAAATACTAATATTCACATTTCAAAATGTATACCTGTTTAACTTTGACATTTAACTGTATGGCCAGGACCTGAAAGTGAAGGCCTGGGTCATATGTATACCGCCAAAGGTACACTTATCCTTTGAGCTGTGAGGTATGATTCCAGCTTGTGTAGACATGCTCGTGCTAGCTCCGCTTGAGCTAACACAAAAAAATGGCAGTGCAGTTGGGGTAGTAGAGGCAGTGGCTCAGGCTTGCCACTAGAATATGTACCTTCCCAGACCCTTGGGTAAGTACTCAGGCAGCTAGCCCAAGCCCCTGCCCATGTTACCCAGGGTGCACTTCTGTTTTTAGAACTCTAGCTGAAGTAGAGCTATCACAGGTATGTCTAGACAAGCTAGAATCACACCTCACAGATCAAATGTATACATACCTCCAAGGTGTGTCAGACCTTCAGTTGGTGTCAATTGTCATAGCAGTTGACTTTGATAGAGCTATGACAATTGACATCATCTGAGGATCTGCCCCAGTATTGTTTTTGGCATACTCGTTGTGATGACCAGAAATATGCTACCCAATGCTTTGAACATTCTTGTAGATAACCCCTCTTTTCTTCCTCAGGCACATCATTCCTTGTACCACGTGTTTCTCAGTTCTCTGTGAAAAAGAAGAAAAAACATCCTTTGTGTCATGTTCTAGCCTCCTGAAGTAATAACAAAAAATGAAAAGGACTGTAGTCACTACAGAAAAGGCACTTCTGCTAACACTTCTAAATGTCCCTTAACCATGTACTCCTACTTACTTTGTAATGATTGCATGTTTTCCCTTTGGGCCCACTAAAGTATTTAATTGCAATTACACTCATTTACATAGCAGATGAAGCTAATTGCTGGTATTAGTTACCAAATGTATGCTTGTATTGTGAGGGTAAAAAAAATGCCCTACAGAAAAGAAAATGACTATGCCTCTAATTAAGGAGCTATGAGTCAAAATGAGCTTGTTCAGAGATGTAAATATAGAATCAAGGGCTTTCAGAGCTCTGGAGTGCTCTTTATTACCCCAATCAATTCCCGTATTCTAGAGATAACATTGGCAGGCTTAATAACATATACAATGTACTATTTTCACCTTCTCAGATACAGTTGTGATGGGTGCAGTGTAAGAACTTAGATAGATTTATTGATTCTAGATTTCTACGGTGTTGCTAGACATAAATGTAGTTGCCCTAAAGATAAGGTGATGTGTTACGGCTACACTGCACTTATTTTATTAAGCTATCCCATGACTCTTTCTTCAGAGCCAATTCTTAGATGAGATCTTTTTTCTGCCTTTACTTTTACTCTGATTGACTGAAGGCCAGTCAGCCTGATTTGGCACTCAGTTGCACCTATGCAAGTCAGGAGTAACAACACTGAAGGGAATGTGAGATGAGAATCAGATCCTGTCTCTGGTGACTCTATGAAGATTCTTGTAATCTAAGTTAGACTCAGTGAATCACAATAAGAAGAGATGTGGGGAGAGCGAGCAAGAAGGTGTCATGTGGGTAAGTGGATGTGAGTTTAAAACTGTCCATAAACAAGTACAAAACTAATGCATTATCCTTCTTCCAAACCTTCCTTCTAAAATACCCCTTTTCCAGGATGCCCACAAAAAAACTAAATAACGTGCTGAGACGGCTGCCTATCTATCATGCTGACCAATATTGTCCCATTGTCTTCTTATACTCCCCAGTCTGTCTGTATCCATCTGTCATCTCTTGTCTCTTCTACTTAGATTATAAGCTTTCTGGGGCAGGGACTATTTTTTGATCTGTTTTTGTACATCACTTAGCACAATGGGGTCCTAGTCCATGATTAGGGCTCCTGGGCACGACAATAATACAAATAAATAATAAATATATGTTAAATCAACTTAGACTCTCTCTAGTATCACTTAGGCTCAGATCTAAATTTGCATATAAGTAAATCTATGGAGTCTTAGTTAGGGTAAACTGTGTGGGGAGCGCAAGCGGACAGAAGGTATTGCTCTCACAAGTTATACCTGTTTAGGCTCCCAACAGACTTAGGCTATGGCTACACTTGAAACTTCAAAGCGCTGCCGCGGCAGCACTGCCATGGCAGCACTTTGAAGTGCGAGTGTGGTCGCAGCGCCAGCGCTGGGAGAGAGCTCTCCCAGCGCTGCACGTAAACCACCTCCTCATCGGGTGTAGCTTGCAGCGCTGGGAGCCGCACTCCCAGCGCTGCGGCACTGTTTACACTGAGGCTTTACAGCGCTGTATCTTGCAGCACTCAGGGGGGTGTTTTTTCACACCCCTGAGAGAGAAAGTTGTAGCGCTGTAAAGTGCCAGTGTAGCCAAGGCCTTAGTTAGATTTACTCATGCTTAGATGCCAAAGTGTCTAATTTAGCTCTTTGGCTCTACATTTCATCGCAAAATGTTAAGTCACCTCTATCTCCTTCCCCATCTCCCATGAGAAAAACTACATTAAAATAAAACTTCTCTCTGATCTTAAAACATGCTGGGTTTGATTTCTGTTGCCCTTCATCTTGTGCAGACACTTGCCCCAGCGCAAAGTGAATGCAAACTGAGTATAAAACACACCACGTGCTGGTGTGGATGACTGTACAAAACTCAGGGCAATGAAGAATCTAGCCTCCTTGCTTTATTAATGTTGCCACTGGTAGATGGTGCTCTGTTATAATATACCATTCTGCAGGGCTCAGTTACCTACACAGGTCATTTCATTAAACGAGACTGGCTGTCTGCCAAATATCAGCCTCTCCCTATTTTCTTTGTTAAAAAGGAAAAAAAATCCCAAACCACCCAAAAGGCATTCCATAGATACCATAGCCTCTCCCTCCTAAGTGCATAGTTTTTTAAAATATAGACCTTTGGAGGACTAATCCCAAATGGCATGATGACAGGAGTCAGAGAGTGTCATTTTTCAAACTTGTGTGAAAATCCATTTCAAGCCATCTCCCCCCTTCTTGTGTTTCATCTCATTTCTGGAGAACTCATGCAGTGTAATTACTGAACTAACGTGCAAAATATAAACAGGACATCCTTTCAGATAGGAGATCCCAACATGCTAAAAAGTACATGCTGTAGTTCTTGTGCTCTTCTGGAAACAATCTCAAGCCTTCCACAAAAAGATTCTGTAGCTGGGAAGACTGTCTGCTAAATCAGGATATAAACATAGCTCTTAAAACAAAACAAAACAACTTCTAGTCTTACTGCTTGATTTGTTGCTACATCTCAGGATAATTATCCTTGCATTACAGCAACCCCTGCAGGCTAAAGCTGTTGCCTACTCTACATGACCTCAGCCTATTAAGCTTGTCCAGTAATTAAGAGGTAATTAAGAAGCCACTACATTAGAGCTGCCAGTGGATACACAATATGTGAGATACTTTACACACCACAGTATTTGAATCCTTGGGTCCCTCTTTTACCACTGGACCTGAGTCATTGCTTGGCTCTTTGCCATGCTGCATTTATCTGGAAAAGTTTTAATCTCCCTAAACTACAAATATTAGAACAAATCTATCAAGTCTCTAGGGTGGGAACATATTTATTTTTCACATTGACTGATCAGTGGACCAGCAGGTTGCCAATGTTATCCATAAGAGAGTCTGTGCTAGAGTGGTCCCCATAAATTTCCTAACAGCATGGCTACAATGGAGTCATGGTAACAGAGCCCCAGCTCTGGCAGATGCCTCAGTGACTCCCTGAGAGAAGGACGCCACCATAGCAGGGAGGGATTTAGACAGGATTCTGTTAATTTTTCTGGGGATTCTCCACAAGTCTAGTGAGAGGGATATATTATGCTAGTCTCATACCCAGGCTGCTCTCCAGCTGACTTTCTCACACATGGATCTCTGGAGCCACAGAGCACCTTCTATGAAGGACAAAGGCTTGTGGGACACTGCCACAGAAACAGTGTACTCCCCCTCTGTGTGAGAGATGTGACCTGCACCTTTCATCATGCAAATTATGATAGGACCCTTTGTTCCCTAATGTTCCCTAATGGGCTCCAATCATAACCCTATATCCTGACACTTTAAAAATAGTACAGATACAGAATCTAACTTTGTAATTGGGCCCTTTCTCATGCTGAATCCAACTCCCAATCGCAACACCGCAACATTGGTAAAGTTCCTGGCATGGGCCACCCTTCTCCACTAGGTCAAATGTTATTGCATAACTACCATTTGCTTTTGCTTGGACTCCGATCTCCTCTCCTTAACATTACTGTGGTTGTTTCCCATAGTGCCATCCAGTGGATGGAAGAATATGGCTCTTAAAGAGGCTGCAGGGAGGTGGAAGATTTGGTATTGCTTCCTAGGAAGACTGTAATGGTTTGAACACAGGACTCAACAACTCCTAAGATGAAATTCTGGCCTCCCTAAAGTGAATGATCACACACACACACACACACACCCCATCCTCATTGACTTTAATAAGGCCAAGATTTCATAGGTGAGTGCTAATCCTAACTCTGATACTAATTCCCTTTGTAAC
The DNA here is from genome assembly GCF_025201925.1 of Gopherus flavomarginatus. NCBI lineage: Eukaryota > Metazoa > Chordata > Testudines > Testudinidae > Gopherus > Gopherus flavomarginatus. Next base: position 105,128,005 of record NC_066621.1, read on the forward strand.
TTTGGCCATGTCACTTAACCTCTCTTCCTCACTTTCCCTGCCTCTGAAACAGAGATAATTATGCTGGATGAAATTGTGAAGCTTTTTAAGTTTTATTATATACTGAAGCTTTTTACTTCTAGGAATAGCCCCATGTGCAACAACAATTCAGTAACAGACGAGACATACACACTGCTTTTTTGTGGCGATTTTACTTTTGTTCTTTAGTAATATTTACTTAATATAGGAATGTTGTGAGGATTAGTTAGATAAAATACATTTTAATGTGCTAAGTAGTGCAGCATTACAACACCTCAGTTCAGCACCTGTTTTGACAGTGAGACTTAAATAAGTAAGAGTAAAATAAAAGAGAAATTTGACTGATTGTTTGTTTAGTCCAACATCCTAATTATTTTCTATTTCATTTTTTGAAGTTCTTCACATATCTGTCAAACCTTCATCAGGGGAATTATCCCTGTCACATCTCTATTATTTCTGCCATCATTTAAATTCAGTGGACTATCAAGAAATGGATACAGCAAACAGCATTAGTAACATCTGAGCACCTTTTAATTAGCTAGGGAGCCAGAACTACTAAGGGTGTTTGGCAGGTGGCAGAAAGACCGAAGCAGTGGAAAACCTCCTGGAGAGGGAATGCAGCAGAAGAAGCATTTGCAACCAATCCTCTAGAGAAATCCAACAGTGTAATCCCCCGAAGTGGACGGTGATATCTGGAAATGGTGCATAATGGGGGAGCCACTGATTCAGGACAACCCGGATGCAACCTGCAATTTTAGAGTCCTGAGGGACCCTTACAGATGACTAAATACCCTTCTTTAGTAAATTCTCCGAGAAACACAGCTATGGAAACATCCTCTCCCCTCCCCAGGAGCGAGGCATGCTCTGGGTGCAATGGCCCTTGCTGTTTGTACCTTTTTTTTTTATCAGAGAAGATGTATCAGTATCTTGATATTCATACATGTTCCTGGAAACCAGACTGATTGACTCACTTATGACTGACAGAGGCAAGTTTCAATTGCAATATGTTTACCACTAGATGGAGATGAAGAAAGCATGAAAGAGTGCATTTCTGGATATCATCTTAGAATAGAAGACATAGTGATGCATGCATATATTAATTTTAAAAGATCTTAATGATAAGTGTAGTAGTTTAAAGCATAGAGTTTTGGCAGCCATGTCCAGAGGGAATCTGGACCAGAGTGGTGATGTGGAGTAGCAGGAGACAGCACTTAGCAGGAAAATTAAAGACTCAGAACTGGGAGGGAGAAAACAGTCCCTATAGAGGCCTGGAAAGGAAAGTCCACCCTGACAAGAAGGTCTCCTGTGCTGGGACTCCATTTACCTTAGTCCAGACTTGCAGATGAATGATATTTTTTTTAGCGCCTAAATTGTAATTTACAGCCAAAACAGTATCTCTTCTGAGATTAGCACCCAAGCCAGACAGAAGCTTTTTGCTTTGGTTACAAATGCTGACATAAGTTTGTGAACAAGGAATTGTATGAGTCCCTGCCATGGAAAAAATCCCATAACAATAGCTTATATTATTACAGATCCTGTTCTTCACTTAAATGTCAATGGGTACTATTGCTCAAAACCATTAAAGAGTGTTTGTAAAAGAGAGAATGGAATCACAAGCATGTTTTAAAAAGCTGTTCATAGAAGCCTAGGGCTGATCTGAAAGACATCAGTGTAGTCACTGTAATGTCCTGACATCCTGACACTATGTATGGCTTTGTTTCCTTGCATGGATATAATAAAAAGGAAGTAAGAAATAATTTAATTAGAGAGATTCAGAGAGTTAGAATAAAATATATTGATGATACACTCTGATAAGAAGAATTGCATCACAACTAACAATAGGTATTTCTATAATATCTAACAACTTATAACAGGCTTCTAAACAGAACCAGTGAAATACTACCATCTGTAATAGTGTTATCTGGGACTTTCAGCTATATTCCTGTCATTACTTGGCAGAATTTCTCTTTTGCTAAGGGATATTTGAAGTACAGAACGTCAGAATTTGAGGGAAACTTATAAAGTGTGGAGCAAATGTGGTCATTTTTCCCTTAAGGAGCCAAACTAAGTAATCAGATGTTAGAAGAGTCATCCCTAGTGGTACAAAGTCTCTAAGAGATAATAAACTGAATTATATGATGCTAAGGGGAAAAGATCAGGACTCATATTAAGGATGTTTTATGTACAGAAAAAGATATACAAAAACGATTTAACTGGTTATTAGAAGACAGATATTAAAAACGAATGTTGACTCTGAAGTCAGATTTCAGCTCATACAACACTAATGTGCACTATGGGCCTGATTTTCAGAAACTGTGAGCACTCACAGGTCAAAATGAAGTCAACATGAGCTGCTGGTGCTCAGCAGTCTGAAAATCACTCGTTAATAGTATACATGAGATAACCTTTTATCAGTTATATATCTAAGCAGGTCTGTCAGTCAATAATGGTTCAACATGTGTGTGCCCATAAGTATTCCTCTTATTTTCTTTGAGGAGCTCTCCACCTGCTGAAAAAGATGCCTTTTCAGATAAATCACCCATGCCTCATGCGTTTAGATATGGACCATGATTAGGCATAGCCATATTGACCAATGAATAGACTGAGTCAAATCTCAAGTGAGAGATTCTTTGGAATCAACATTATCTTTTCAAAAAGAAAACTTTATCTTAAATGTCCTGCTTTATTGTTGTTTCAGTATTGGATATATCAACTTAAATTACAAATAAAGAGAAGGCAAACTGCCTGGTGTATTTATTTCTTTTATATATTTCAACAATAAATATGCACAAAGAGCATGTTCACCTGAAGGTGGTTTTACCAAAAATTAAAAATATTATAAATCAAAAGTAAAAACCAGAAGTTCCTCAAATAAGGAGATAACAAATGAAAATACATCAAGCCCAAACAATAGCTATCTTTATCCCATATACAGCAGCTCTTTTTATGTTCCTTTCTCCCCCACAGCCTGGAGAAACAGATGGGACTTGCAGCATAATTCAAAGGTCACAAATGTGAACTATTTCCAATCAAAGTGGAGAGTGGGTTCCAAAGGTGAAGGTCTCTCATGGACAATGAGTTCCCTCTTTGGCAGCTCCCTCTTTCTTATTGTACCAAGAGGAGTCCAATTTGAGTGCCACCATTGAACAGAATAGTATCACACAGAAAGATCTCAAGAGTTTTCAGGTCTTTATAAGTCGAAACACTTCCATCTCCACTTGGAGAGCACTCAGCTCCACTGGCTGTTCTTCCTGTCAGCCCCAGAGCACTCCTTGCATTTGAGATTTGTACAAGAGTAGCAAAGAGGCCCCCTGAATGGAACTGGGTGAATAACGTGCTTTTCACTTGGACTGCGATTCTGAAAAATAAAGACTAAAATTGTTTCTGGTTGAACAGAAAACTTAAATTTTTTGATGTTTTCAGCAAATCAAAAAAAATGGGGTTAAACAAAATGTTTCATTTTGACAAAATTGATTTTGATTCTTTTTAAATATTTTGACTGTTAAATAATAATAAAATAATTTTTTTAAAAAATAATTTTGAATGGAAAAATTCAAAACACTTCATTTAGAAAATGTCAAAATGAAAAGTTTGGAGAATTGGAAACTTTTTTTTTGTACAATTTGGCAATAATAATGTAAATTTGCAAAATGTTTTTGTGTTTCCAAATCTGCATCTTTCACTGAAAAACAAAAGTTTTGACTGAAACGTTTCACCCAGCTCTACCCTAGGATGACGAGATGTCCCGATTTTATAGAGACAGTCTCGATTTGTGGGACTTCTTCTTATATAGACTCCTACTACCCCCCCGCCCCCTGTCCTGATTTTTCACATTTGCTGTCTGGTCAGCCTACTCTACCCTGTGCTGTTGCTTTTCATTGGGTCTGGTAGGATAGATGCCCTTCTGCCTGCCCTTTGTCCTTTGACTGTACTGCATAGAAAAGCCATAAGGCAACAATGAACCTGACCTGAATCTGCTCACAGTTGCTCCAGTCTAAACCAGCATAAGTGATATCAAAATTAGGCCCAAGACATTTTGCTAAGATCAAGTTAATTTTGGTTCAATATCTGATATATCCACTATCTGGGGCATACAGTATATCCTACTTTTGGAGGAGAACAGACTTTTTCAATATAATAGTTCTTTTCCATTTCTATAATCACATCCTATGAACCTAAATAGTAAATATGTTTACTGATAAAGGAGGTTACAGTATACACTGTGCTTACTACATTGTCTCTCCTGTTGCTGATTAGTGAGAAAGAGAGAGATAGAAGAGACATGTAAAGGGTGTACTTGATAATGCAGTAGTTTGAGTCTTTTGTGATAAATCACCATCTTAGAGGCAGATAAGTATAAGGATAGCGTCTAATCACTTCAGTACACTTTACCACCCAGGGAGGATCAGAAACATTGTGATAGATTTAGAAAGTTGACAGTATTTTACATGAAAAGGCAAAGAATAATACAGGTTGTTTTTTTAACAAAACACAGTCTTAGAAATTTTGGGGACAGCTTCTTAGGTTTTATCTAAACCAGATATATATGCATACATATAAGCCATTATATTTAAAAACCATTCTGTTCTTCTTTTCCCAGGTCCACTGGGGGAGGGAAGGAAGGAAGGAAAGAGAGCAGTAGGGAGAATGTTAAAATAGCTCACTTGTTTTTCACTCAGAGGACAGATGGTGTGCAAGTTAAAAAAAAAATAAACCCCAATCTGAAATAATATACCAGCTGTACCATAGTTAGTGTCTATATGGAAGGTAGCGTAGTCCATTGGATAGGGCAATGGATGAGGAGACAGAGGTTCTATTCCTGTCTCTCCCAGTAACCTGCTATCTGACTTTTGACAAGTTAGTTTGCTTCTCAGTTTCCCCATCCATAAGATGAGATACTGATCTTACTTTGTGAAGAGCTTGGAGACTGACAGATGAAAACACAATATATAAGAACTACATTTTTTGTGTAACATGTGGGGTCTATAAAGGTCAAAACATTTTACTTCCCTGATCAATGAGCATAATGCTGACAGGAAAAAAACTCTGTGTACCTTCATGGAGAATATTAATTCTGCTTTGAACTTCTCCAGAACAGCGATTCCTTAACATTCCAAATTATTAAACAAAACGAAAGGATTATTTTGTGTTACTGCCAACAAAACTACTAAAGACATTCCACTCAATCAGAACTTCCAGGATGTAATATTTAGGGTATGTCTACACTACTCACTGGATCGGAGGGCAGTGATCGATTCAGCAGGGGTCAATTTACCGCATCTAGTCTAGATGCTATAAATCAACCCCTGAGTGCTCTCCCATCAACTCATATACTCCACTGCTCTGAGAGGCACAGGCAGAGTCAACAGGGGAGCAGCAGAAGTCGACTGACTGCAGTGAAGACACCGCGGTGAGTAGATCTAAGTATGTTGACTTCAACTACGTTATTCACGTAGCTGAAGTTGCATAACTTAAATCAATCCTGCCCCCACTGTAGACCAGGACTTAGACTCTTGGATTTTGGGAAGGAGTTGTTCCTTACAAATCAAGGATAATTTGCAATGCAGGTGCTTCACATTTTTTCAAGAGGGCAAGCTTTAATTTTTTTACACATTTTTGCCCTGCCCTGTAATGCTTTTTACTCTCCCTTCAGTTGTTTTGCCAGCCCTACTCTCTCCAGCTTGCCAAACCAGGACACGCAATCATTTTCTGTTTTCAAAGAGGTTTTCATACTTTTTCCCCCAGTGACTCAGTCATTGTCCTGAATCCCAGGGAAAAGTTGGTAGAATCACTGTGATCACAACTTAATCAGAAAGAGGCAGTCTGCATACCTCCTATGATGACTCAGAACATAGAAAAACTCATGATTTATGTCTTTTTCTAAAGGATAAGGGTTAGCTGCAGAAATTACATTAATTTTGATTGGCTGTGACTTTTCAAAACAATACAAGGGGAATCTCTCCCATAGCCAGAGGAATTTTTTTTTCTACCAGGCTCTTATGAAAAAGTCATGTTAAATTTTCAAAGTAAGCACTGTAGCTAACATCGCACTCCTCTTGAAGCTCTGGAATAGTAATGGTTTGAAGTTATGGGGATGTTTTATGTTGCAATGAATCTATTTGCTGTGTACTGCCCCTCTGAATGTATAAAATTATCTCATCACACTTAAATGGCATCAATGTTTAAAACTGCCTCAGGGCCGCCCGGGGGGGGACAAGTGGAGCAATTTGCTCCAGGTCCCAGGCCCTGCAGCGGCCCCCACGAGAGTTTTTTGGGGCCCCTGGAGCAAGGTCCTTCACTCGCTCCGGGGGTCCCGGAAAACTCTCGTGGGGCCCGGGCCCCCGGAGCTTCTTCCACTCCGGGTCTTCAGTGGCGGGGGGGTCTGTGGCGGAAGGACCCTCCGCCACCGAATTACCGCTGAAGCGGGACCTGCCGCCGAAGTGCCGGGTCCTGCTTCGGCGGTAATTCAGCTGCGGGGATCCCTGCCATGGGTCTTCGGGGCACTTTGACCGTGGGTCCCGAATTACTGCTGAAGCGGGGGCCCCCCACCGCCGAAGACCCCTGGTCCCCTGAGTCCTCTGGGTGGCCCTGAACTGCCTATGTGGAATTTTGCTAAGCATATATGAAGGTGATTAGCTTTATATGTAACTACAAGCTTTTGTAAAATGTACAGGGACATTAGATCAGTAAACATAAAAATAACTACAGAAAACTTTGTTATTGTTGCAGTGGTTTTGGAGATGATGAAGATACATCTAAAAATGGCTTACCAGAATGAAGACATTCAAAATTATGATTAGGTAGGAACATTCTTCAGTTAAAGAGCACATGTTGGGGGATTACAGTGCACAAAAGAAGGTATGCAAATATTTTATCCCATCATTCATTCTTGTTTTTGAACAAACTAGATCCTCCAAAGTAGCTTGGAGGACACTTTATTTATGTGCCTGCTAGTTCAGGTCCCACCTACCAATTCATCATGTTCCTGCCTTGTGCCATCTGTTGTAAATGAATAACTCTGCCTGCAACTTTCTGATGTATGTATGTTTGCTATTATGTAGATTAATGCAAAATATATTTTTTTAGAAACCAATAACTATAGAGTGCTTATGTGCATAGGCAACCGCAGTCAAAATCAATCATTTGTTATGCAACAAATGTGAATAACTCTCCAAAAGCGCAAGAAAAAGTTAGGCCTGAGTTGTACAAAGAGTTGTACATATCTGTTGACCTAATTAACTGACACAAATTAATTATTAGCCTACTCAAAGCATGATACACTGCTATTTAAATGACACTTGCAACTTGAAATCACATGCATAATCCTGCCATTCGCATACATAGAGTGATTATAAAGTCAGAAGTAATATTTGAATTTTGAATTTTGTAGTGCTGAGTTAAAAATTCATGACAAATAATTTACTTGACATATTTCATCCTTTTTTTCCATTTGCACATGATTGGGGGATTTTTCCAGAAGATTTATTAATTTCTCCATTGAATAATTCCTCATTTGCAGTTCATTAGCAAATGTATGAATATTTGCAGCTCTAAATGAATCCAGCATTTGTTAGTCACATTCGCAACATACTGTTGTTTTGGAACTCTGCTTTGATAACTTGCATAGCAAACTACCACAGCAGAAACTGCAGAGAGCAAATTTTACAACTGAATATATGATCTGAAAACTGCCTTTGGTGAATATCCAAACACTCTACCCAAAATGTTGCTTCTGGTAAATATTCATATTATTAAACTTGCATGCCGGAAATCTTGACAGAAAGTAAACCAAAAAAGGTTGTGAACACAGTAAATAAAATTACATTTGCACATTTAAAAGAATATTGATAGAGGATTTAACCATGCTGCCTGATCCTGGAATAATGCTCATTAGCATGAGTAGTCTCTTTGATTTCAGTGGAATTAACTGAAGGACTAAGCACTTCATTTGGAAGGAAATGTTTACAGGATCAGACTTATAGTTAGAAATTGTTTAATTTATTGGCAGATGATCAGTACTTCATATTGTCTATGCACATAGGTGAATGGAATAGATACCGGATACATTTGTAGTTCATTGGTTATATATACATAAATTAGGACCAAAGAAAGCCTCTATTTTATTCAGGTTTTAGTTCTTCTAATCTCCCATGGCTCTGTTAAGAACAAAATCAAACAAGCCTTTAGAAGTTTCCCCACCCTGATTGTGCAGTTAGATGCAAGCATAAAAGCTGGCAGAAATTCATGAAGCTAAAGGAAGAATGATATCCTACAATAGCTAAACAGAGCTAAAGAAGTCTAAAGAAGAATCCCTTAAAAATTTCAGCACCTTCATGTCAGCTGCAAAAATTCTGTTCACTGTTATCAGTCTTGATAAGCAGCCTTCCTCACCGATGAGGCTATAAGATGATAATGTCATTCAATAACTCTCACACCCTTTCCTGCTATTTGTCCAGTGCAGGAAACTAAGGATTTTCTTGTCGTGTGGACACAGAGGAAATATCTAGCAAGCAAATACTGACCCTCGCATGCAAACAGGTCCATATCCTTTTTCCGCCTGACAACTTCCTTCCTGCCTGGTAGGAACAAATCTACTCTTCATTTTTCCGGAGTTCTTTATACAGGCTACTCAGAAAGCCCCAGGGTAAGAGACAAACATTTTATTAACGTAAACTTCATCTAACAGCTGGATGCCCATGCAGCCTGGCCTAGATTTACAGTAAAGACTTACTTGCTTCTTTTAACTATAGTAACACGGCATCTGAGTCACTAAATACTCCATGCCAGGGACTAACATAAAGAGTTTACTGAGAAGTCTGGCCTTCAGTTTAGAAAAAAACAAAACATTTGCATTTTTATCATTTTGTGAGGGTATTTTCTGAATACTTTTGTGCTTTGTAATTTATTTATTACTTAAGGTACTTGCCATCTTGGCAAGAAAGGGTACTTTAGATAAGCAAGTGATAATGATTTTGTTTATTTAATTACATTGGACTAAGTTGAGGCCCTGGACATCAGATTCTGTGTAGCTGTGCTGATCCAGGAGCAACTCAGGGAAGGAACTAATTCACAGTTCCTGCCCTGCTCCCCACTTGCTCCCAGGAGAAGTTATTCAGGGCTTGTCTACACTTAAAATGCTGCAGCTGCAGTGATGCAGTTGTGCCACTGTAGCACTTCAGTGAAGACGTTGCCTGTCCCAATAGGAGGGCTTCTCCTGTTGGCATAGTTAGCTATTGCCTCCTGGGAAGGTGGATTATGTGGACAGGAAAAGCCCTCCCACTGACATTGCGTTGTGTTCACTGGGAGTTAGGTCAGTATAACTTCATCGTTCACGGGTGTGGATTTTGCACACCACTGAGCAATGTAGTTATACTGACATAAGTTGCTAGTGTAGATCAGTCTTTACTGGAGCCCTGCAAAGGACGGAACTTACTTTCCTTCTCCCAGCAAAGTGCACCCACATTGCATTTCCTTGTTACATGTGTAAATGACATTAATAAGTATAAGGCAGTGGAGAGTCAAGCCTATCCTGTCTTGTTCCTTCTAGATGTTTGACTACATCAGAATTGTCCCATGAAATTTGACAAATTTTAGTTCAGTGGTTAGGTGAGTGCTCAGACTGGAATCTCAAGAGTGTTGCTGACCAAGACTGAAATACAACATATTCACAGAAGTGAATGAGTAAACTTGCACAAAGCTTTCAGGTATTGTGCCTAGCTCAATAGTCCTTAACTTTCATGAGTATTAAAATACAATCTCTCCCAAAATATCAACATTATCAGTAATTTCAGTTCATAATTGGTTGGATGCAGAAACAGGAAGACTGAGGCAAAATGGGGAATGGGGACACTCAATTAAATTAAAAGGTGGCAAATTCAAAACTGATAAATGGAAATACTTTTTCACAAAACTTGTAATTCAACTATGGAACTCACTGCCACAGGAAGCTAATAAGGTGAAGAATTTACCAAGATTCAACAAAGGATTGAACGGTTATATGGATAAATGTGCCACTAACACATTGGGCAGTCCAGCTGGCCAGTTCCAGTTCCTCCATTGATTACAGTAGCTTGCCAAGCAGTAGTTTTTTGATGATCGGTCAAAGAGTGAATATCTGTTCACAACATGATCTACCAGAATGGAACCCAGTCTGTTCTTCTCACAATATTTCACCCACTGCCTTTTCATTCTATTCAGCATAACAGTAGCCAACACTTTGCCAGGGACTGAGAGCAGTATGATCCCTCTCCAGTTGATGCATTCAGTAAGATCACCCTTTTTTGGGAAATGCCATGATGAAACCATCTTTCCAGTCATCTGGCACCTTTTAATTCACCCATATTTAGCAACAGACTCTTGTTAACTGCTTAATTAGAATTTTATCTTGGATTTTTGTCAAGATCAGGAGCTGTCCCCTGTTTGATGCCTTTGATGGATGCTTTAATTTCATTGGGTGTTATTGGTCTCTCTTTTATTTCTAACTTGACATTGGCATTTCTTTTGAACCTGTGCATGATCTTTAGCTCTGCACATGGAATGGAAATGCTCTTTCCATCATCTGATTTGTTCTTAGTGCATTAAAAACACAACACAACAGAGGTTAACTTCTGCTCTCAGTTACATTCATGCATTATTGGAATAACTCCACTGACCAAACTCTCCCCTCATTTACATCAGTACAATCTCATTGTCGTGAAAGCTACAGCGTACATTTTTGCTGTAATTTTACATTAGTATAAATATAGAATAATTGTAGTAACACACAGTAGGCAATATTTGGGCCACACATTGGCCACATTTTGTTTAAGCATTAATTTGAGATCTGCAAGTTCAAGTTGTCAGTTGACTCATTTTCCTGAACATAAAGGTCACACAAATCTCTTTGAACTTGTTTCCTTGTTCTCTGCAGGAGTTCCCTGGAAGAACCCTTCTGTTCCACTTTTGCTCAGTATGGGGGGGGGGGGTGGAGGTAGCACTTGATTCTTTCATTTAGCCTTGTTCTTTTTTTAAGTAGGAAAGTTGGTCTGAAGTATGGAAGCTGTGACACCTGAAGTGCTTGAGCTTTAATTGCAGCAGAGACCTCTGATCAAAATAACGACATAATTTGAAAGTAAATATTTGTTTTCCAACCATCTTTCAACAAACTTAGATCCAAATGTGTGACTAGTAATGTACATGTGCAAGTTTCAAAATGAAGTATTGAACACCAATATATTTTTAATTATACAGTGAATGACGAGTGAACAATCTTGGCATTACACAGCTCTGAACTATACATACACATCATGGCTTATTTATATGCTGACTGTGTACACATCTTGCTACCCAGATTAGAGACAGGGCAGACCTGTTAGTTACAAATCTGGAGGCAGCAGGGTGAAATACTGATGCCAAAAGTCCCATTAACTTCAATAGGGCCAGGATTTCACACCAGTTGTTTAGTCAGAGCTGCCTATCTCAAGGCCATGAAGAAACTGAACAAACAAATTTGAAATATTCTTAAACTCTTTTTAGCCCTTTATAATCCAAATAAAAAAGCAGGTGGCTCTAGGAGCATACAGAATTGTTAAAGTCTGCAAAGTCTAGCTGAAAATTAACGAGCACTTTTAATTCAAGCTCTCCAGCTGAAAAATGCTTCTCTAAAAAGGATGAAAACAGGCTCCAGTGTCCAACACTACACGTGTATTACACTAAGCACATAATGGCTCTTCTATTTACCTGTACAGGTTTTCCATTCTGAGTCTGATCCTGCTCTTGCTTACTTTGGTGTAAATCAGGAATAATACCACAGAAATCAATGGAAATAGACCCACTGGGGAGGAAAACCTCAATACAAAACCAGATTTTGTTCTATTCTACTATTGTTTTCTTATTCAGAAAAAAGTAGTTAAGATTTCAAACTTAGCTGAGAGCAGATTAAACCTCTATTTTTCTTTGAAGCATGGATCCCACCTAATCATAGACAATTTCAGTCATCCAGCAGATTGAGATCTGATGCTGAGTTTTTTTTTTAACTTATGTATCTTTTCCCTTTTAGCTCTCTCTATATATGCAAAGTAAAAAGACATATACATTTAAAATATTATAGCAGGGGTCAGCAACCTTTCAGAAGTGGTGTGCCGAATTTTCATTTATTCACTCTGATTTAAAGTTTCACGTGCCAGTAATACATTTTAACATTTTTAGAAGGTCTCTTTCTATAAGTCTATAATATATAACTAAACTATTGTTGTATGTAAAGTAAATAATGTTTTTAAAATGTTTAAGAAGCTTTAGCTAAAATTAAATTAAAATGCAGAGCCCCCCGGACCGGTGACCAGGACTCGGGCAGTGTGAGTGCCACTGAAAATCAGCTCGCGTGCCACCTTCGACACGCGGGCCATAGGTTGCCTACCCCTGTATTATAGAGTGGCAAAGATGCTCATAATGTTACAGTCTCAGACAATATCTATAAAACATAGTTTACCAATAATTAACAAAGTTGTAGCTATTAAGAATAATGTTCCTTTTCACAGAGCCGCCAATATGGAGATATTAAATTGTTTCCAACAGCCAGATTGTTAATCTCCTCTTCAAGAACCTTTTTCTTTTCATGCCAGTAAAGGAAAGACACAAAGGCCATTACAGCATTATTTAAGATAAGCAAGTTAAAAAAATTAATACTTAGCACTATGATGTTAGTACCATTGTTCTGGCTTTAATTCCATCTGCACTTTCATTTGCATACAGAATTCTTTCCTATCTAGACTGTTTTGGAGTGTTAAACATCTGCTGAATTCCACCACAGAGATGGCTGCATTTCGGTGGTTCTATACATTTCTCCTTGGATGAAATGCATTGTACATATGTAAGCTATCTGCTGGTTTCCCACGACCTACTGCATACTTTAGGATACTAAAAGAACAGAATTAATGTACATTTTAGTACTCTTCCTACTCACAAATTGAGTGTGGCTGTGTGTAACAGAGGAATGATGTGTTATTTTTTTATCAAGTGTATGAGTGTGCCTATTATTGCCAACAAGCAGCATGATCTAGGATTTAGTGTCACTCAGCAGAGAATCTGGGACTGGATGCAGCAGTCGAATAGTTTTTCAGTGCCCAGGGGAAATTTAAAAATTAATCTAATCTTTAACATAGGTTTCATATTGGGTCTGACAATCACACCAGTGTATCTTAATGTTATTCAATCAGCACTTAATCAGAGAATATGTATAATGGAAAAAAAAAGAGGAAAAATTAAATCCATGAATAAAATAAATAATAATAATGCCTAGCTTTTATATAGCATTTTTCATGAGTAGATCGATCTCAAACTGTTTTACAAAAGAAATCAGTATCATTATTCCATTTTACTGTAATGTTGTGAGGATTAATTAATTAAAACTTGTCAATTGCTTTGAGAGCTTTGTTTAAAATATTTATAAGTGCAAAGTTCTTGAATGTGAGTAACATAGCTACACACATGACAACAATGGAATGGCGGGCACTAACAGTTTCTTCGTCAGTTATTATACCAATTTTGTAGAGGAGTAAATTGAGGCACCAGGAATTTAAGTGATTTACCCAAGATATTCTTCTAGTTATTGGCAGAGCAGGGTATAGAGCCCAGAACTATTGATTCCATTTATACTACTCTAGCCACTAGACAACACTGTCTCTTTTATGTATCTTAATACATCTCTCTGACAGTTCCTCTGGCAAGTCATGCTATCAGTTTAAATTTAACACAGCCAAAACTGAACTTCTTGGTGCAGAGTCTCTGCTGCACCAGATTTCTGCTCATTGCAGCAAAAGAAGGGTTACACAGATCCCTGATTTTCAAGGTAGGTGATCCAATGTAGACAACATATTTACACCAGCTAGCTTCAATGCCATAAGAATCATACTCTATTCGAGCATAGCCAGACTCTAGAGCACACTAGCCATGTTTCAAGGCTGTCTGTGCACTAGAGTCAAGTGTGGAATGGCATGGATGCTGGGCATGGCCACATCAGCTCTGCACAATGGTAAGCTCCACCACATTGCAAGAATTCTCAGCTGGCCAGATCCAGTTGCTTTCTCTTTTGTGCACTCCTTTCAGTGTGCCGGAACAAAACCAAAGCTTAGTTCTTCATGTTTTCTTCCAAACCCTCTGCACCCTTCCCCCACCCCATTCTCTGTCATTTTTTACATCCATAATCCTGCCTCTCAACCAAGTTCATAATATGGGAGTCATCTGCAGTCCCTTCCTGTCTTGCCCACGTAGACACATTGTCCAAAACTTGCTGCTTCTTCCTCCAAACATTTCTAAGATCTTCTCTTTTCTTTTTTGTCTAGACAACCAAAACTCTCGTCCTTCTCCCATCTTAGATCATATAACCTCTGGCCTCCCTAACACTGACATTGCCCTTTCTGGTTAGTATAAGACAAGCTGCTAAACTTTGACTACATTTTCCCCCACCACCTTTGAATCCATGTGCTGGCTTCCCCTACTTCATTACGTCAAGGTAAAGCTTTTTTGTCCTCCCTTTCAAGGTGTTTCACAGCTCTGTGGCCTCCTGCTTGTACACTTTTAATCCACAGGCCATTACAATCTACTCCTTCACATTCCTCCCAAGGATTTGCTGACACTTATGATATTGGCCAGATGATGGCGAGGTTGAGCGGTGGCTGGGGATACATGGCTCTTGTGTTAGACAACAAAAATGAGAAGTATATACTGTATGTGTACTAAGTGGTTTATAAATGGTTAGTAGTTTGATTTTGCCTCAGTTATATCACTGTGAATCTTCCATATTTTCCAGCCTATGGAGGAGAGACACCTGAGCGCAGAACTAACAAATCTGGATCGTAAGCCCTAAAATGTGAAATGTTGTCCTCTTCTTAGTTTGGCAGATTCAGCATCAGGAGAATGCCATGGTCCACAGAGACTGATTTATCCCTGTTACCCTAAGAGGAAGTCTCCCATAGATCACGATTGAGGAATGCTGGTAGGGCAGTCTGCATGGTGGCAGCTTGCCCTATTGCTAACCTGTAGATAAATAAAGGACCTCTTTCACTAGAGCTGTCATAATGATGCATTTCACCACCACTAAATCACACACATTTTAAAAAGGAAGTGTGTGATCATATCCAAATATGCCAATTAAATGCACACATAACTAATTAAAATATTTGCATAAAATATTTGCACAACAATATCTAAGTGTCACTAGCTTCCCCCATCCCCCAAAAGATAGCAATCCTAAAAGTCTTATCTTGTAAACCCTTACTCGCACTGAAACTTCATCATATGAAATAAGATTGCAGAACTGGTCACACAAATAGAGGTTTGCAGGAGTGGCTTCTAGAATATTAATAAAATGATTTCTAGCAACTTTTCGTAACTGGAAAGAAGGTACATCTCAGTCATAAATATAACATCTCCTTTTAGCATAACATACTGAAATGTAATAAATGGAAACCTCCATATAGAGTAGTTTTATAATGATCAGTAAACAACTTTTATTACTTTTAAATGAAAAAAAATAAAGATCTGCAATCTAGTGATAAAGAATTGATTTTTGGCAGACAAACAAAATTGTTTGGTCTATTTTTATGGATGACATAATTAGATTCAAAACCCATAAACAAAGCACATCCACTTCAGTACTTTGTCGGTACTGCTTTGGTGATGAAGCCAGTCATAAACATTAATTAAAACAAAACATCCTTGGGTAAATCAAAGGAAGTACCACCGAAATAACATAAGCAATAGAAGAAAGCTTGGAGCTTTTCCACACTAAAGTTTGATTAAGAAGAACAGCGCCAAGTACTCATATAGTAATTTGACCAACTAGTGCTTCTGGCATGAAGAGTTTTTCAGTTTGATTCCTGGCCAGCTTTCTGTTTTCCAAAGGAGGTTATATAATATTTGGGACTAATGAGAGTTGACGAGGTTCAGCACCTTGCAGGATCAGGCTCCTGTTTGAGTCTGAAAATTAGGTGACCTTTAACGATGTCCAGAGATAGTAAGGACTTCCTGGTAATCATAACAGACTGCCGGGTATCAGCACAATATGCCAGACTACTAGACCAAACATAGCAACAGCATAACAGACCATTAGAATTCATGAAGGATTGTTATATGGCAGAATGCTCTGAACTTGTATTAGCACTGTTGCAGGAGTCCTTACAGATTATTGTCTTCAGTGTTAGCTGGCTTGGACCACCACTTGACTTCCTGCAAGCAGCAGACTCCTTGTGTTCTGCACAAAGGGTTGAGGAGAGTTTCCACAGGGCCAGCCATATTCTTACCTCATCTTTGGTCTGGTTAGGAATAGCTATTTCAATACATTTGAGCTGTTCCAGTTGAATGACCCTACTATCACCTTATCTGTTTCTATTAGAGGTCTATTTGACACACACATTGGCACACAATTTTAATCTTCACTGCGGGTTCCATAGAAGCCCATCAGGAAGAAGTGGCTGAATGGCTGAATGCGAATGGCTGAAACAGTACATCCATAAACTGTGATGGCCTCATCCTGTCTCTGGTCAGCACTACCAATTTCAGAGATGGTCTTGGCTAACTACAGACCCCAGAAGAGCAGGGCTTTGTGCCACTTTGTGTATGCCTAATCTCATCTAGAGAGGCCTCAGTGAATCTGATCCCTTGTATTCAAGATATGTTAAATCATTCTTAAATTGTACTTTTAAAGCAACTTAATTCTACAGTTTGTTTCATTGCCAATACCTTTAATAAACCACAATACTGAAATGGATATTTAGTTTTGTACATGATGCAAAAGGCTTCCTAGAAGAGCTTGAAAAGATCAATAGCGTAGAGTAGCTAAAAAATTGCTTCTATGTTTTTCCTTTAATGGTTCTTCTAAAAAAGAAAGAATTGAATGTGATTTATCCTTCTGAGAGCCATACATGCATGATGTACATTTCCTTCACTCATACATCAAGTCATTCATCTCTCAGCACTTCAGGATGCAAAGTTTATTTTTGCTAATTCTGCTAAACCTATGAAACTGGAATAACTATGAGTGCAAACTGTGAGCTACTGTGTTAGCATTAGCTCAGTTGTTAATGAGATGGCTGTTGCCATTGCAGCCATCAGAGTTGGTATACGGTAAGTATGATGGTCTCTGAGACACCCTGAAATGTTTCTCTGGACCACACAACCTTAAACTATTGAAAACAACTGCATGGAAGATTTCTCCCCAGTCCCCTAGGAACTAACACTGCAGAGAAACAGAAAGGTATTTACACTTCTAAAAACATAACAAATGAAATGTGAACTGAGTTATTTGGGATCAGTCTTGAGGTGCTAGTGCTGTTACTCACAATTTGTTCCTTTTAGACCACTGTGACCTCAGTATTTGTTGTACATGTGGGATGAAGTTTAGAGTTTATTTATAGGTTTTATTTCTCAAAACAGATGTTGCCAAACAACATTCTCCATACTGTGTGTGTGTGTGCCATTTTCAATAGGAATATCAGCAGCAGAAAAACCTCAGACTCTTTCTTTAACTATTGATTTAATTATTACACTGGATGCTATATCACACATTACAGGAGCCTTGAATTACTAGACTAAGATTTAATATTAAAGCAAAGAAGAAGCATCTTTTATAAAATGTATCCGGCTAGACTGAAGGTCCCAAAATGTGCACACCCAGCATGCTCTGGTAAGGGAACTTTCAGGGGTTCTCTCTACCTGTTGTTCCAAAGTCCCACTCCACAGCATGGAGCAAATCTTACTTGGAGATTATATAGGCACTTTTATGGTGTTTTTCAACAACGTTGTCTCTTACGCTATGTTAGCCACCTAAGCCTGCCTTACGTTGTTTAATTAATTTGGTAAGCAAATCCAGCAAAGAGTAGGGTGAATGCTACCAGACCATTTCCACTACTCATATTCTTTCAGAAGTTAGAAATTTTGGCTGTGTTCAGCACCATATTGAATTTACTTGCCATAAATATTATAGCTAATGTGTTTGTTGGCAGGACTCTTCAGAGACCCAGCAAATTCTAATCAATTTTGCAGAATAGTCATGGGAATTGAATGTATATTTCATTTATTCACAGACATTATTCAGCAAATAATTTCAAACAAGTAAATTGGAGGAAATTATGGACAAGTCATAAAGAGAGGGAGAAAGAAAAAATTACTGACTTCTTATGAATTATTCACTCAGCTCAAGTTAGCAGTCAGTGAGCCATTTCCCTCTATGTCCCTTAGTGCCATCATTGTCATCAGGTAAGAACATAAGAACAGTCATCTTGGGTCAGACCAATGGCCTATTTAGCCCAGTATCCTGTCTCTTGGCAGTGGCTGGTGCCAGATGCTTCAGAGGTAATGAACAGAACAGGACAATCTCAAGTGATCAATCCCCTATCATCCAGTCAGAGCTTCTGGCAGTTGGAGATTTTGGAACACACAAAGGATTGTGTCCCTACCAATCTTGGCTAACAGCCATTGATTGATTTACCTCCATGAACTTTATCTAACCATTTTTTTAACCCAGTAATACTTTTGGACTTCACAACATCCCAAGGCAACAAGTATCCCAGGTTGACTTGCACTGTGTGAAGCAATACTTAGTTTGGTTGTTTTAAACCTGCTGCCTATTAATTTAATCAGGTGACCTCTAGTTCTTGTGTTATATGAAGAAGTAATTAACACTTCCCTATTCAATTTCTCCATTCCACTCATGATTTTATAGACCTCTATCATATCCTCCCTTAGTCATCTGTGTTTTAAGATGAACCGTCCCAATATTTTTAAACTCCCCTCATACGGGACCTGTTTCATCCCTCAAATCATTTTTGTTGCCATTCCCTGTACTTTTTCCAACTCTAATGTATCTTTTTTGAGATGAGGCAAGCAGAACTGCATGCAGTAGTCTAGTTGTGGGAGTACCATTGATTTATAAAGCAGCATTATGATATTTTCTGTGTTATTATCTATCCCTCTCCTAATGATGCCTAACTTCTGTTAGCTTTTTTGGTCTGACACTGCACAGTGAGTGGATATTTTTTGAAAGAACTATCCGCAATGTTTCCAAGATCTCTTTCTTGAGTGGTGTGGCGGTGCATGCGCAGTGGGTGTGCTGACACTGCATTTACAGTCTATCAGACTGTCTTGGGCCTCACCATGCTGAAATCCGAGGACCAGAGTCAAAGTAGCGGCCCTTGGGTTCTGGGCTGCATGGCCTAATGGCCGGAGTGAATACCACGGTTCTTGAGTTCAGGGCAGTATGACTTAGTGGCCAGAGTCAATACTGAGGCCCTCAGGTACAGGGCAGTGTGGCCTAGTGGCCAGATCCGGAGGCCATCACCAGAATGGGTTGCAGCTGGTGTAGAGGGACGCAGGACCACCCAACTCCACCGGGCTCCAACCAAGGGCCCTAACAGAGGCGGAGTGTCTGCCATTAGGTCAGTGGGGAATCCAACCACAACATGCTGACCTTAGACTGGTGGGAGATACCACTCACTCACCCTCCCTGGGTCACTTCCTACTGGACTTCCTGCCGCTGCGTCCATAGGGGATCGGGGTCTCCGTGTGACTCCCACAGGCAAGGGCTGTAATGGCTCATGGGCTGGAGCCTCCAGCCAATGTTCTTCCTTCTTGGTGGTCAGCCCAAACTGAGCGGGACTGCTCTCCTTTATACTAGCACAGCATTTGGAGCATTCCCAGCACAGTCTGAGGGGTGGGACTTCCTCCACCCTTAATGTGGGATTAACTCTTTCCTGCTTAGTGCAGGGTATGCATACACCATCACAAGTGGTAACAGTTAATTTAGACCCCATCATTTTGCATGTAGAATTGGGATTATTTTTTCCAATGTATATTATATTACTTTGCATTTATCAACATTGAATTTCATCTGCCATTTTGTCACCCAATCACCCAGTTTTGTGAGATCCCTTTCTAACTCTTCACAGTCAGCTTTGGACTTAACTATCTTGAGTAATTTTGTATCTTCTGCAAATTTTGCCACCTCACCCTTCAGCCCCTGTACTAGATTACTTATACAAATGTTGAACAGAACAGGTCCAAGCACAAGTCCTTGGGGGAGCCCTGCTATTTATCTCTCTCTATTGAGAAAACAGACCATTTAATCCTACATTGTGCTTCCTATCTTATAACCAGTTACTGATCCATGAAGGGACCTTCCCTCATCCCATTTCTATTCAGTTTTCTTAAGAGCCTTTGATGAAGGACCTTGTCAAAGTACACTATATCCACTGGATCGCCCTTGACCACGTTTATTGACACACTCAAAGAATTCTAATAGATTAGTGAGGCATGATTTCCCTTTATAAAAGCCATGTTGACTCTTCCCAAACATATTGTATATATCTATGTGTCTGTTAATTTTGTTCTTTACTATAGTTTCAACCAATTTGCCTGATACTGAAGTTAAAAATATGGGCCTATAATTGCCAGGAAAATAGGCGCTATATTAGCTACCCTCCAGTCATGTGGTACAGAGGCTGATTTAAGCAAAAAGTTATATACTACAGTTAGTAACTATGCAATTTCATATTGGCTGAATATCATCTGGTCCTGGTGACTTATTACTGTTTACTTTATCAATTTGTTCCAAAACATCCTTTATTGAGACTTCAATCGGAGACAACTCCTCAGATTTGTCACTTAAAAACACTGGCTCAGGTGTGGAAATCTTCCTCACATTCTCTGCAGTGAAAACCAGTGAAAACACTTCATTTAGCAATGGCCTTGTCTTCCTTGAGTGCTCCTTTATAAACTTGATTTTGCAGTTGCCCACTGACTGGCAGGCTTTCTGCTTCTGATGTGCTTAAAAACAATTGCTGTTAGTTTTTGTGTCCTTAGCTATTGCTCTTCTAATTCTTTCTTAGCCTTCCTAATTATACTTCACTTGCCAGAATTTATGCTTCTTTCTATTTTTGTCACTTAGAATTTGACTTCCAATTTTTAAAGGATTCCTTTTCACCTCTAATCACCTCTTTTACTCTGCTGTTTAGCCAAGGTGGCATTTTTTGGTCCTTTTACAGTTTTGTTTTGTTTTTATTTGGGATATACATTTAGTCTGAGCGTCTATATGGTGTTTTTAAATAGTCTCCATGCAGTTTGTAGTTTCACACTTGTGATTGTTCCTTTAAATTTCCATTTAACTAGCTTTCTCATTTTTGTGTAGTTTCCATTTCTGAAGTTAAATGCGACTGTGGTGGGTTTCTTTGGCATTTTTCATCTACAAGGATGTTAAACTTCATAAAATTATCATCTCTATTATTGAGCGATTCAGCTATATTCACCGCTTGACCAGATCGTTTACTCTATGTAGGACTAAATCAAAAATTGCCTCTCCCCTTGTCGATTCCAGGAAAAGCTGTTTCAAGAAGTAGTCGTTTATGATGTCTAGAAATTTTATCTAGTTGAAATTTGCCCCCACCCCCCATTATTGGGTTCTCTCTTTTTCTAGCTTTTCCAATCTCCCTTAATATTTCACAATCACCATCACCATCCTGATCAAGTGGTCAGTAGTATTTTCCTACTGCTATACTCTTATTATTTAAGTATGGAATTTATATCCATAGAGATTCTATGGTACGTTTGGTTCATTTTAGATTTTTACTTTATTTGACTCTATGCTTTCTTTCGCATTTAGTGCCACTCCTTCACCAGCACAACCTACTCTGTCATTCTTATATATTTTGTAGCCTGGTATTACCATGTCCCACTGATTATCATCATTCCACCAAATTTCCATGATGCCTGAAATATCAATATCCTTATCTAATGCTAGGCACTCTGGTTCACAAACCTTAGTATTTAGATTTCTAGCATTTGTATATAAGCATTTGTACATTTTCTCAATATGCTTGCTTGTGTCCTTGAGTTATATTTAAATCAGACTCTTTTAGGTTTCATTGTTCCTCATTAGCCACTATCTGTACTTTACCAACTTCTTCCTTTATCCTTTTTACTAAGATATAGAGTGTCTCCATTAATAAACTCACCCAAATTGTGTTCTCCTCCACACCTGTAGGATTTCCACCAGCCCTTAGTTTAAAAACTCTTCTACAACATTTTAAAATTATACAGGCCAATTATCTGATTCTGTTTTGGTTTAGGTGGAGCCTATCCTTCCTAAGTAGGCTCCTCCTTTCCCACAAGATTCCCTAGTTCCTAATGAATCTAATACCCTCTTCCCTAAACCATTGTCTAATCCACGCATTAACACCTTGTAATTCTGCCTGCCTTCCTGTCCCTGCTTGTAGAAGTGGAAGAACTTCAGAGAATACTACTATGGAGGTCTCGGACTTAATCTCTTACTAAGCAGTCTAAATTTGGCCTCCAGGACCTCTTTCCTAGTTTTCCCTATGTCACTGGTACCTACAAGTAACATGACCGCTGGCTCTTCCCCAGCACTGCACATATGTCTCTCTAGATGTTTTATGAGATCCACATCCTTCAGAGCCAGCTGGCAATTCACCACGCAGTTCTCCAGTCCTCAGGAAACATCAGCTATCTATATTTCTAATAAACAAATCCCCATTACTATTACCTGGCTCTTCCTAGTAACTGGGGTTCCCTCTGCACAAAGGGTAACCTCAGTGCAAGAGGATACCACAACATCATCTGAAAGGAGAATCCCAACTATGAGATTGTTTTGCGCCTCTCCAGCTTGATGCTCTCCTTCCCTGAGATTTTTATCCTTCTCAGCAGCACAGAGTTTGGCAGACTGGAGGTGGAATTGCTCTACTGTGTCCTGGAAAGTCTTATCTATGTAGCTCTCTGTCTCCTTTAGCTCCTCTAGTTCAGCCACTCTGGCCTCAAGAGCCTGTATGGTGTCTTTGATGGCTCTGAGCGGCTTGCACTGTATCCACACATATGCCACAAGATAGATAATCGTACATGCTGCATACAGTACAATAAAATGGATAACCCCATTCTGCTGCTGGACTTCTTTAATTATTTATGTTTGTTTTCCAATGGGGGAGGTCATTGGCCTAAGTTTAGAGTATGTGTGTTAGGTGTATCTGCTTTCAACACTCCCTTTCTAAACTGCCTCGCAAAACTCCCGTGCTTGCTAGCTCCTCTGGTCACGTAGGAACTGGCTCTTTAAACCCCTGTTCTTCCTGAGTTAGCCCCACCCCTTGTCAAGGGATCCTAAAAGGGTTAAGGATCAAAAGATAGAGCCTAATTAGTACTCTCTCAGCTGAGCCTAGCAGGCACCTTGGCTTAACACACAGTGTAGTTTTCTTGTGAGTAAGGAGATGAAACATTGAACAAAGCATAAATTCACAGTAGCTTTGTAAGTATGTAAAATATGTAGGTAGTGAAAAAGAGATAGTAGGGAAGTAAGCAATGGGCAACAGACAGCATATGTGTGGAGCATGAACAGTTTGTGATTTGTACAGGGATTGGTTCACAGGAACTAATAAACCAATCATAGAGTGCATGATACAACGTGGAATAGATGGTGCATGTGGCAGTCTGTTTTAGAATGTTTATAAAAGCTGATTAATGATTTTGTAGTCTGGATATGCAGTATGTCCTATACCCCTCCCCACATACTGATCGACTCATTTAAACTTTGCTGTATGCCAAATAAAGGTAGCTAAGTGATGCGACTGGAACTGAACTGAGTTTTTAGGGAACTGAGTGGAAGAAGTCTCAGGAAAATCCCAACACACAGCCCCCAAAACAGAGCACACTATAATCTTCAAGCAAGCAAGCACAGAACCAACTAACAGACAAACATACTCACCCCCCAAGGGTCACCTAGTCTCTTCTCCTTCACCTGCAGAACTC
The DNA here is from genome assembly GCF_025201925.1 of Gopherus flavomarginatus. NCBI lineage: Eukaryota > Metazoa > Chordata > Testudines > Testudinidae > Gopherus > Gopherus flavomarginatus. The sequence goes on from NC_066621.1 coordinate 105,151,801, forward strand.
CCTTGCAAAATTCCCCTGTTTGCTAGCTCCTCTTGTTGCTTAGGAGCTGCCTTTTAAACCCCTGTTCCTTGAGTTAGCCCAGCCCCTTTGTCATGGGATCCTAAAGAGCTTAGGGATCAAAAGATAGAAGGATAGAGCCTTATTAGTAAGCTCTCAGCTAGCCTAAAAGAGACCCCAAAACAGACCCCATTATAATCTTCAAGCATGCCCACGGCTAACAACGGTAAATTTTAACCTTCCTTTTTACCTTGAAATTTCCAACCGAGTAATGCTCTTGTGTGTCTAGCTGACATTATTCCTGAAAGATCAGAAATCACCATTATCTTCAAAGGAAGCAGCCATACCTCTCAGACTTGTACCCTGATTATACAATAGTAGTGCACACAATACATAAATATGACATCATGCATAGTTAAGTCTATGCAGGTTCATAGGAGCACACGCTTCTCACAGTGAACCTTTGCCCTGGTCTGCACTTAAAATTCAGATCACCCTAGCTACAACACTTGGGGGTCAAAAATTTCACACCTAAGTTCTATAATTAAGCCAGCCTAACCCCTGATGTAGATGTAGCTAAGCTGATGGAAGAATTCTTCCATTGACCTAGCTTCTATTGCTTCAGAGGTAGATTAAATATACTGATGAGAAACCTCTTCCATTAACGTAGGAAGTGTCTACACTATGGCACTACAGTGGCAGCGCTGAAGCTGTGCCACTGTAGCTCCCATGGGATAGATATGCCCTTTGTCTGATGTATCAGAGCCAGCCACTAATACCGAATATATTGGTCTCAGTTACACTGGAATAACTCCAGTGTAGTCAATGAGTTTTCAAGTTTGCAATCAGAGTAAAATCTGGCCTATAGAAATAGAACCTCTATTAGGCTGATCAAGTTCTGTAGGAGAAGGGTCATTTCTAGAATACTAGACCTGCTGCAAAAAGTAACTTTCAAAAACATTAAATGGCCTCTAAATGGAATGGGAAAGTTAGATTTCTGCTTCTAACTATGCTTATACCAGAAAATATATCATTATTCTTATAAGTAGTTACAGTACAACTGCATGATTGTTATTAAGAATTTATTCTCATTTACTTTAGAAATCCTTATTTCCAGAGATGTACTCACTTTGACATTGGAATAAATAATTGCTCTGGGTTAAAACCTGGTATGCAAGATTTCAGCTTCTAGGTTAAGTAAATCACCTTTACCAGTTCAGTTTTGTAAGTATATAAATAAATAAAACATTCAATAAGCAAAAAGTTTTTATATTTAAAATTATTACAATGCTTTCAGACTCATCATATGTTTAAGTACAGTAACTTTTTTCAAATAAACATTTCATAAGGACCTTTAGAGCATACAGTTAGAGCACATGTGGTAGCTGGGCTGACATAATAGACTGTTATGGGCTATTAATTTAATGATGCATGAACTGAGGAGGATTTAAACTAAGGGTACTATCCCACTTTCTGATATGCAGGCATGCATCACTACATAGCTTGTAATGCTATTTTGGAACCTGGAGAGGAAAAATCTGAATGAATAATCATTACCTGTAATCACATACCTGCATTTGGGAATTAAAGAGCAGGACTGAATTGTGCATCATTAGAATTTCTGGGTCACGATCAGAGGTGATGTAAGTGATGATGTAAGCTACATATCAGGAAGTCAATGAAAGGGAGTAAAAGCTGGTGTAACTATCATACCAAACGGACAGCGGGTAGGGTTGTAGTAGGAAAAGCAGTGAATTAAAAGACGTAAAATTAAGTAAGGCGGAGGTATCTGCTCTATCTTATGTGTTCTTATATTTCCCTCTTAGTTATTTAAAGCCCAATAACCCTTCCCTTCTGCCTCATAGACATGTAAGTTGTATTAATTCTCATCCACCTATGTTCACTTATTGATATATAATCTACACAAGCATTTATTTCCTCTCTGTATTTGGCCTTCTCTGTAAAGTACAGACCTAGAGTCTGCTCCTGCAACCTTTTCTTTGTTCAAATCACTTCAACAATCCTGATTCTTACTCATGTGTGGGCCATACATGATAGTTTGGTCAGATGCAATTCTAAAAAAAGCACACTTCATTCTGGGATGCATTGGCAGGTGTGTTGTAAGCAAGACACAAGAAGTAATTATTTCACTCTACTCTGCACTTATTAGGGCTTCAGTGGACTATTTTGTCCAGTTCTGTGTGCCACATTTCAGGAAAGATGTGGACAAATTTGAGAAAGTCCGGAGAAGAGGAACAAAAATGATTAAAGGTCTAGAAAATGTGACCTATGAGTAAGGCTACATATTAGTTTTAGTCATGAGTATTTTTAATAGAAGTCAAGGACAGGTCATGGACAGAAAACAAAAATTCATGGAGGGGCTGGCAGGGGCTCCCTACTCAGCTCCATGTCCCTGCAGCTCCTAGGTGGCGGAAAGGTCAGGGGGCTTCTATTCCCATCTCTTCAGACTTCCTGTATAACCTTGGGCAAATCACTGACGATCAGATCCAATGCCCACTGAAGACACTGGAGGTATTAACTTTTCAATGTCTCTGATTCTGCAGAATAAGCCAGTAATATCTATGCTAAACAGGTGTTGTGAGACATGGTGCATTAATATTTGTAAAGTACTTTGACATCTTCAAATAGGTGCAAACTATTTATAATTCACTGGTTCGGAAGGGGTAAATGAGTTGCTGTGGGTTCAGTCAGGGCTGACCTGCTAGAACTGCAGTAGGTATCAGGCTTGGAGGGAGGGATTTGTTGGTAGTTGACTGGGAAGGGCAGCTGACTTCCAGCTCTCACTCTGGGAGAAAGGCCTCGCTTGAGGCAGGAACAGTTTGAGATTGCTGACTGCCAGAGCCTCCCTGAGGGAAGGTAGGCCTGATATGAGACTATTGTTTGGTTTGTCACCAGTGACTTACCTGCTGGTGCCTGTGAAGGGAGTGGCAACCAACAAGTCCATTTTGTTTCTTTACACCTGACTGGGTACCTGGTGGTAACTTATACCGAACCCAGAAGTGACCTAGTTATAATTACATAAGTTATATTTAGAACATAAGAATGGCCAAACCAGGTCAGACCAATGATCCATCCAGCCCAGTATACTGTCTTCAACAGTTCCCAAAGCCAGCGGCTTCAAAGGAAATAAACAGAACAGGCAACCAACAAATGATCCATCCTCTGTCATCTATTCCCAGCTTCTGATAGTCAGAAGCTAGGGACACCCAGAACATTGGGTTGCATCCCTGATCATTTTGGCTAGTAGCCATTGATGAACCTATCCTCCATGAACTTTTCTAATTCTTTTTTGAAATCCATTATAGTTTTGGCCTTCACAACATTCCTTGGCAATGAATTCCACAGGTCAACTGTGCATTGTGTGAAAAAGTACTTCCTTTTTTTTTTTTAAACCCATTGCCTATTAATTTCATTGGGTGACCCTGGTTCTTTTGTTATGTGAAGGAGTTAAAAACTCTTCCTTATTCACTTTCTCTATACCATTCAGACCTCTATCACATTCCTTACACCTTTGTCATCTATTTTCCAAACTGAAAAGTCCCAATCCTTTTAATCTCTCCTCATATGGAAACTGTTCCATACACTTAATCATTTTTGTTCCCTTTCTCTGTACCTTTTCTAATTCTAATATATCTTTTTTGAGATGGGGTGACCAGAACTGCATGCAGTATTTAAGATGTGGGCGTACCGTGGATTTATACAGTACATTATGATATTTTCTGTCTCTTTCCTAATGGTTCCTAACATTCTGTTTGCTTTTTTGACTGCTGCTGCACATTGAGTGGATGTTTTCTGAAAACTATCCACAATGACTCCAAGGTCTCTTTCTTGAATGGTAACAGCTAATTTAGATCCCATCATTTTGTATGTATAGTTGCAACTATATTTTCCAATGTGCATTACTCTGAATTTATCAACACTCAATTTCATCAGTCATTTTGTCACTCAGTTACCCAGTTTTGTAAGACCCCTTTGTAAGTCTACACAGTATCTTGAGTAATTTTGTATCATCTTCATATTTTGCCACCTCGCTGTTTACACTTTTTTCCAGATCATTTATGGATATGTAGAACAGTACAGATCCTTGTGAGACTCCACTATTTACTGCTTTCCATTCTGAAAACTAGCCATTTATTCCTACCCTTTGTTTTCTGTCTTTTAACCAGTTACTAATCCTTGAGACCTTCCCTCTTTCCCATGCATTGTGATTAAAATTTTACACAAATAAAAAAATAAGGTTATTCAAAGTTAAAACTGACCCTGTCTATACCTTTCCCTATCTGGTCTAAATACTGTAGTATAATATAAGGCTTGGTAGGTTTGTTGATGATGTGGTAGCATTTGCTCTTAGTCTTTCTAAATGTGTAAAGAACACTTTGATGATCACTCTCTGGTTTTTCTTTTTATCTGGAAATGACTTGGATGTTGTCGGACAATATCATGTATCATTTGTTGGGATTTTATTCTGAGTTATGCTGGCGTAAACTTATTAGTTCTTAGCTAAATTAAGGTAAGAACAATACACTGTAATATAAACATTGAACTGTGAAACATGAAAATTCAAATGTCCATTATTTCCCGTGAATCCTGATGCAGTAACAAATATCTGCATAGTCAGCACCTCAAACATGTAAACCTTTTTCATTTTGCTGTAGTAATTAAAATTATTTTTATCCGTGTTCTTTTTCAAATGTATTAACTGTGGCAATGTCAAGCTCCCGGGGCATTAGACATTTAAAATTGTTTCACATAAATATTTAAATGTGACACTCAAAACAATATCTATACCAGTAGATCAGACAAGACAAAATAATGACTTCCTACAGTGTCTTCCCAAACCCAAACATTTTCCGTCCCAGCTTCAATAGAGACTACCAATCAACCTTTTGCCATCTGAGGACAATCCTAGAAGAATAGTTAAGTCTTGCTGTATGTCTTGAATATAATCTAATCTGATTTTTGGTGACCCAAGGAGGAAATGAATTCTGAAATCTGGCACCCTTCATTGACGGTGTCACTAACACCACCCTCTGATTTATGTGCATTATTTTCTGGGCTTTATATCTGAAGTATTTCTAAATCCCTATTTATCAGCATTAGACTGAAGTTTTTTTTTTTTAATAAATAAAACCCACTTTTTTGTGAAAAATTCACATTCAAAATAATACAGTGGTCTTTTTATACTATGCTTTGATAATTTTACAAATCAATATTTTGTATGTATTGGATGGTTACTTTATTTAGTAAGTCACTTCAGAATCTTAAGTCAATAAGGCGAAAAATAATGTTGTACAATGGATTGTACATTCATTTTCATTCAGGGCTCAATTCTGTTCCCATTGAGGTCAGTAAGAAGAGGACTGGTCCCCTTAAGGATGAAACGAACATAATTTTTTAAACTGGTCTGTATACTAAATGGAAAAAAAAAAACATTTCCAGGAACAAGCAAAGTGGCAATTGCGAAGTATCCATTTCAGGGACAAATTGTGAAACAGCATAGCATGGTGATACTCGCCAACTCTTGTAAAACTTTTGACAGCTGTTTTATCAAAGGCACCTGAAAGACCTTTAGTTCAATAATGTGCTGTTAGAATTCTGCGGGAGCTCTGTAAAAGTTGCAAATTAGTCGCCAAATTCTACTGAGACTTGAACCATTTTCATGTAAATCTGCGTGAAATTTAGCTCCAAATGTTTATATTTAAAAGTTCAACCTGTTCTCTTTAGGAAATGTGAAAAACTACTTTACCTGGAATAAATTATCTTAATTTATTTGACAGTAAATTATACAAGATGCTATAGTTCACCAGCACTGCATTCTATTGGTATATACCTAATAATCACACTATTAAAATCAATGGATTGGTGTACTAAGTGTTAAATGAAAGTTTGTTTAGAATGAACCACACTCATTTATTTTAAAGAATCAATGCTGGGTATCTAACTCTACTAAGATATGGAAGGAAGTTGAACACTTGTTTATATGTATTTCATTTACAAAGTGAGATCTCAGTCATTCACCCTCTTACACCTCTGTACAGTGCAGAGGTTCAAAGCAATGGAATTTCTAGTGAAATGTCCATTCAAATAGTGGAGAAGACAGTGCAACATTGTCTCCTAGACTCTGAACTTGCACAAATCTGTCTTTGTGAACACTGCACATGGTGCAGCAAGGACTCCATTGCATTTTGGGTCATAGTTATGAGTGTATCATTTTGGGTCATAGTAATGAGAAACTGTGAAGCAGTCACAATATATCCAACTCTTTAATTTATAGAAGGATTCTCATCCCAAGAGCTTCTTATGCTACTTGGAGGTCTGTGCTGTCACTGGTCTGCAATGATCCTTAAAAAAGAAGCATATTAGCTCAAGATCTCAGATTATTTTAACTGCTATGATAACACATTTTTGCTTTTCCTCCTTTTTTCTCTCATTTTTTCTATTTTTGCTGCCTTTTTGCCAGTGACTGCAACAAAGTGAACAGGATTTTTTCTCTTCCCTTTTTCCACTTTGTAACTTTTCAAACATATTCTCCAACTTTTGACAATTTACAGAGTGGCAACAGGAAAAAAAATTGAGTAACTTTGGCACTCTATAACTTTTCAAAACTTCAACTTTTTTCAAAGAAGGAAAAAAGTGGGAGAATGACAGAAAACAATAAAATCTAAAATTCCAACATTTTTCAGTTTTCAAAAGCCAAAATAGATTTCAATTAGATACAAAACAAAACATAATTTCTAGTTTTGTTTCATTTCTAACTTTGCCATTAAATATTTAACCATTTCATCAAAAACACATTGTCATGTGAAAAACTTCATTTTCAACAAAAATCCATTTTTTAGTAGGAAAATTATTTAGCTGAAAAATTTTGACTAGCTCTAATTCATGCACAGAGTGAGATTTTCAAAGTACTTAGCACTGGCCTGCCTCTGCTTCCACTGAAGTTACTGGGAGTTTTGAATTCACTGGGAACAGGTAGCCAAAAGCTAAACTGAAAATCCCACCCTTATCTATATGCAAACCCTACTGGAGATTTATGAATACTATTATGGAGAATTAAGTTTTCCATCTGAAAGGGTGATACAGAAGTGATCTAATGTAACCAGTCCTCTACTGGAAACCAACAATCAAAGTATTCCTTAATAAAATAGAACCTTGCTGCTTCTAAGAAACTCACACTCAGGTTTGCCACCTTCTCCTGAGCTAGAGTAAAAAAACATACTATGAGAGCTCCTGACAAATGGATTAATCATCCTCAGCTGCTGAAGTTCAGTCTAGTGAACAATTAAATATTCCAAGCAGCAATGAACCTTCAGAGATAATTTATGATAATTTTATGCACAGGAGCTCAGTGGCTTTTTAATTTGATAGAATGTTAGTAGCAAGGATTTTTAACAAGGGAGTGTCAGTGCTCCATACATCACTGAGATTACTTAAACATTTCAAACGTGGTTGATGAATGAAGTTTCTTAAGATGTGGGGAGATACAGAAGGTGTTGGGAGGTTGAGATTATTCATCATATCAATTATTGAAAGTGGATTCATTGACATCATACTCCCAGCTCATATTTTATAGCCACTGTAGGGATAAGATGGAACTGAGAAAACAGACCTGGCTGGCTACAGGATCTTCAGGAAATCTGATCTCTTCCCCGTTTCTGGGGCCTCATTCTCCTACCACAGGATGCATGTCACTTCCATTGGCTTCTCTGAAGGTGACTCGTAACCTGTAGCAGGAGAGCTGGACCCTCTGGGTATCAGAACTTAATACTTGGAAAACCTCCCATTTAAATGAATAGAAAAGAGAAAGTTAGGCCATCCATCCATACACTATGTCCCTTTTGCTGATGGATGACAGGTTTCCCTGCCAATGAATTGTATTACCCCAACTTTTGTCCTTTCATTGGCCTTACAAGGGAAAGGTGGAGGTGTTTAATAACTTGTTCACTCAAAGAGGCCAAATCTGTTTCTTTCCAAGATATTTTGTCCACTTTTCATTTATTTCTGTTTATCATGCACCTGTGATCCAAATATAATGCTTAAAATCTGGTATTTCTGCTAGCCCATTAATGTTTTTATTGCATAAAGTCTGCTTGTAACAAAAAAAAAAAGGGATCCTTCCTGCTGGCCAGCCTACTTCCAAGAGGTCCCTAGATCTCTGTTTCAAGCAGAGCTGGTGAGTCAGATAGGCAACTAATGAGATGTTCCTGAAAGATGATATGTTTATAGAAGACATGTGATTAGCAAGACTTCTTTTTTACTTCCTCTCTCTCATCTGTAGCATATGTTTTTAATGTGTCACTCCCAACCAGATGTATAAGCCCCACAGGAAGATCAGAAGTTCAGTCTGCTCAACATCACTCCAGGACTTGGAACTCTCTCCTGCCTGAGGGTGGCAACAGACTCCTCAGGTATTAGCCTGCTTCAGCCTTGCTCTTGCTCCAGGCTTGTGCCAACCCCACCCCGGAGGCCAATTTTAGCTCCAACCACTAGGCATGACTGCTCCAGCTCTGACCACTAGGCCTTCCCACTTTCTGACATACTGGCATTTCAGTTGTGCTAGTGGCAATAACATTTATAGTGTAAATGACAAGTGTAACAGCCACAAAATATGAAGCTGACAACAATCTTCAGAAAGCCCAGCAACTGATATAAAACCATCAGCCCCATGATCCCTGACCAACCCTTTAGTCTCCTGCCAGACAACCACCAGAAGAAGGTACTGGAGAGTCTTCAAGCAACTTATTTAAAAGCCTAAGTACAGATTTGGTCTGAGATGTGTGTCACTGGAAGCTCCCGTTATGATTCTGTTTCAGGATATGCGATGCTTTAGCTGGTTCTTGCAGGAAAGGACTGATACTGAGCCATCTCAGCTAATTATGTTATCGGGGAAACTCTGCTAAATCCCTGCCCCAGCATCTCCTCTTTCCTTCCTCATGTGGAATAGCTACCCAACTCAAATATAACCAAAGAAGAAAGAGGAAGGTCAACTAGGTTTGGTGCTTCTAGAAGCTTCAAATCCTACTCAGCCATGGAGTTTGTCTCAACCCTGGTCACATGAAAATAATTCTTCTCCTGAGAGAAGGAGATACTAAACTCAAACCCCCACATGATCAGAATCCCCCTTCTGAGAGAAAAAGGCAGAGGACATTCATCCTAGGCTTCAGCCCTCTGAGCTATGGGTAGTGAAAGGGAGATTAAGACTGAGAATGGGAACTGATGCATGTGGCATAGATGGGGTGTCAAAAGACTTATCTGTGTATTTCCATATATTTTATTGTTTGCCTTGGTGGTATATGTTGTCTGGTAACCTTAACTCCTGTCGTTCACCAGAAAAGAGTCCTAGTTTGTCAGAGCTGATTAGATCCATCCTACTGGGCCTACTAGTGGACATAGAGGTATGAGGGGAGCACAGATAGGGGGCCTAGATGTCCCTCATGATTCCCACAAATTCCTGGCTCTCATCCTAACTCCTCTGCAAAGATCAGTATTTCTCTTCCCTTTGAGGGTGAAATTTGGGGAAAGGAGTGGATGGCAGCATATATGGGAGAAAGAATGAGAAAACACTGATGCCTTCCCAACCCCATGACCCACATTTCCAGTTCTCCCTTCCCTGATCCATTTCCTATTCACTCCTGCCCTCACATTCCTAACTCTGATTCCTTATAATTCCCACATTGCCTTCCTCCCTGCCTCTTTGTGGCAGTACTGTCTGATACACAGAAAAGCCAGAACCAGCACTTCCATGTTCCCCTGTCATGTTCATGCATACACACAAAGAAGTTAGATAAAAATAGAAAATACCTGGGCAGAAGGTTGCAACTTAACAGTACTTTATTTCTTAGAATTCAGAACCCTAATACACAAGAACCCAGAACACACAGAGATAGAAGGAGGCTCCTTCCTAAAGCAGAGAGGCACAACTCAATCCACCTTGCTCCAGGCTAGCTTTCTCCAGATTGTACACTTCCCTACAGAGCCCCATTTCCTCTCACTCCAGTCTGCCCAGGCAATCCCCATCTTTGTTCCCTCCCCTGCATTATTTTCTCCCACATGTGTCTCCCAGACCCCTGAGAACTGCTGCTGACCAGCCTACTTCCCTTGGGTCCCCATAGCGTTTTGAGCAATGCTGGTGAGTCAGGTAGGCAAACTGGCAACTTCAAAAAAATGGAAGTAGCAGATCATGGAACCTGAAAGTTCCATTGGCTAATCTTGCTATAATTCAGTGTGAAATTAGCCATCTGTGGGGATTGTAGCTGTAAAGAAAAAAGGGATATAATTTCTAAAAGAGGCATTTAAAAATATTTCTTCTCCAAAAGTAATTCAATAAATACTAAAAGAATAATATAGAAAATTCAGTTGTCCTCTGAAGAATTATTATGCCAAGTTTGGGGAATAAATTCAGTCCCTAAAGTGTGTAAAAGAGAAATGTTAGTCTTGATTTAAGTGTAAACCTCAGTACAACCTTGACTATGGAGTCACTTTTTATGCTTACATAATCTGCCAATCAATGTTCAAAAGTATAATTATTTGTTTGTCTTATTGAGGGAGAGGGACAAAACCATTCAGAACTCCCATTTTATTAATACATAGTAATGAACATACATATTCACTTTATTAGTTAAGTTCCTGCCACCTATATGGTTGACATTTTTTAGGCAAGGCTGGCAACAACACAAAGAGGACTGATATATATTGGGTGAAATCCTACAGTCCTCTCTCAGACAGAATGTCAATTCAAAGCAATGGGGTTACACCAGGGTAAAACTGGAGTGACACAGTGGTGAGCCAGGCCCATGGAGTACCTTGAATTTCTTGCAAAGTACAGTAATATGGTCTTTGGATTTGACCTATTCAATACTCTGATTTTCCAGTGGCTGTTGAGGCTGCAATGCTCTTCATTTGTTATTCATTTTACCTTCCCTGCTTTATTCATTTATATTAGCTTTAATGCTGGTGAAAAGTCCGCACCTGTTGCTACCTAATGGCTACATTCCCCCAAGGGTCAGTCCTAGGACCAATCCTATACAATTTATTCATAAATGATCTGGAGAAAGGAGTAAACAGTGAGGTGGCAAAGTTTGCAGATGATACTAAACTGCTCAAGATAGTTAAGACCAAAGCAGACTGTGAAGATCTTCAAAAGATCTCACAAAAAACTAAGTGATTGGGCAACAAAATGGCAAATGAAATTTAATATGGATAAATGTAAAGTAATGCACATTGGAAAAAATAACCCCAACTATACATACAATATGATGGGGGCTAATTTAGCTACAACGAGTCAGGAAAAAGATCTTGGAGTCATTGTGGACAGTTCTCTGAAGATATCCACGCTGTGTGCAGAGACGGTTAAAAAAGCAAACAGAATGCTAGGAATCATTAAAAAGGGGATAGAGAATAAGACTGAGAATATATTATTGCCCTTATATAAATCCATGGTAAGCCCACATCTCTAATACTGTGTACAGATGTGGTCTCCTCACCTCAAAAAAGATATACTGGCACTAGAAAAGGTTCAGAAAAGGGCAACTAAAATGATTAGGGGTTTGGAGAGGGTCCCATATGAGGAAAGATTAAAAAGGCTAGGACTCTTCAGCTTGGAAAAGAGGAGACTAAGGGGGGATATGATAGAGGTATATAAAATCATGAGTGATGTGGAGAAAGTGGATAAGGAAAAGTTATTTACTTATTCCCATAATACAAGATCTAGGGGTCATCAAATGAAATTAATAGGTAGCAGGTTTAAAACAAATAAAAGGAAGTTCTTCTTCACGCAGCGCACAGTCATCTTGTGGAACTCCTTGCCAGAGGAGGTTGTGAAGGCTAGGACTATAACAGCGTTTAAAAGAGAACTGGATAAATTCATGGTGGTTAAGTCCATAAATGGCTATTAGCCAGGATGGGTAAGGAATGGTGCCCCTAGCCTCTGTTTGTCAGAGGATGGAGATGGATGGCAGGAGAGAGATCACTTGATCATTGCCTGTTAGGTTCACTCCCTCTGGGGTACCTGGCATTGGCCATTGTCAGTAGACAGATACTGGGCTAGATGGACCTTTGGTCTGACCCGGTAAGGCCATTCTTATGTTCTTATGTTATGTACATTCAGCATAGACCCCTCCTTTTTTCCATTCTAAAAATCCCAATATTCATCTAAAATATACGTATTTCTGCTTCAGCTCTGGCCCCAGCCCCAGGCCGCTGTTCTGGCCCTGGACCCATCAACTGCTCCATTCCTCAGCAACTGCTCCAGCCCTCAGCCACTATTCTGTCGTGCCCCTCCAAAAGCAATCATATTGAAATTCCTGTGCACACCCCTGTCTCCACAGGATCTGAGAGAAAATTCATTGCATTGTCTCATCTCTTATTCTGCTGACAGTATATGGCCCATTTTAAAAGGTGATCTCTGCTTTTACCCCCATGGACCAGATTCTGATCTTCGTTATGTTGATGTAAGTCTCAAGTAATTCAATTGACTTCCAACTGTGCTTAGATAGCATGTTTTATTCATCCTGTTTTACACTATAAAACTATTAGGAGAACTAGTGTTTCATGGAAAGAATATTTTCCTAGTTGTTAAGTTGTGAATGGCAGAATCTACACATCCTTCACCAGCCTGAGACAACCAGCATCCTTGTTAGTCTGACTATTGCTTGGTTGGATTTGTTTCTTCAGAATATATTATATGATATAGACTTTGTAAACATCATGCAGAACTAGCCCTCTCATTCCCTCTAAAGACTCCCTTTAAACTCCTGGATTATTCACTGCAGAAAAGAAGGAGATGTAGTTCAAGGCTATCCAAGACCAATGCAGGTTCGAGTAAGGATTTGATTGAGAGAGGAAAATCAAAACATGACAGATTGAAATTTCAAACCACGTGGCTGTTTATTAACAGGGATAAGTTGCAACTTGGGCCAGGGAAGAGTAATTTATCAACTAGAAATACTATCAGAATAAAACCATACACAACTTGAAACAGTCTATTTACATCCAACAACAAGAAACCAAACAATCTATGATCAACTGCTCACTAAAATCCAAAGCAGATACACAAAACTGAGTAAACTGTACACGCATTAACTGAATGTTGTAAAATATACCAATCAACCATAGTGGCAATTAATACAACAATTTGGCTCTCATATACTGTATACACAACTTTACACTAAGTAAGGGAAGGGAAAAAGGAAAACAGTACAAACACCGAGAGCATGATGAATTGGTGGGAAATAATCCAAAAAAAAAACCGAAACGACACGACACGAGCCATCCAAATCCAGAGGAGACCCTGGCTGAAAGGGTGATCAGGCCTTTCAGCTAATACGCGGATACTCCTGCCATTTTTGGCGTGAGACATAGTTTTGTTTGAAGACTGTTATTCGTGGCAGCATCTGATTGGTCCCTAGCTCGTTCGCCTTCCTGGTTCCGAGCTGGTGCCCTCTACGTAAACAGGATCTGCACCTGGCACACTACTTTGTTGCACACGACACCCTACTCTTTTGCACATGGCACTAACTTGACCCACAACTGACCAGACAGAAGGTTCAAGAATAGGCACACGGCACTATAATGTTGCACACCGCACCATAGGGTAGCACATGGCACTACGGTGTTGCACACGGCACCAATGTGACCCCTTGACCGACAATTGGTCATACAGATGCCATGTTTGAGCATAGGTTTAGGGTTGCAACAAGGCATAGACCAAAAAAAAGACAAAATACGGTTATAGGTCTTAATTCTCCAGACACCTATTATTCCAGCTACCATTGGGTTAGCTAGTTCTGCGGAGACATGTTTAAACTACTTGTTCTATTTCAGTTGTATGATAATTTATTGTAGTAATTTTCATTTTTCATGATTCAGTCAACAATATAACTTGTTCTTTGAAGAGAGCATGGTCTGAAGGAATAAACCCACAAGGTTATCTTAGGATTTCCTGATTCTTCTTCGCATGTGCCACAGACTTGCTATTTTAGCAACTCAATGTGAACCACTTTGTTTCAGTTTTCCACTCAGAAACTATGTTGATAGGCACGCTAGGCACACAAGCAAAACCAACCACTTCTGAGAAAACTATTACTTAAAACACTTGACTGGGAGTCTCTCACCTCATTTCCCTCTTAGCCTTAGTGTAGCAATTTTAGTAGTCTAGCAATTCTTTTACCCTGAGACGTCTTGCACAAATACTATCTCACCAATCAACACAACTACTATATCAAACTGTTAAACATTTATTTTTCTTTCTCTTTGAAAATGAACGTCAAGTTTGTTAAAACAGACAGAATAAGAACTGGTCTTGGCAAGACCTAAGATTTTCCCATTTAGATAAACTCCTCTTAGGAAGTTGGCAGCTGGAAACAACTTTATTTGTATTTTGTTTTCCCCTGAATTTCTGGCCAATTCTTTTTCAGTATGATTTTCACTAAGGGCTTGTCTACACTTGAAATGCTACAGAGGCACAGCTGCAGACTGTAGTGCATCACTGTAGATACTACCTACGCCAACAAGAGTGGTTCTCTAATCAGCATAGGTAGCCCATCTCCCTGAAAGAGGGCAGCGAGGGCAATGGAAGAATTCTTCCATCGATCTAGGATTGATTTTTCACCCCTGAGTAACACAGTTAAACTGACTGAATATTCTAGTGTAGGCCACAACTAAGAGTTCCTATCACATGCAATGTAATAACTATGTTTTTTTAAAACATATTCCACCTACTTCTGTGTAGGACTCAAATTATCTTTACCTTTGGTGGTTTCTGCCCTGTTATTCTTTTTAAATGTAATTATAAAGTATACAGTGAATATATATCCTTTTTATTCCATGAAGCATATAGCATACCTTACTCCAATATTCCAAATGCGGTCTCAGTCTTCAATCCCTTTATATAACACTCTTTTCCTCAATGTATTTGACTATTCCATGTAAATATTTCAACATTCAATTTAATTTTGCCTGTGATTCCAAGCAGTAGCAATAGTTATGTACTTTTATGCACCAGGACTATAGTTTTATCTATATTCTGTGGCCACTGAATACCCACAATTTATTTTAACTTCATATTTTTTCTCTGTCTTCATCTTTGTATTTTTAACCTTAAAATATTTTGTCCTAATCATAATTGTAAATAATTTGCAACTAATAATTTATCCAGATTTAGCCTGTCTTTCTGCTTGAAAAATGTCCAATGAACCTGATCTAATACACAATAAAGTAAAAAGAAAAACATCTGTTGACCTAATGGACTTCAGATCATGCCTTATTTAAAATTATTTTATTTTATTTTACTTTATTTTATTTTTGCTTTAAAAAAATATCTCTGGACTAAGCAGTTTTCTGTGAGTTTCTGATATCCAGGGTTTTCTGTTTGGGTCCTGATTGGTCTGCTAAGTGACAGAGTACTGTTTCTGTGATGAGTGCATAAGTATTCAGCTCCAAACAGAATGCTAATTCAAAATCTTCAACAAATACTTTTGTGGCTTTTATGTTTAATTTTGGCCAACATAATGCCAATGAAGCTTGATTGCTTGAATTTTTACAGAAAGTGAACACAAAAGTAGTGTGAATGCCTGAATCCCATTCATTTCAAAGTTAGATTGAATAAGTGCAGACAATGTTTTGCATTATTGGTTCATCTCTACTAATTATTATTAATTTGATTGCTTTCCAAGAGTAGACAGCAATCAGACTAGCAAATTCTTTCCCTCCTTCACTCTCACCTCTGCCTTCTATGTGCCCAACCCTGAAAACATTACACACATGAGTAACTTCACTCAGATGAGTAATTCCATTGAACTCGCTTCACACTTTGAGTTCAAAAGAACTGCTTTTCTGAGTAAAGTGACTTGTGTGTGTAAGTGCTTGCAGGACTGAGACCTGTGTTTGCTGTTTTGAAATAGAAATCTGAAGAAGGAATAAAGATACTTTACAAATGATAAAGGAAGTACCTAGTGATGGCATCATGCATTTTCAAAACTTCAAAAAAAAATCTTAATAGACTTAAACAGGCCAATTTGAAATTGCAACTCAATAGTCATTGAGATAACTGAGTAGAGAAAGAACGAGAAATCCTCTAAGGCCTCCTTTGAAAGTACTAGGTGAGTAGTTAGAACAAAGCATAATAGTTTTTATTTGCTACCCCTCAAATGAGAAGGCAGGAAAATATGGCTGAGGTAGAGATACTGCTTCTCTCCTTCCTAAAGGAAGCAATGCTGCCACTGAAGTTAGTGGCAAAATTCCCATTGATCTCATTGGTTGGTTGCAGCATCATGCCTTAGACTGTAAAAGTAGAAAGGAGGTGGGTTTTTTGCTTTGTTTTGTACTCTTGACAGACAGAACGAGAATGTGGGAGCCTGGAATGAAAGAAAATGTCTAATAAAGAAAGTGGAAAGGAGTGTTAGAGGCGGAAGGGGAGATTTAACAGTAGAATAGCCTTCTGAGGAAAAGGGAAAAAAGTGGCAAAGCAATTTTAAGGGCAAATTGCTCTAGGCCCTGGGAACAGAGTTTGTAGGCATGCACTACTGAAAGCCAAGTTTCAAAATGATGTAATTACACACACAAACTGCAATTTAAAAGAAAATATAAGATTTATATATAGTATATACATACACATATCTGCCAATAATACAAATTTCATATTTCAGTGTGTGTTTCTATTGTTGTATTCTTGCTCGCTTTATTTCATCTGCTACAACAATGTGAGCCAGACTCCAAAAGAAGCACCTGTTCGAAAGACGTACAAATAGTGGTTTCCCTTGGCAACAGACATACATGATAGCTTTTTTCCACACGCACACACTCAGTTTTTCTTTCAGTTTGGTGCTTCACATGTACATGTAGGCTCAGGCTACAAAGTTTCTGAATTAAACTAGAACTAATCTGTTTGATTTCTGATTTATATTCTTCAGTTCTGCCTTTTAGAGTCTTGTGCTGCACATCTGCTGATGAACAGACTGAGCAATGTCTGGCAGAACATACAACTGAACTAGAAATAAGAAAACATAGACATCTGTGGTATAACTGTACATAACATTTTCACAACATTTTGATATGGGGGAGTATTTATACCTTAAGCCAGGGTGTCTATTTTCAATATAAATGAAGGGAGCCTTAACCAAAATTCCAAGGTTGAACTCTCCTAATGTCCTGATGTGGTACCTGAATACAATTAATCTTACTTATATTCTTACTTTACAAGAGTATTATCATCCCAAACTCTCAGATGGGGAAAATGAGGCACAGAAAAGCAATGTAAATCCAAGGTCACATATTGCATCAGTGGCTGAACAAGGAAAAAAACTATGGTTTCCTAATTCCTAAACCAGTGCCTATAAAACAGAGCTCATTCCCTTTATAATATTTGAATGTATATAATTTGTATGCAAATGTTATTTACATATCCTATTTCACACATTGGACGTGTCTAAGGTCAGTATTAACTTGCGTATGAACGGTATGAAAGTGGCCATTTCATGTGCTGCTGACTACATCTATTTCAAACATATATGCCTGCATAAAAATCTTACACTTTTTGGTATACTTATTAAAGTTGCTACATATAATTCAAAAGGAGACATGTCAGCACACACATCACTAAAAGCCAAGGGCCAGATGGAGCTATGATTTACATCGCTTTGAAAAAAATCACTAACTAAGGTTACAGAAATAATTGTGACAGTGACCCTAACACCCAATCCACATTCTTTAACTCTACTTCTATATATTTGTTAGGCATTTGCAAATAATATTTTCTAATATTTTTATAGTCTCCAGAAGAAAACATGAAAATGTGATGTACCCAAAGAATCTGAACTCTATCCTGTGCAAAACATTCCTAATGCATACGGGGTATCAATTAACATTAGCCAGCCATGGCATAACTTTCCTTTATAACTGTGTATAAAAAACATAGTATCTTTATGCTTTTATACAACCACACTTTTATACAATCACAAAAAGAAAGATATTTAACAATATTTAGGACTTAATAGCTGCTCTTCTGCAGACACAAAAAAAGGATTGTCTGAGGAACTTAGCAGAGACTCTCTTTGCCTGGTGAGTTCAATACAATCCCATTTAATTTTTAAATCCCTCATCCCACAAAGCCTTTTAAAGTTTAAATGAGTGAGATCTCTTTTTCTGATGTGAAGATGTTCATCTAAAGTATCTGAACTTATCTATGTTTTTATGACCTCCCAAACAATTCACCTGCAAAGTACAAGTTTAAGTGGAATTATGGTATCCATAAATACCAAGCTATGGGACAACGGAGATGGATAAATTATGTTTCAGTAAATTGACCAGGGCCAAATTCAAAGGTGAATCATTGAAACTTAACATGCATTTTATGCCAACGAAACCTCCATTGGATTAATTGGGCCTGAGTCTGCTCTCAAGCCAGTTTTATGCAAGTGTAGCTGCATTAACTTAATTGGTGTTAGTTCTGATTTAGGTTTAGATCCAAAGTCCACTGGTGTCATTGGAAGTCTTTCCCCATGAACTTCACTGAGCTTTGGATCAGGCCTTATGATAACTTAAGGGAGAACTGAATTGGGTTCACTTTTATACTTGTATCTATTTATTCCATAGGATAACATGCTCACTTGCACAAAAATGTGGCCTGGAGTCTGAATATAAGACAGTCTATATGAGTTTAAGACTACCTAAAAGGAGTCTTAGTTGGTGCAACATACAGATCTGAGTGGGAACGGGTTGGAAGAAGGTGTAAATTACACCAATTTAGACTCTTTTTAGATTTATTTAGATTTGCCTCTGATTTTGCCTAGTAACAGGAATAACACCTCAAGAGACATGCAAGAAAAAACCAGCAGCTCCTGCAGCGCCTTGAAAAAGTGCTGCATGCACCCCTTCCAGGTGTGGCCACATCACTTGACCGACTCTAACACACCTTTCCGGGATGGTTAGCACAGCTGACGGTCCTAGAAATCTCTATCATAGCACTTGTAATGCTGTAGATCCCAAAGTGATTTACAAAGTATGTGTGCTGAAGGAGTACAGTAGCAGCATCTGAGTTGACTCCCATGTGAGATCACTAATGTCCTGATCCAATGCCCATTGATTTCAAGTGGCTTTGGAGTAGGCTGCTGTCATAAACAGATAGCTAAGGGTTAATGTCTCTTTCACCTGAAGCACCTGACCAGAGGACCAATCAGGAAACCGGATTTTTTCAACTTTGGGTGGAGGGAATTGAGTGTCTTTGTCTTTGTTTTCTGGCTGCCTGCTTTCTCTGAGCTTTGGAGAAGTAGTTCTATTTTCTAGTCTTCTGTTTCCAAGTGTAAGGACAAAGAGATCAGATAGTAAGTTATATGGTTTCTTTTCTTTGGTATTTGCATGAATATAAGTGCTGGAGTGCTTTGATTTGTATTCTTTTTGAATAAGGCTGTTTATTCAATATTCTTTTAAGCAATTGACCCTGTGTTGTATCATCTTAATACAGAGAGAACATTTGTACTTATTTTTTCTTTCTTTTTATATAAAGCTTTCTTTTAAGACCTGTTGGAGTTTTTCTTTACTTCAGGGAAATTGAGTCTGTACTCACCAGGGAATTGGTGGGAGGAAGAAGTCAAGGGGAGATCTGTGTGTTGGATTGCTAGCCTAATTTTGCATTCCCTCTGGGGGAATAGGAAAGTACTTTTTGTTTCCAGGATTGGGAACGGAGAGGGGGAGTCCCTCTGTGTAGTTTCACAGAGCTTGTGTCTGTGTATCTCTCCAGGAGCACCTGGAGGGGGGAAGGGAAAAAGGATTATTTCCCTTGGTTGTGAGACTCAAGGGATTTGGGTCTTGGGGTCCCCAGGGAAGGTTTTTCAGAGGGACCAGAGTGCCCCAAAACACTCTAATTTTTTGGGTGGTGGCAGCAGGTACCAGGTCCAAGCTGGTAACTAAGCTTGGAGGTTTTCATGCTAACCCCCATATTTTGGATGCTAAGGTCCAAATCTGGGACTAAGGTTATGACAGCTGCAAAGATGGAATCTATGAAAGTACTTACGTACCTAAACCCTAGATGTTTAGCGTTTTAGGTACTTAAATCCCAGTTTTGGCTCCACTGCAATCCACAAAACTCCTTCCAAATCCTATAAGTACCTAAACTCACTCGTTGCCTTAATTTTTCAGCATAAAAGGACCCTAGATGCCTACATTTCTGCCTTTGCGCATGTGGACTTCTGCCTTGCTATAGGCATCCAAATGCCTATCTCCTGCCTCGGACTGCCAACTTTCTAGCTGCTGAAAACTGGACACCTGGCAACCTTATTCCTAAACCCCAGAGCAATTCATGAACCAGGAGAAGACAGGTATTTAGCCACCTAACTCAAGTGCAGAGCCTGATCTGGCAGATGTTCTCAGAGTGTGCCTACCAGATTTGGTACCATTCAAAATCTGGATGGAAGAGGAGTAGATGGTGCTACTCACGTTATAACGTTTAATTCACTTGGGTTGTGGGAGACCCAGATTCAAGTACCTCATCTCCCCTTCTGGCTGTTTTGAGTGGAGTGAGGCAGGTGCCTAACTCATTTCTGGAAGAAATGCTTTAGGTGCATAAGTTATCTGACTCTAGGCAGCTGGTTCCTGTTTATGAATTGCTAAGCAGGGAAAGGTGCCTCCCTGCAGCCTAGACTTAGGCCTATCTTTGAGACAGGGTCAGGTCTTAGCACACATCCTTCTTGTCGGGATCTCCCACTGACTATCTTAGGTGGCTCCTTGCCTAGTGTGCTGGCTTTTGTGGATCACATTCTTAGACAACTATCTCTCTCCATTCATTGTATAGAGAGCCTAGGCATCTAACTCGGCTTTGTGGATCTCTTGTGTCATTCCTGTGTAGCTCACTGTATAGTGAGTAAGGTGAAGTGTGAAGGAAAGATAATTAACCATGGTCTGAAGCAGGATTAAAGGACATTTCTGGCACTGGCTTTTATGATTTGGGCTTCCGATTGTAAAATGTGGTACATAATTGACACTTTGATACTTTTAGGCTGTGGTGTATTCTCACACTCTCATGAAAAAAATCATTTGCTGACACAATCAGGAAACAGATGGTGACAAAGATCTTGTATTTAAGGTGCCAATCATTATGCTTTACTTGCATATTGCAAATCTCATTCATGAGGCCACTATATGAAGGAATTTTGCTGTGCCTCAGCAAATCAATCAAGATGGCTTTAATACTTTTACTTGGCATAATGTAGGCATTCTTTTCCTTTTCTGTTTTTAGTATATTTCAGGGGGACTTTCAAAGTGAATTTATTGCCCAGGAAAAGTGCTGCATTGACAGCACTGTAGTTATGTACAGAACAGACAGTGGTAGTGCAAGTTTCACTATAAACAATACATCACTACTGGGTCTCTGCCCATACGGAGAAGGACCACAGCAGAGGCTAGGGAGTGTGGAGAGTTCAGTTGCCATGTCCTGATCTCTGTGCTGAGACTATCAGTAAGGATTTCAGGAGTGAGGATGGGATTTATGCTGTAAACACCTGTCCACCAGGAACTGGATTGCAATCAACACCTTACATAAACCACCAAGCAACTGTCAGATGGCAGTTTTATGCCTTTTCCGGTCATTAATGAGGAGTACCATATCTGAACGACTAACCTAGAAGGGAGAGGTTCTATATGATACCATCATTTTCCCAAGTAATTCAGCCCTTTCCTTTAGCTCTGATGACAGAAGTTCTCCTTGCAAAGTTCCTGATTCATGTGCCCACCATGGATGACTGGTTTACTGGCTCATGGAGAGGAGATGAGGCTCCTTGCAGTACCTGAGAATCCATGGAGAAACCTCTGTCACTGCAGATGACAGCACTTCTACATGGATAGGCAGCCCTCCTTGCCCCATATTGCTGTCCAACATCCCCTGGCAGGATGCCTCCTTCACGAACAGTGCATATGTTTAGTGGAAGTTCAAGAATCACTCTAGGATAACACCTGTTTCTTTCATCTCACACTCGCCCTTCTCCCTGTGAAGAGGCTCCCCTCCAAATCCCCATTCCAACAATCTGTATCTTTTTCCATTTATAAGAATAAAAAACAATGTATTTCTGCTGGTCTCTGCTCAAGCAATTTGTCTGCTAAATAATGTCACCAGCAAGGGGACTCAACATGTGACTTCACCAGTTACAAGTATCCAACTACCTAGGATGGGCTGTACTCATGAGTGACGTATAGGTATGCATCAACTCTCTTTCTCTCCACAACCCTTCCTGCAAGGGGTATCAGACAAAGAACAGAGTTAATGCTGCTCTTCATGAGATTACATTCTATGAATATTTGCACTCTAAGATATGTGTGTTCAACAAAAGCATGACATATTGAATGGCTGCCTCTCAGCTCTGCCCTCCACCTCTCTCAGTTTATGGAGCTCCAATTTACACCTTGTTAATCCTTCTCTGGGGTCTTGGGAGGGGGAGACCATACCAAGAAGCCATAGCTCCACTCCTTAAACAGTGTTTTGAGCATTTTCCCCAGTGATGTACTGACCAGCATTGTAACATGGGGCTCCTGCATAGCCTTTTAATCTGAGCTAACCCTCCTATACAAGGCTAGGGTGATCTTACAGAAAGGAGAGTGAGGGACTGGGGGAATCTATTCATTTTTTCCTCCTTAAACAAAAAGCTCTCTCATAACCATAACCAAGGGGCAGTGGCAACTAATACCTCTGGGTAAACAAACTTACATTAAGTGCAGTTGATGGAAATATTTATATTTTGCTTCTGAAATATATACTGACTATAAAGATACTGCAGTACATCAAGGTGTTCAGCCTGTGTAATTTGAAGGTGGGTAACAACCCACGGGGAACTTTCAAGAGGGATGCCTCCTGTGACTTTTTTAATTATCTGCCATTTAGTGTAATCTACCCCATTCCATAATAAGGTTACTCTTCAGAAGTATTTTTCTGAACCACAGGTATAAGTCTTCTAACAGAAGATTTATCAGCAGCCAAACAGGAAAGCTAATCAGAAAGGCAAGAGAAACCAACCCAATGTTCTCTTCAGATTGGTGAAACAATTTTAACAAAGGATTTCTGGGACTCTCCAAGAGTCCCCTCTAGCTAGTTTTCACCAGCTAGTTTTATTCCCCTTTGCTCACCTCCATGCTTTTCAACAATATTTTCAAGCTATTTGTAATGTACATGATTAGCCTATGTAATTAATAGCTGAATGTTCCATTCTCTCCCTCTCTCTTCCTCTTTCATAGGCATCATGTGACAATTATTTCAATCAATCCCATTAAATCTGTGGTTAACAAAAGCAGAAGTCTTCAAAGGTGCAATTCTGTATTCCTTTAATTGTTACAAGAAAAACAATATAAAATTCAGTGTTGTGTAACAGATGAGCTGTTCTTAAACAGGGGGTCAGATTTATTGTTTGCTTCATCACTTATCAATAAAAATGGCTTACACACCTTGCACTATCTACACAGCAGTCTCTTTGGACGTCAATAGTCAAGGTTTACATAGGCTCTTGACTTTATCCAGACTCTATGATGTACAATGTCACTGTAACAGAACACTTCCTCTTTGTTCTGGGGGAACTTGAGTCATAATGAGTCTGACTAGGGTGTGCTCAGATTGAGATAAAGAGTTATACACATAGGCCCTTTTTTCAGAGAAACAGGTGTTGGCCTTGATTAGAGAAAAATTACATCATCCAAGGGAGAGAAGAAAAAAAGCAAAGCAAAGGGAAAGCACAAACAGAAAAAAAGTCGTGACCAGACACAAGTACATTTGCACATATAAAGCTGTTCTAATGAGAGCCAAATTGATTTGACATTCAGTGGCAGTTTGAAGCCAAGAAAAGTAAAGCAGCCTACAAAAGGCCCAGCTCATTGTTTATGGAGTGTCATACTTCATCATCTGTGAGACCAATAACAGTGATGCGAAGACCTTTTAAAACCAGGGAGTGTGCATGGAATGGCTATGTGGATACCATTGATGTCAGATCCAATAGACCGATTGTGAGCTATTTCCTGAATTGAGATCATGTTTGTCAGATGAGGTGGATGTTCTCCACAGATTATATCTTCAAGAGCAGATTCTGTAAATTGTTAGAATGCTCTTCTGATTTCTGCTAGACAGACAGAGTCACAATGTCTGTTACTGTGACTGGTACTAATCATCAATCGGATGCAAAATAAAAATAGAGGGGATAAAAGAAAAGGCTACATAATATGCAAATACCAATTTATGCCTCAGAGGAATGACTTTCTTTATGGAAAGGTACTGCACATAAAACTATGCAAATTAATTTAGGAATTCCTTGTATCATTCTTCTTTTCAAAGGGACTCTTGTAAATATTTTTAACACATATAAATTTCAGCATTGTTACATGAACAGAGCCCCCACCGTGAGTACACTGTAGAATGCAACTCGCATATCTCTGCTTTCTGTTAGAACACCTGGCGTAGAGTGAGATGTTTATTAAATGTCAGTGCATGCCAACATGAATTAAATAGGCTTTCAAAGAAATATGTGAGACACTGCAGTGTTGTAGCAGGAAAATATATGTGTAGAGAACAGTCTCTCTCTTTCTGCCTTCTAGCTATGAGCTCAATCTAGGTATCACAACATTGATATTAGGCTCTGATATTAACGTTGCTATTTGGATGTCACAAAGAAAATCTATTTCTTTCCTCAGGGAAAAAGCAAGGAATTTTAGACTCTTGGGTCTCAATTCTCTCATGATTCACATGAATATAAATATGTTTTAACCCTGAATTAGCCACTGTGAATTTACATTTTGCACATCTTACACATCACAGATTTATATTTCAAGCTGTAGTGCCAAAGTGACCAAAGTCATAATAGAGGAGATAACAATGGGCTAATCAAAAAAGGGAGATAGACAAGATATATGGATGTAGGGATGAACAACTAATGAAACATTTCTTTTCTTTCATGTTGAAGAACAAAATTCAATTCAACTTTCTTTGTGACTCTTTGCTGCTGGTGAACACTTGAGTACATGACTTTACTAGCACAGATATTCTCCAGAAAAATTGTTTTTTTGGCTCAAATGCTTAACTATTTACAAAGCCAAATGTCCAATTATACATTCAAATGTAAAATCCACAATTCCTGGTGTCAGTTAATTACATACCATAAATCACATGGTATTGTTTCTGTTCTCTGAGTAGAGAAATTGGGTAACTAACCAAGCCAAAATAAATTACAAGTTGTGAATGTTACAAATGAAGATACAATTCCAATTTTATTCTGTGTTGGTCAGATACCACAAGCAAAGACTAGAGTACTCTGTGGCAAGCTGCATCTGAGTTTTACAGTAAAGCCTATAGTTGTATTTCTCATGCATTTTGGTGCAGCAACTAGGCTGGAAGTCCTGCAGCAGCAACATTTATATTTAAAAGATAAGGTTTGATTGACTTAAATATGAACAAGCAATCCATACAGTAAGCCCCTGTGTTATCTATTTTGATAGCATAGTCAGTTTGTTTTACACTGTTTTGATACGGTGTCACTTTTCTTATTGATGATGCATAGCTGCATTGTGAAAGCTTTCAGGAGGATCCAAGGGGAGTTGGCAGCTGGAAACTGTTGTGGGCTTTTGGCACCTAAGGCGCTGGTTTTGGATTGTCAAATTAGCACATTTGCCTGGGTATTTCGACTAAATGAAATGTTTCTAAGTGTTAACCTTTACGGTTTGGTTTCAGAGTTAACACATGAGAGATAAGGAGGTAGGCAAGACAATTGTTCAGTTTTAAACTGGACTATCCAGCTTTTGTAATGTTTGTTCCGCATCCAGTACTGAGACAAAACTGGATGTGGTTTTGTCCTGTATTGGATAGGGTATGCATAAAGAGAGCACGCTGCTCTGCCCTCACCACATAAGGTCATGCCAGTGGGGCGGTACAGTCTTCAAAACAATACCCAGAGTGTAGCATGATGGGTCACATGAGTGAGGTTGGGGTCACTCCAGCAGAAGCAGGCCCATACCATTCCCAAAAATACCAGAATGTCTGGTATTCCAGGAATTTGCAAGTGGCCACTCTAGGAGGAATGGAGCAGTTCACACTTCTCTTAAAGCTATTGTTACACACTGCCTGAAAACTCAAGCTATGTCTTCACTGAAAAAAAAAATGTGTGTTTTAAATCAAGTTAACTATCTTGCTATACAATTCTAGTGTAGACAAGGCACAAGTAGTTTTTACCTCAGTGTAGCTAGTCAAGTTCAGCAGTATGTCCCCAGCTGGGACTTACCCATACTAGCTGCATCAAGAGAGAACTACAGTGAGTTGTCGACACTAGATTTCTTTATTGAAATAGCTAACAATGTAAAAACATGGTGGGTTTTTTTTCAGTGAAGACATAGCCTCAGTCTGAGAACACTACATCTGTACTCTGTTCATGTTGAAAGATTCTCTCCACAGTCACAAGAGCTGGAAACTTTTTTTTTAACCTAAAGTTTACATTTTGCAGCACAATTCTGGGAAAAGGGGAAGATTATGCATCAATTTCCTAAGATACAGAATTCCAAAATGCATAGGCATACATAAATTAGTTAAACAAATCAGTTGGCACAAGTTACAGGTGTTAGTTACACAAGTTACAGTGAGAATTTTATTTCAGTTATAAATATTCACTGTTTGCACTATGAATAACTTCCGGACCAAGACTTACTTGCTAAAGATTCATGAATCATCTCAAATAGTGACTACATTTTAAAGTTGTGCAAACTGATCATGGACAATTCATAAACTGTGCGGGGGGGAGACAAATTTAAAAAATCCTTTTTGAATTCTGCGTTTTCCATCTACAGAAGCATGCAACTCAAGGAAGGAAAAATGCTTTACAGTGAGAGACTTAAGGAGCTCAATCTGTGCAGGTTATCAGAAAGACTGAGAGGTGACCTGATTATGGTACGTAAGTACCTTCAGGGGGAAATAAATACCAGATGCTAAAGAGTTGTTTAATCTAGAAGACAAGAATAACAAGAACCAGTGTCTGTACATTAAAGCCAGATAAATTTAAACTAGAAATAAAGCATTTTTTTAACAGTGAGGGTTTTTAATCTTTAGAACAAAATACCAAGGGAAGCGACAGATTCTCCAGCTACTGAAGTTTTCATATCAAGTGTGGATGCCTTTCTGAAAGATATGTTCCAGCCAAATACAAGTTACTGGGCCCAATAAAAAGAACCAGATGTAATTCTATGGCCTATGTTACACAGGAAGTGAGACTAGATGACCCACTGGACCCTTCTGGCTTTAAAATCTAAGAATCTAGGGACTCCTGTTAACATGAATAGGGCTTACATGTATACATCAAGAGGAGAACGAAACCTGATGGAGGCCAGAAAGGTGAGAATTACAAGAGTTCAGTATTCCTAGACATAAATGCAGTTATACTCTGAAAAGTTACTATATCCCCTGTGTGTGTTCAGTCATATCTGCTTTTCCTTTAATGACAAATTTATCTGCACTGTTGTTTTTTTACTTCTATTAGCCCTGTAGCGTACACATAGCCAAGACTGACTAAACCAGATTTTATTCTATTTCGTCCATTTTCAACAGAATTGTTTACTAAATCCCAATCTGTTACATCTGTCACAACCCATTAAAGCCAGTGGGCTTGCACCAGTGTCACTGAGGCCATAATCTGAAGACAATGGGTTGCACAAATGTAAGTAAAGGCCTATTTGGTCTCCATTACATGTCACCCATGCCACTGGCACTTGCAATATCATAGAGAAGTAGCCCTTTCAGTTGATGTACTCCATCACAAGTCTGGGGCCAAAATTGAGATATGATTGCCATCTATTGCCCTGCCGCAGTTAGGAAATCCCATCATTGCAAAGCCATCTACTATTTCCCGCACATTACCCAAAGTCACAGTCCTTGATAGCAGTTTATGATCATCGACATAACTTAAGTCAATATAACTCTGTGGTGTAGACATAGCCTGAGTGTTCCTCTGTTTTCCATATCTGTAGGGACGGGCTTAGCTGTGCTCTCCTGCTCCCTGGGTGAGGAAATGCCCAGATAGGAGAAGAGGTGGTCTAAATCCCACAGTCACCCACCTTTCCCCATTGCTCTAGGGACAGGCCTGTCCCTACAGGGAGATGTTTGGAGGCACCATCTCCATATCAGCCTACAACTGGGACCCCCATCAGCTGGCTGAGCTGGCAGTTGTTCAGAGCAGCACTACTATGAGCCCCTAACTTGGTCACTCCAAGAAGGAGTTTTGTGCAGCTGCCTGACACTTCTTGCCTTGAAGAAAAGTCACCTTGAAGAAAAGTCATGATCCCCCTGCGCAGTGACAGGGAGGTTCCACCTGCAAAGATAGAAGGGGGGTGGAGATTAAAAACATGCTGTGCCTCCTCCCTCTTGATGTAAAGGATGTTTATAGTGAGAAAGCAAATGGCTTTGCATTGGGAAGTTAAAATAGAGAATGAAGGCTGTGTCAAAGAAATCACAAATATACCCACGTACTCACGTTGGGAAATGCAAACCCACCAGCTGCACGTAGCAATACTGATGCACCTACACTTTTGGTGCACATCTTGGTCACTACTTTTTAAAAACTTTGACTGGTAGAAAGTTTTGCATATATGCTACAGAGCCTTCTTAGCTATGGTATTAACATCATCCTATATGACATTTAACTGCCTTCAACAACTGAGGATGAAGCTATGAAAAACAAATCAAATGGTATTTAGAGAAAAAGTTCAGGTAATTTGACAGTTATTTAGCAGAAAGTTCAATTTCTCAGATGTTATTGTTCTGAAAAACAAGCAACAAATTGCCTTAATTTTTTGCCTGATGGGATTATTATTCTTAAAATATTTTTCAGTGAGTAAAAAATATTCTCCACATAACAGAGTGTTTTTAATGTACTGTTCCAACTTAATAGGCTCAAGATTATTATTGTTTGATATCCATTTTGAATTTAACTGTTAAATGTTGCTTAGATGAGTAAAACTTTGGAACAGATAACTGACCTATACAGTGGGCATCACTTTCACTTGATTGCCCTATAATCAAGGTCATGGTCCTCTTGGAAGAATTTTTTACACCTCATCTTGCTTGTGCAAGGGACAGAAGTATCCCCATTTTTGTAAGAGTGCAGAACTGACTCACCAGGCAGCCTACCAGGTGGCTTCATTAGCTCATCAGCCCATGGATCCCAGCACATGTAGGGGTAGTGGACAATCAGCTGGCAGAAGAAACCTGAAAGGTTTTTGGGTTGGGGTGCAGGCTAAAAGAGTACTCTTGGTGCTGTGACCAAAAGAAGCTGTTTCCTGCTATTTGATTCCCTCTGCTTTCAGAGACACAGGACTGCATCCCTTTTTTTTTTTTTTTTTTTTTTTTTTTTTGTGAATAAACAAAACTTCATCAAAGAAATACCTATCAATTTCTACTCCCAGTTGGAACACCCATAAGGCCCCAAACATTGACTAGCTGCTTGGATCAAAAAGGGACAACAATAGAATCACATTATGTGCATGTTGTGTTGATACAGTGTGTAAAATCCAGAAGAGTAAAGTATCAGACACCTTTTAAAATCTTCCTCACTTTACTTAATTGCTAGATTTAAATTCTTTTAACATTTTCCAATTAAGTATTTTAAATATTAATATTGTTATTTTAGAATAGTGGGCCAGATCCTGTGCCCATTCACATTGGATAAGTAAATGGCCCATTGTATTTAAGGGGTGATTATTCTTTGGAAACTTATTTCTTTAAAATGGCATTATGGAGTTCCATATGTGACTCCCAAAGACTTTCAGATCAAGTTTGCTCCATTTTCAAGAAAAAAGAATGACAGTTATAAAAAGCATCCTGTACATTCAACCAGAGAGCAGAAAGCCAAGCTAGCTTTTTCTGGCTTGCGCTTTATCATCAGAAACAAATTGAAGTTTAGTTAATAATTCCACTGTTAAGTGACACCCTGAATACAATCAAATTGATCATGATAGACCTCACTGAAGCCGGCATTGTCTCTTCAATGGTAACAAGAGTAAAGAAAATTAATTTTGTATCTCTTATTATATTATGTAAGATTCTTCTGTATTCTTTCCACATATGTCTGTTATAGTTCCTGGGAGAAATAATTCACTGTCTGGGGTCTTTGGTCAGTTGTAAAATGCCATCTGTGTGCAGAAGTAATTTATGTTTTATAGACACCTCTTTCTTTTCTACTCTTTGTTTCTTATTTATTTCAAGTTTGGTTTTATTGAGTATTATATTGAAATAGCCTTGTTCAGGCAGTCCGTGTGCAGGGATGCTGTACGATCACTGACCTACACTATACAGTTTTTATTCATTTAAATAATTCCTTACACTCTGATTGGCTTTGGGTGTATGATCTGCAAAATCATTATATGCTTATTTCATAATAACTGTATAGTATGTGAATCTCTGTATTCTGACTGGCTAACAATCACTAAAGCAGGGATTTGCACCATCAGTATACAGCTATTTCTCAATAATCCTACTACAAATATAGTCATCCTTCTACTCTGACTGGCTCCTGTATTTGAAATTTTCAAGCTGTTTGCCAACAACAAAGACTTTTCCACAGCTTCTTACTCTCTGCAGCTGAAGCAGACAATATTAGTGATTACTTAAAAGAGAAGGAGAAAAAATACATTTCCATCTTTTATGCCTGGTCCTGCTCCCATTGGAGTCAATGATAATTTTGTCATAGACATCAAAGGAGTTGGATCTGATCCTCCCTCTTATCTTTCCTCTGTCCCCAACCTTTCTTTGGGCCAGCAAGTTTCTTTATTCCTGCAATAACTGCCATAAAATTGTGTTGTCACTGGGCCAGATTCTGACACCTTTTCCTCATGTTGAACTCCTGAAGTGGTTTGGCTTTTCTCTTGTCCCTTGCACAGGTCTGTGCCTAAGGCATGATCTAGACCTTAAAAATTCGTATACATTTTACCATACTGTTTCAATAGGATAAGAGAGAGAAGATAGTTTTTTAAAATCTTCCTGACAATTCCTGAAGAACAAGCCTCTATTTTTGTTTAAAACTTTCCAGTTTCTCTGGATGCTGGCCATGAGTCTCCAGTATTATTGTGATATAAAGTGCTTTTTCCCTTCAGTCAGAAAAAAATCCAGATGCAAATAGTTGGGGGCAGGGGGTTCCTCAATAATTGGGTTAACAAATGTCACTCACATTAATGACCAACAGTAGTGCGCTTAACTTTGTAGTGGTTTCCGAATTTTGTATTACTGCTGAAAAGTGTCTGTAAATGGAGAGCAGGGAGAGCACAGGAGAGTCTCTGTAAAAATGTGGAATAAAGCCATTTCCTTTGAGAGTTTCACTGAAGTAAGCCAAAATAACACTTGGGTAATGATCAAATTATATTGAAAAACCTCAGTTGCACAAACAAGGGATTCTTTGGGGGGTTTTTTATTATTATTTTTTAAATTGTTTTGGATTTTTGGTTTTTTTAAAGAATGATGTGATCTAAAAAGAGAGGAAAAGATTAGCTCAGTTATAGCTTTCATATAATTACCACAAACTCTAATGCAAATTAGATTGTAGCTCTGCTCAATGTACGTTTCTGTGCTTGCCAAATTATGTTTGGCAGTGTGGTCAAGCAATAACAGATGCACACTGTGCCTAGTTTTCTCGGGCTGTTCAATAATTAGGAGGGCAATGTATTATAATAAACCACATCCCCTTGGCTGATATTTGGGTGCAAATTGCACACTAATTCACTTCCAAGCTTTTTGGAAGCAAACCAAATGACATGAAAATCAGGAAAATATACTATTTACTTCAGGAAATTTGTTTAAAACTAAATAAGATTCATTTGTAAGTAGTGTTTGTGTGTTTCATGCATGGAAGAAATGTTAGCAATAACCTCCCTTTGTCTTTTCCCTGTTTCGTTCAGCAGTAACTTGGAGAAGCTGACATGACACCTCTGAAGCACTCACAGCATCTCTGTTATTCTTGTACTGAGAAAGTACAATGTAGAAGACAGTTCTCCACTTTATGTTTCTCTAAGGTATCACTGAGGTTGAGTGGATATCACTTCAAAGAAAAAATCGGAATCCCACTGCTACTGAAATCCTTTGCAATCAGTTGCATTGTAATGTCATGCTGTTTATAGCAGGAAATGCATCTTTTGAAAAGGTGGCAGATTCTTTACCCTCCACTTTCACTAAAAGGCAGAATCAACAGATTTTATAGAAAAAAATATTAACACTTAATGAGGGGGTTTCTAGGGCATCCGGGAAGGACTCTATTGCTGTATAACATGTAACTAGATCCATCTCTGAAGAGTTCTGGAGCAAGACTAGACTAAAATAGCTGAGCTCCAATACTAAAGGTATACAGGGATTCAGATGATCTTAGTCATTGTAGGACAATGAGCTTCACTTTGGTACCAGTTAAAATACTTAAAATATAGAAATATAAAACAATCTACAGAGGTAGAATATGAGAGAGATACCTATTCTTTTTTCTTATTTGTTTTGTGGTAGTGCCTAGGATCCCAGTCATGGACCAGGACCCCAATGTGCTAGGAACAAACATGGAACAAAAAGATGGTCTCTGCCATGCCTCTCTCACCTGACACATTTTGTTTTGAAGTAACAAAATGGTGAGTAAAGGGGAACAAGTGGAGATAATTTGTGAAGTCTTTACAAAATATTCAGACTTCTCAAAGGCTTTTGATAAAATCCTTTGTTAAGAATACAATAGGACAAAAGCTTGGTAGCCAAAGAATAAGAGACAAAGAATAATAATAGAGTAACAACAGAACAGAAACAAAAAATGGTAGCAAGAGGCCAGACTAAGACTGATTGGTAAGTGGCCAATCTCAGCCACGATGACCATGGAATCAATAGAAGCAGATGAGAGTCAACATAGATAAAGCAGGTTAGCAGGAGCAATTAAATTATTTGTTCATACTGATGGTTTCTGAATTAGTTGTAACTTCTCAGGAGAAAGATCTCAGTGTTACTGTAGATAGCACAATGAAGAGGGTTGCACAGTGACGATTAAAAAAACAAATAAGTTGTTAAATTGCATTAAGAAGGGAACAGAGACTACAAAGGTGAAAATTACAGTTCCATTATATAAACTGATGGCACAGCCTTACATTTATCACTGTATTCAGTTGGACATTTTATTTTAAACAGAATATAGCAGTAGAAAAGGTACAGTGAAGTGCAAAGAAAACTGTCAGAGGTGGAGGCGTTATTTTTATAGTCTTTAAAATCCCTTTCATAGTCACTAAATTGTGCCAGGCCTCCTGGCCTCCAAAGGTGTAAGGGGATAGAGCTAGACAGTGACACAGTCTGTTGATCCCTGGCTGGTGGAATGGTCCCTAGGAAACCATCAGTGTAAGTAGCTGCTCTAATCTGCCCCAGAAGCTCGTTCAGCACCCTGGTTCAGGAAACAGGAAAATGTTCCACACGTCCCCATCCATGAGCCATGGGGAGAGAGAGAGAAAAACCCCACAGAGAGTCAATCCAATCACCGGGAGGCAGGGGGGAGATAGAGAGGCCAACCATCAGCTGAGTAAAAAAGATGAGCAGGTGCAGCACCTCCTAAAACTAGTCCTGTCAGGAAAAGCATAATGAGGGCTTAGAGATGTCTTTAGTTCACCTTCAGCTGTGTTGTGCTTGAATGTGGATCATGCCCTTTGAATTTAAACCAACACCTTTACTTTCAGAAATATAGCTGAAATTCTTTAAGAAAGGATGCTTCCCAGTGACTCATGGGGAAGTAAAAATATCCATAGTACTCAAACCCCTGAGGAATCCCTTTCTTGCCTCATTTTTTTCATCCTGTCTCCCTTTTAAATAATGCTTTTACAAAAATTGCTATAGTAGTGGCTTGGAGGAGTGCCATGATTTGATCATGGCTACTCTTGATTTGAAGACCTTTGATTGCATCAAGTCGGACTTCCTCAAAGACACTAGCTCAGATAGAATGTGGGGATGATTTTCA
Source organism: Gopherus flavomarginatus (assembly GCF_025201925.1). Classification (NCBI taxonomy): domain Eukaryota; kingdom Metazoa; phylum Chordata; order Testudines; family Testudinidae; genus Gopherus; species Gopherus flavomarginatus. The sequence goes on from NC_066621.1 coordinate 105,185,766, forward strand.
GCAATGTATGAACTCTTTATATAATGGAGAGAGGGTGAGGACCAAAACAAACTAATTAGTATCATAGCTACTTCTTCTCCGTAGAGGAATACGTGGGTCTTCTCTGTACTCACCTCTTCTATTCTCAACCTTGTCTCGCTAAATATGGAAGGAGACACTGATGGCAGAGGAAATCTAAGACGGGAAAAGAAGTTTATAATATCCGTTTTTGCAGATGATATTTCTGCTTTATACATCAAATATGGCTGAAAAAAACTATTAAGCCATGTTTGATGTATAAAGGTTCCAATTGGCCATTTTGCTTATAGATTAATATATAGATTCTATTCAGGTTTAGGGATTCAATGAGAGAAATCCATAGTACCTCCAGGAGAAGTCACTGTGGAAATACCAAGAAAAATAGCTCTTAAATAGGCTCCAAATAAACCATACACATATAAGTTTTATTTAAACTTATATAAAAGTAATCACAGATGATCTATTAGAATGAGTTAGGACTAAGAGAGAGAAATGGACTCATTTACCTCTTTCATTGATTGAATATATTAATATTATTAAAATGAACATTATTGCCATTTTTAACTTTTTTTCAGCCTCTGTCAATATATCTGACAAACTAGGTAGAGGAAATGAGGATAAGCAATAGTTTTATTTTATTTATTTGTATTAATAAACTACCAAATTAGAGTTGGTTGAAAAAAAATTAATTCTGAAATTTTAAACACAAAAATAACAAACTTTTAGCAAAAATCATCACAAAAAAAGTTATCTTGTTTTCTCACCAGCTATGAGGATGGTTGAAAAAAATCTGCATTCTGAAAAAAATATGAAAAATGAGGACACATTGTCCTGAATATTTTTGCAATTTTTCCCTGTTTCTTAACCAAATCTAAACCAGAGCAAGTTAAAATAAAACCTTTTCTCCCCCAGAAAAGTGGTGAATTGGCAGTACCATTCTTAAATTATTATTTCTTAGCTGCTCACTTGTAATTCTTGTTGAGAAAAAATAGTGTGTCCAAACTGCATCTGATATACTCAATATACACCTAAGAATATACAATATGATTTCTAAAGATGAGCTGATCCCTCTCTCACAAAATTATTATCATCGATATGATCCATTTTTAGTTGGTAGAAATTCTTAAAGTCCTACAATTCTCCTCAGAAGTCTCCCCTTTGTGACTGTAGTTTATAATCCTCATACACTGGAGCTCTTAAAGGGAGTCTTTTCCCTAAACTAGAAATTATATCTTTTGGTGATAGCTACTTACATCATGACCCAGAGGCCTTGAATCCAGGTCCGCAGGAGTAGCTATGCTCCAACCCTCCACTTGGCAACCTGTGGCCAACTGTTTACCAGGACCCATGAAGCTCAGCCCTAGTCTGAGACTCTGCCCAAAAGATCCTACTGACAGACTCCCAGAGCAGCCAGTTGGCCTGCTGGCCCTACTTAAGCCAGTAATGTACGGGGAGATTTTGGCAAACCAGTAAAGTGCCTGAAACCCCTATGTCCTATTGTTAAAAGCAACCTATTAAGCAGTCTCACCTTGACCAAGGCAGGAGGAGACGGGGTTTGGGGTGCCACAGAAAGGGCAGCTTGACCCTGCGTCCTTCCTGACAAGAATTGTGTTGAAGTTGCTGATACATGCATTTTAAAAGAGCAGGATGTGCCCCAGGAATATCTATTGGGGTCTCAAGGCTGCAAACCCCGGAAAAACCCACACCTGGTTAATCAATAATCTGAGGGAACCTCTTGCTTGACCATTGAAACAGCTTACTTTACAAATTTTCTTTAAGGGACATGTCATTCTATTACTTATGCATAAATAATGGGGGGAAAGCTTGAGATAGTTGGACTTGTTTGGGGACTCTTTTGGACTCTTTTTGGACTCTCCTCTGGATACATCTTGCCATCCTCACTGGCAGACAGAAGATTTGGCCACCGGAAGCCTGCCACTGCGTCACTCGAGAGCCACACTCAGCTTTGGTAATTATCAAGGGTTGGGGGTGTTTTACTAACTTGTTGTGGATGTGTGTAAGTGCTTGAGACTAAGTAAAATTTAGCTCTAAGTGAAAGCACTCTTGTGTTGTCCTGTTTGTGTCAGCCATCTATCTGTTGGAAGGCTGTGTCTCCCTGTTTTATTTCCTGACACCCCCTCGCACAAAGGAAAAGTTACCAAGAGCTTTGGGTTGAAAGAACCCTGGATAACAGTAGCAGGAACAGGAAGCTATCTGAACAACTGGGATATACCCTGCTCTGGACTATGTGCCTTGTGTTTCCCTTTCCCACTTGACTTCCTGGCATCCCAACTCGACATGAATTCTGGCATCAGATTTGTGGTTCTGATCTTCAGTTTGTCTCCTGCTTCTGATCTCCCAGTATCCTGACCCAGATGAATTCTCAACTCGTGTCTTGTAAGTGTAGACTCTGGCTCTGACCACTAGGTCTGGCCGTGACATACCTCAATTCCACTTGTACAGATATCCAGACTTTTTGGAAGAATCAAAGTCCATCCTACTGTAGAATGTCAACTAATGATTATAGAACCAGTGGAGTTTCTAATTTATATTGGCTCCTAATGGGTAAATATAATGGTCTTCAGGGAAAGATTACAACCAATTGGAAGAGAAACTTAATTTGAAATTACTCATTGGAGGAATGAAGTAACATTTGTGAACAAACTAAAGCAATATAAATTAATGAAAGACACAGGCTGGTTCTTAAGCAGTGAAATTCACTGTGTACAGAGGGCCAGCAAAAGGTCTGTTCACCACTCAAGTCCCACTTTAAGCCCTCCAAATAGGGCTTAAATGGGATTTAAGTGGAGTTTTGGCCTTGTGCTGGTGTTATGCACAAAGGTGAATCTTATGAGGAATGGTATCATAAAACACATTAGCTTTGATAACAAAAGAATTGAGTTTGAAATTGAAATTAGGGATTTCTGTATGTGTTTGAATTTTGTTCACGGAAGGAGGGAGCTGTTTTTTTTTTAATTAACCCTGCTTAATATTAAGGGTTTTTATTTCAATATTTTCTTAAAGTCTTTAATTTTGGGTATTGGTCCTACATATGAAAGCTGTCCAATAGGGAGGTATGTAGATGACACTATGGTTTAGCTGCCTATGGGATTTGGATTCCCAACTCCCATTCCTTTTAATGTGCCAAAATCCATTCAGCTTCCTTTAATATCTAAATCCCTTAGGTGACTTTGAAAACCTTAGCAATTTTTTAAAAGTAGGATATAACAATCTCACAGGCAGTTCTAACCATCTGGGAAAATTTCTGTATGCAGTTAACTCACCTGCCACTTTGGCGTAACACTAAGTGCCAATTATTGTGGAGCACAGGTTCATTTAAACAATACTGCATCAAAATACAGGCCATGATACAGAATCTGAATGTAAAAGCATAACACTGAGTATACCTAATAAATTGATAGTATTTTCTTAGATTATTATTATTATTATTTAAACTAGCAGTTTAAAAAAATAATAGGGGGTTAATTTAAAACTAAGCAGAATCTACTTCTTGCAGGACTGCTTTTTAAATCTGCTTTTATAATTTTTGCTTATCAAGGATTGCCCTTCTGCTATAACAACTGAGCCAAGACTCAGTTCTTAAATACTATGATGGCTTCTGTTAATTAGATAGTTTATCTGTGATGAGTTGTTGACACTGAGATGATTTGTGTTAAATAATTTTAAAATATTCTGTGGGGCACTAGCTTAGTAGATAGATGCCTTGTTCGTTCAATTTTCAGGCCCTAGCTTCAGTCAAGCTTGCAGCCCACAGCAAAGATGAATTTGATGTTTGCAGCACACTTCTTAAATGCGGAATCATTCATATTCCAAAGTTATATTTCAGCAATGGGATACGCTCTCTCGACACCCCAACAGGGCTTTAAATGACAGAGACCACTAGGAAGCTATTTATTATTATTTAAGCAAGAATTTCAACTTTTGCAAGTTCTCTGTTTTTTTTCTCTCTTAAAATGTTTCTTACATAATGTTCTCCTGCTTGCAAATCTCTCTCTCTACCTTCAATTCTGGAATGTGAGGCGAAATGCAGGAGATATTAGCGAATGTGACACACCCTGTTTTCCATGTATATAACATAATAGTCTCTTTTTTTTCAGGCTTTTGGTCTCAGTCACAAGATGGAAGGGCTGTGCCCTGGGTGGGCATAACGTTTTAGCTGTAAAATACACTGTTGGGTATTAATGACACAATCTGTGTCTTGTTTAGCAATGCTTGTTAAATATACTCTTTGAAATAAAAAAATACATGAAAAGTACATAAAAGGAAGGATGGTGCAGTGGTTAAATACATTTAAGATGGTGAGGCACTTGTACTATGGTAAAGGGAAGCATGTAAGTGTGGGTATATTCGATTTTCTCTTCTTCCCTCCCATTATCCCAATTCACTCGCTCTCCCATATTTCTCTGTTCTTATTCTTTATCCTTTCCCACTCTCCCCCCACACATAGTCCTTTTCCTGTTTAATCTCTGCTTCTCTCCCCTTCCTTTATATTCTTTCCCTAGTTCTCTTCCATCTCTTAGTTTCTGCCTCCCTTTTTAGTCTTCAAGTCCCAACACTCCCCTTTCCTCCTCAGTCCCTCATCCTCTTTGAGCCGTAGGAGTGCTGCCCAGGGTGCTATAACACCTCAGACTGTTGTGATCGCCAGTCTGCATTTGCACATGAATATAGTCCCCTAATTGAGAGTCTTAAAAAAAAAAAAGCATTAGACATTTATATGTAGGAATAATACTTGCAGAGACATTCTCTAGGTTAAAAGTTAAAAGAGATGTCAATCATCAGACTTGAGAATATAAACAGATTGCCAGCGTGGGTTGAAAGGGAATTTTCCCCTACAGAATCATATAAGTTTGAGATGGAAAGGAACTATTAGGTCACCTAATCCCTCTACCTGCCACTGCAGGATTTTTCCCTACTGTGCATTTTCTGTTCCTTTTGTCCAGCCTAGTTATATAAATTCCATGTGCTGTTGTAATCCACATGACTGCATTGCAGCATTTACAACAAGAGAAGAAACAGTGGGGAGGATACATAACTTCTTGGGATTTTGTGTTGGGGACTTTGTGTGCCTGCAGACTTGCTGGAAGTGGTGGGGGGAAGGGGAGGAAGAGGGGGATTTTGCAGAATAGGCCAGAATCATACAAAGACTGGGTGAGAATGGCACTAGGTATGCTCATTAGCTATTTGAAACTACTTAGGTGACTTCTGTTGTGGGTAAGCAGCCTGACAGGACATACCCAGAGTCACACTAAGTGTTTTTCCAAATGAACCTAAGGGGAGGAGGACGGGTTTATAAATAGGAGGAGAAGGAGCAGTGCAAAGAAGGGTCTGCTATGAGGGTTGTGTTCCAGGTACCTTACAAGTCTGTGGGGTTCAGACTGCAGGCTCCCTCATGCCACTAGAGAAGGAGAGGAGGACTAGAATTTGCTGGAGGCTATATGAAATATAGACTGATTGTGCAAAGATTCACAGGGAGCGTGAAGGAGATTGTGAGACCATCATTTATTTCCCAACTTTGAGGAGCTATCATGCTCTGCAGAGGCCTGTCCACAGAAAATGAGAAGAGTGAATTCTCCTAGAGAAGATCCCCACGGGATGTATGCATGTGCTGCATATGTTACATTTGAACTTGTAGTAGGACCAAATACTAAAACTTTGTCTTTAAAAAAAATGTATTGACAATATTCACATTTGTTTAATGGGTTGTATTATCTATCTATCTATCTATCTATCTATCTATCTATATATAGATCTATATATATATATATAGATATATATATATACACACACACACACACACACAGATATTTGCTAAATGTTTTCCTTTAGAGATTTTGTTACTTTTGTTCTATCAGAGATTGAACTCTATACAACATGTAGGTATAGATATATATCAAAGTTCTGAAAAGAAAAATCAAGTACTGGTCTGTATCCCAGCAGAGAGGTAAACTGAGGTGCAGGAAAGGGGAAAGAAATATTATACCTAACATTAGCATTGCACTTTCCCCAAGCCTGTTGCACTATAACTTCCCTTGGGAGAAAATTCCACAGCCCTAATGCAGGTCACTGTCAGATTTTGTTCCAGGAAATTTCATCTAAATTCTCCCTTTTATTAGTTTCATCCCACTAGTCCTAGTTACATCCTCACATATTACACTAAGTAATACCTTTCTCAGACTTCAGTGTTTGCACCCTTCTAACACCTGTACATTGTTAACATGCCCTGCAAATTTATCTCTAGTGAAGCTGGTTGTTATTAAATCTTTTAAATTTTGTATACACATAAAAACTCTACTGCTTCCTACTAGTACAGTTAAATCAATACAACCTCCCTAATGTGGATACTGTTATACTGGTATAATTGGGTTTATACCAGTATGGCTTATTCCCATACAGGAATTGGAATAAGCTATAATAATATAATTGCATCTACACTAGGGGTTGTACAAGTATAACTATATTGGTAAAAAAAAATTACACCACTAACTAATATAGTTATATCAATACAAAAAGATCAGGCCTTAATCTTTCCTTATAAGTCAGTTCCTCCAGCATCTTGATAATTTTTGTTTTCTCTAAGTTCCTTCCAATTTGTTAATAACCCTCTGGCAATGTGTTGCTCAAAACTGAATGCAGTATTCTAGATGTTGTTACTCCAGAGCTGTCAACAGAGGGACAATATGGTACAGCATAGCACAACTGGCTATCTGTATTATGGATAATTTTCAGCCTTCTTCTCTGAGATTAAGTATGTCGCCAAAGATAAGACATTGGAGCGACAATCCATTCTGTTCTGACTATTCCTATGTTCACTATTCACTGCCTCTTTCCCTCTAGCCAAACCTAGTTCTTCCCTTCTCTTAACCCCACATCATCATCTTTCTAACACCACAGGCGTCTCAAATTTAATGTTCTTCTATAGATTCTTACACTTTCTTGGCTGAACTCTTGTCAACTGTTTTCAGATAAAGGCTTCTTAGCAACTTCCAGTATGTACTGTTCACACTAACTCTGCAGATGCCTTGTATCTTTCTGATCTCTGAAGTTTCCAGATCTCCTGGAAGTGCACATAAAGTTGACTCAAGTGGTCCCATAGATAAATGTCTTCACCAGGAATGTTGTATTGCTGCCAGTGTATACTTGTCATGAACAGTTTTATTTCTATGTCAACTTCTATTAAAACTCTGACAGGAGTAAATAATATTATTGTAAAATTACAAGGCATGAAATGGTTACTGTAAAGTATCCTAACTAGACCTCTTTCTGCAACTGTATTTTTATATTTCTTTATACTCTTTGTAGATTAAAGTAAACACAATTAATTAATCATGAAAAGCAATCGCTACAGAGTAGAAGCAGAGTTTTAGCTACCAAAGCAAATTCTCTGCCAGACCTGAAAAATCGTCAGACAGTGTCACTTTTCCTAACGCTTTGATTCCACAAGATGCAGCAACCAAAAACTGCAGCACTCTGCCTGTTTTTGACATGGATTCAAGATAGAAATATATTGGGCTATTTGCACCATCTGGTGCATGCATTTCAGTTGAATGAAAGCACATAGACTTCTGGGAACTTTGGTACTGAAATTCGAGGAAGAAAAGGAAACAAAATTCAAGAGATTAAAAGTATAAGTAAGGAAAAGACATCAGAATTAATATCATTGCTGGATCGTAGCTGGATCATTTCTCAGGTGCCTCACTTTTACACATTTAAGAATCTGCACAACTAGGGGGTAAGAATGCTCTGAGTTTGACTATATGTTCTAATGGTCCCTTTTGGCCTCAAAATCTATGAATATACATGAATTAATTTTGCCTTTTACAGTGGTTTCTGATGTACAGGCATCAGTCTGCTCCCATTTGTGGCTGTAGCTTTTCTTCTTACTAAATTTGTTGTACTAAAAAGAAAGTCTGCTTCACATTGCTGTGATATCTTAGACAGAAGAGTAACACATGATTAGCAGCGTGCTGAGAGGTGTCACATTCACATTAACACTGATGTGTGAACCAGTGGTCAAATGGAAGATTACATGTCTGTCACAACACATCAGGGCAGTATTCCAGACTGACAGCTCTACCCTGCCCTACTTCTTCAAACTAAAATTTTGAGAAATGTGCAGCACAAAGAAAATGTCAAGGTTTTTGGGGTGGTGGGAGTGGGTCGTACATGCTGTGGTCAAGCTTTTGGAGGTATAACCATATCAAGCTTCAGTGTGCCACCGATCTCTGACCCTTGCAGGTTGCTAAAGTAGTCCATTCAGTCAAGGATGATTGTGACTCATGCACTGCTTAAATGGTCTTAAAAAAGTTTTTCTGTGTGAAAGTCATGTTATTGAAAATATGTTAAGGCATAACATTACATTTGGAGACACTGTGCTAGCTCTGTCAAGACTAAAACAATCATTACCCAGCTCCAGGAAGAAAGCAAGTTGCTAGAATATCATTTCAAGCAGGAAGTTCCAATTCACTGGGAATTTCACAAAAAGTTTCCCCCTCCTTTGAATCAAAGTGAGAGACACTATTTTAAAGGGTTTAATCAGACAAATGTAAACTAGCATCTTAATTTCTTAATGGAAACTGTTGCACCTGGAATTTAAGTGCCCTTCGGTTGGCAATAGTATCTGAAACTATTAGACATACTGATGCTGAACATAATTTTAGTCCCTTGGGCAATAGTTCTATACATTAAAAAACAAAACTCCAGTCAAAGTTATGTAATACCCCAATTTTGCAAACATATCTCCAAACAAAAGTGCACTTGAGATATTTGGGGACATTATGCTCGCTTGACCAACATGAACCAATGTCTGCCCTTTTGAATGTTGTCAGTCCCAAAAGAAGATTCCCCAAAGTTTTTTGTTCTGTCAGTAATGGTATCACTTCATTGGCCACTGTGAACTGGTAAACATTAAAATCATGGTGAAGAGCATCTAAGTCACTTAGAAGCTCAAGTCCCGTTTTCAAAATCACCTAAGTCACTGAGGGTCTGTCTACATTTCACACTAAGCCTGGGGCTGTGAGGACTGGGCTTGTGGACTTGGTGTTTCCAAGCTTGCGCTTGAGTGTCTATCCTGCATTGTAAACTTGGATTTACAGTTGTTGAACCCAAGTCTCTTAACTGTGCTAATGCATCCACACTGTACTATGCAGACCTTCTGACAGCTCCGTGGCTTGACCTGCGTCCACACTGCAAAATGACAGGACTTTGACCCAAATCACAGTGGGAATCGGGCTCTGACCCATCTCGCAGCAGGATTCTAGCACCTGTGTTCTGAGTGCTTGCTGAGACAAGTCAGACTGGTTGGTATGTGGATGGAAGGAGGGCTTGGACTCAAACCTGAGGCAGAACCCAGGCTTAGTATGCTACGTAGACATACCCTGGAGAGACTAAATCCCACCAATTTGCAGTGGGACTTAGGTTCCAGAGTCACTTAGGCATTTCTGAAAATACAGAAACACAGCTTTTGGAGGTTGTATTTCCAAGAATGCCATCAAAATACTGAAATACTTCATGCTCTGAGTGTTCAGCATACCCACCACAATTTGGAGAGAGCTGAAATGTGCAGATTGAGTCTTGACTCATTTCTCTCTCTCTCTCTCGTGTGTGTGAGTGTATTATACATATTATGGACCTGTTTATGATCTCACCAATGGCATTCCATTGACTTCAAGAGAGATACTCCTGATTTACACCAGTATGAAAGTAAAGTCAGTGCTTACATGTATTACATATATATGTATATATTAGGCTCATCTATATATTATTTGATAGGATTATATACCCATTTTGAACAGATGTAAATGACTAAATAAGAGGCAAGGTATGACAACATCATCATTTAGATATTACTTTAATCCCTATCTCATTTAGGTCATTTCTAACCGTTTAAAATACTCACAACATACTTTCCATATAGCTGCAGAAATATAGCAGTATACACAAAGCATACACATTTATTTTATACACAAATGGTCTGTTCTGGTGGTGTGCATCTTTATAACATGCCTTAATTTAACTGCAAATTACCATTTTGAGAAAAATTAAGACAATGCTCTGTTAGGAGACCATCTTCATCTTTCCTAGCTACATTCAGCTGAGCCACAGTCCAGTTTGGTTCCCGTTCATGATTTCTGTTCCAAAAGGTTGAACCTGCTGCCACAGTCATGAAATGCAAAGTTTGTTTCTGTACACAATTTGCTCCTCAATTCTGTATGAGGCACAACAATGTTATTTTCTGCAGACTGAATTTAGGCTTCTCAGTAATATATGTACAGGGCACTATAGGAGAAGGATAGTAACTGGAGGGTCTGGGTTCCAGCCCTAATTATATACTTTCTAATCCACTTAACAGCAATTAAATAATTATTTTTAAGCAATGATCTCCCTGTACATTACAATACAATAAATACAGAAGTAATAATGGTAGGCAGCAGAATGTGCTTTTGCACATAATGCAGGTATAACGTTTCACCTTCAGAAACCTGGATTCAGAGTTGTGCATGGATCAAAAGTGAAATGAGTTTACTGATATTCATTTAATTAGTTTAATTTAACTTCAGCTTTCAAAGACAGGCAGCCTTAAGAGAAGTGTATTTTAAGTTACTATATCAAATTGATAAATTCAAAAGAATTGTGCTCCACATCTGTAATCTAAGTCAAGAGCAAAAGAAGTACAACCGTGGATAAAAGTGCATTTCAGAGAAATGGAACTGTTATGTAGTGCACATTATTTGAGAAATACTTCAGTTATGATGATAATAAATCTGAGCACTTAAAAAGTGTTTTATCGGTGGGGTTTTCAAAAGCATTTAGCAATGGCCAACTCTGCCCCCACTGAAGTCAATGGTAAAACTCACATTGGCTTCTGTGGAAGCAGAGTTATGTGAACACTGAGAGCTTTTGAAAATGTGGGCCTGGTTTTCATTTACAGAAAGGCTTCTTTCAGTGTAAATGAGATCAGGTCCTATATTTTTAAGTCCAATGTAAGCAAGCACTAACTAATTTAATTGTATAAAAACTCATCCACATAGGTAGATAAGTAGTAGTATCCCTTGAAGTCAATGGAGTTATACAAGGGATAAATTTGGCTAAATTAAGATCCACCTTTTCAAAATTAACCATTGAGTGTCTCAATTGTCGAGATCCCAATATTTGGGGCCTGTTTTTTCAAAGGTGCTATGCATTCACAATTCCAGCTAAAGCCCACAATCCCATTTAGGCATGTAAAAATTGAAGTACCCAAAATTAGTGGATAGTTTTGAAAATTTTGGCATGAGTGACTTCCCTGTTATTATTATTTATTTGTATTACAGTAGCACCTGGAAATTCCAGTCATGCGTCAGGCAACGCACAAAGAACAAAAAAACGGTCCCTGCCCAAAGGTCACACAGCATGCCAAAGTCTTCTTGCTATGCAAATAACACATATCAATCATACTCCCTCTGTACTCTCTGGAGCTCTTGGAGGGGTTGTGTCCTTATAGCCACCTGCAATTTGCACAGTTTTACCCTCTGTTTTATTAAATAACTGTAAAAATCCTCAGAGATCGTGAGAGTATTTTTCTTCAATATGAAATTTTAAACAGGTTTTTTGGCACATATTTTGTTTGTGCTGAGCTTGAAGTTGTTTATTGCATTAGCAGTTTGTGTGTTTACATTCTGTCTGGTTGTGAAGTATTTCACTAGTATCCTTACCCAGCATGTGGTCTTTACTTTTGTTAGCATGTATGGAACATCACATGCTCTGGCTGAGAGGCATTTAAACAGAGATAAGTTAAAACATTGCTTCCCTACAGTTAATTAAATGCAGACCTGCAGGTAATAATTATGACAGAAGTTAGAGATAGAAAATGCCTATACAAATATTTAAAGGTGAAAATGTCACTATATACCAATTTTTCCAAGATAGCACTTTCACATATTTTCTTTCATTAATCTCAACCCCATCAACAGCTGTCAACTCTATGGATAACTGGAGAATTAGTAAGTTTGTGGCACCACAGATGTCATGGAAATGAAACCTGAATAACTGAGAGTTTATCTATATTAGAAATGGTGCACCTGTTCAACTAAATCATTTTTAAATGGAGCTAGTTAAGTAGGTGCAAACCCTGGTGCAGATGCATGTAAGCCAGTTTAGCCTTCATTTAAATAAGTTTAGCTTATGTTAGCTTGTGCCTGTATATTATCAAATTAAGGTAAATTGGTTGAAGTGATGGCTAAACCAGTTTTAAATATGTCTGCATTTTAAATGTAATCTAGTTTAAATTGGTGCAGCTTTTCCAAGATAGAGCAGATCTCAGAAGGGAAGGGATTGTTATTCAGTATATTTAAAACTTTGTTTTCATTAGCACGTGTTTAATTTGAACCTGAATATATATTTGGTAGTAAAGCTCTTTGTTAAAGATTCAACTGCCTGGCAACTGTAATAAGGGGATGAAAGAGCTCCAAAGCCACATCTCTGGTTCTCCAGAAAAGTCCTCCAATAAAGGAGGAAAGGCCAGAATTGACATTACTGAGATTTCTAAGTTAAAAAATAAACAAACATAATTTTGGGGGAAGGAGGAGAGTGAGATCCTTTTTCAGTCCTTTTTAATACATCAAGCAGAAGCAAAAAAGGATACAAAACCAATTTCTTTTCAACTCTTTGGGTCATTTTTACACAAATCTTTGTGGTGTTATTCATTTAGTACTACTCATCCAGAGTGGTCTAGGTCCAAAATAGTCAGGAACTCTTTTATGCAAAAGCATAATACTTCCTGGGAACGGTAGAAATAAAATATTAGATAATCAGCGTAAGCACAAAAATAAGGAGGTAAATAGAAGTTAATATAATATTACTAAAACTCTATAATAAGAGACAAGATCATATTTTGAGTAGGTGTGATGGCTTTTGCCCAAAGGGATGCCAAAACAATTACAATCAATACCTAAAAAGATTTTATAAACTATGGACCCCATTTGGGCTTAAGGAAGAGTGGTTTGACCTGATGTTGGAGGTGCCTGTTCTTAGCAAAGAAATTGAAGGCTGTAGTAGCAGTGTATCTTTAAGACCCCTATACAGTATATTCCCAATTATCCAAATAGCATGGAGTACACAGATTTCATTTGAATAATCAGGAGTTTGGGTAATTGAGAGGGCAGGAGTCATTCAGCAGAGGGGTGGCCTTCCCTGAACTCCTCCTCTTCCTCGCAGTCCTGGCCCGGAGTCTGTGCTCTGCCCTGATGCTCATTCCTGTGACAGTATGGCCACGGAGGGCTCCCTATGTTGCCTCAGGGCTGGTGACACCCACACTCTGCTGCATGCACCAAGTGAGAAGTAAAACCTCTGCCCCACCAGGACTGCAGCCTTCCCTCCACTTTCATCCTGCAGGGGACAGCACAGGGAGCTCTCTGCAGCTCTGCTGTCACAGCCCACTCATTCACTCCTGTGAAGCAAAGCTGCAGAGGGCTCCCTGTGCTGCTGCAGAGGCCTCCTCCACAGCCAGGGACTTGACATTCTTCTCCTCCTCCTCCTCTTCATCCTGGCCATGGGCAGTATCCAAACCTCCGCATTATCCAAATCCCTTTCTTGTCACCCAGCATGAGATACCTGGGGGACAAGGAAGGGGTTCGGATAATAGGGGTTCAGATAAAAAGGAGTATACTGTATTATGTTAGTGACCCTGCTGATTATTTGCAGTTTGACTTTGGGCAAGCCTAGCCTCTTTGCATAATGGAGATAATGTCACTTACTTAGGTCACAAGGATGCTTTGAATTAATGCTTAATGCTTTTAAAATATTTTGAGACTCTCAGTGGAAGCCAGCATAGGAGCACAAAGTGTATGTTTGTTTGTGTGTGTATATTTAATTCATAACAAATGAATGTAAATGAATTTATGATTTGAAGAAAATCTCCCCTCCCCTGCCCACACACACAAATGGGGATCATTAGTTCCCCACTGGGATCCTGCTGTCCAGATCCAGCAGGATATAGTACCAGTGGAGGGAGCACCTGGGCAGTCACTACCTACCTCACGCAAAGTGGACTAGTAGCATGGCAGTTTTTTGTTAGGCTGCAGATGCATCACTTACCACTGCCTACTTCCAGGAGATATATATTGCCAGGAGATTGGATGTGTTGTAGAAGGGAAAAGTCCGGTTTGCTCCTTTCCCTCAGTGGTGAATTTTCTCCATCCTCTCTCCCCACCAAAGGTTAATTTGGGGGCATCACATATTAGGGCATGTTTATGGTTTGGGATTTGTGATCTTTGCTGACGTGCACAAGGTTTAACTGATCACTTTTTTTTAGTAGGGTCACAAAGGAATTTTCCCATCAAGGCACAATAGTCCTACCACATGGTTTTTTCCCCCTTTTCTGTCTTTCTCTGGTGGCAAATAGAGCGGCTCCCTGATTTCTCATTTATCTGCTCACAGGGTCTATGGGAGCTCTAGTCCTGGTTTTGAGATGTGGCTGCTGGCCACATTGTCAATCATTTATTTTGGTTTCCAGTCATTTAATGTTGCAAGTTGTTTTGGAGCAACAGTGGGCTTAGTCATTTCCCAAAATTTGAACCTAGGCTCTGGAACAGGCACGGCTTTGGTATGTGTTGGGTAAACCTGACTTGTCTACAGAAGTGTTTAGCTTGAGAAGTTGTGCCTGGGGCAATACTATTCCCTTTATTGGAGTATAGTCTTTGGGCCAATGAGGGGCACAGAAGTTCTTCAAAGATAATTGAGCATGACCTCAGTGATTAAAGGTGCCATGTGACCTACATGTTGTGTTACAGAAAATAAAGTTGTGGCCAGAGGACTTTAAACTCAAACACTTGTCCATGTGTTTATTGGTGCCATCACTATTGACAAAGCAATATATAGTTTAAAAAAATACTGCTCTATTTTTTTAACTGGGTTTATGCAGTCCAAACATTTACTTAAAAATTAAACATTTTGGTATAAAAGGCTCTATGAAATGCTGGCAGTGGAAAAACTAACCTACACCAGATGGCAGAGGTTAAAGAAATACTATAAAATATGGCTTCCATTCATACGGTTCTCAGACAAACAGAACCCCAAGCACTGAAAACCTGTGAAGGTGGAAAACCTTTTCATTTGCTTACATTTCTCCTTGCTACTTAGCAAACCTGAGAGGTATTGTATCATCACGTATCAAGAAAGTAATATGCCAGACTGTTGTAACAGGTGGAAAATGTTTATCTGTAGCAACACTGAATGTGAAATAAAGAAAGGGCCAGATTTACTGCAGGTTTCCATAACTGCCTCCACAAAATTTGTAAGCACATCAGTTTGGTGCCTGTAAAACACCTGTTTACATAAGTAAAATGTGTACCTGAATGAATAAGTGCCAATTTGCATTAATTCATCTATTTTGCCCAGAGAAATATGTTTTTTTGCACTTGTAAATGTTTATCGGTACAGTTAAGGAGGCCAGGGGAAAATCAGTTAAGGAGGCCAAAGATGGGGCAGGGGGAGTTATTAGCTTTTAAAACAAATTTAACCATTTCATAAATGTAAAGACAATCAAAAGAATGTTCAGATATTTAGACATTATCACACCTAACACATAATCCTTCATGATTCTGTCTATATGCTTGCTCCTACCTTCATAATTGTTTTTTGTGTATTATATCTGCATTTTCTGTGTAATCAACGGCTAAAAGAAGTCATCAGAGTAAGAATTCTTGTAAATCTGAAATTAGGAGAACATCAGTGCACTTAGCTACAGTATCACAACATTAAATCTGCACTTCAGCCTGCTGAAAATTATGCATGTTGTATGCATTGGTTTGATAATATATTTATTTAAATTTAATCTAATGAGCTCTCTTAAAAAAGTAGTTGAAATAGTCTGTTGGTCTTGCGGAGACCACTACTAGAATACCGCTTTCTATTTTGCCATCCATGCTTTAAAAACTATATTGGAAAAATTGGAGAGGGCTTAGAAAAAAGTTAGAAGGTTTATTTGAGTTCTGGGGAACCCATTTTACAGTGAGAGATTAAAGGAGCTCAACATACTTAGTTTATTGAAGAGAAGGTTAAGAGATGATTTGATCACAGTCTGTTAGCACTTATTCAAAGGAGGACATATTTCTGAGATCTATAGTTTAGCAGACAAAGGCATAAATCCAAAGGTTGGAAGTTGAAATCAGAAAAATTCAAACTGGAAATAAATGTTTAACTGTGAGAGTAATTAACCACTGGAACACATTATGAAGAGTTGCAGGAGATTCTCCATTACTTAAAGTATACATAAAAAATTGAATTTTTTTAAAAGGTTTGCTACAATTTATAGGGCTCAGTGCAGAAATTACTAAGTGAGGTTCTATAACAAGTGTTATATAAGAGCTTAGGCTATGAGCATAATGAGCATCCTATTCTATTTCTTCAGTTGAAAAAAGTGATTACTTCTGACATTCTCTTGACTTCTCATTATTTTGGCTGCTTCCCAGTGAAACACCTTTAAGGTCTTTTAAAGAAGTTACTTACACATTTTCAATTTCTTCTCCTGTGGGGACTGGATCCTCATGAGAGAGGACATGTATAAAGAACTGTTCCCTTCTAAGTTATTGGTACAACTATAGCCCAGGTCAATAATGACTATCACAAGCCATTGGTCTTTGTGCAATGAGTACATGGACTGAGACCAGTCCTTTTTTGTACTCACAAGTAATTGCTCATACAGTTATTTGTGGAAGCAAATGAAGGTATGCAGATGTCTGTCTAGCTGATCCTTCTTATTATTTTCATATAGGCCAAAGGGGTCATGACTTCAATGAGTTTGACACCACTATCTTAAAATGGTCTTTGCTGACCTTCAGACCTGTGATTCTGACATATATTATGATACAAATACATTTTTTGCCAGTTGGAAAAAACATTATAAACTCATTTCAGGCCATCTTTTCATGGCCAATAAATATGTAATGGAATGTAACCCACCCTCTTTTTACACAAGTATACATTAGATCAGGTTCATATCAACAAATTTTAGTGCTGTTAAACAAAAAGTAAGTAAAACCGACGATAAATAAAATGGATACGGGCACAATGTAGCAAGTTGTTAAAGGTATTTAGGCACCTAAAAATGCAGAGAGAATTTTCAAAAGAGCCTAGGCTCAATTTTCAAAAGAGCCTAACGCTCATGATTTTAATGGGAGTTAGGTGCCTAGGGGAATTTTCAAAATGGTCTAGGTGCCTATCTGCATCTTAAGGCACCTAAATACTTTTGAAAATCTGGACCAGGGTCCAAAACAAAATCAGACCATCTCTGTAAAAAAAAAAATTAAAAAAAACATGGAAAGGAAGAGGCTGGGGAGAGGAGTGGCGGGAAGAGGCAAAAATGGTCAAAAAATAAAAAAGAGCTGACCCAAATAGAAAGCCTTTACGCTGAACTATGAAGACAGCTAAATAGTGGCTCTGCTGGACATTCAAAGGGAGGAGATTTCGTAGAGGAGGTATCTAAACTGAAAAGGCTCACTGTTGTCTTCATGATGAAGATGAAACCTCTGGATGTAGGTCAGTGGCAAACAACCCAGCTAACATCAGCAGTCTGGGCTGGGGCATTTCTCCCCTTGCTGGCTTCTGAGAAGTCAGAGAGGCAACCTTCCGCTTCAAAAGCTACTTACAGCTCCTGGTGATACTCTTCTTGTTTCTGCCCTCTCTATTGCTACCGCTTTCCTGTAGGGATGATGTTGTTTTGGTGTGAATACAAAGCCTCCTTTTCTATGGGTAAAGTCAGCAATCATAATAAGCCCATTTCTTATTGCTAGGCAACACTCAGCAACGTGAATTTATCACTTCTGTTTGGCGTAACTTTCAATTTCACCTCCAACTGTAACAATATAGCCTGCTATCTTTTAGATGCCACTGTGGTTGGACGACATCCCAGGAAAGATGTGAACTACTACTGACAGGGAGTGAATGATTGGCACTGGGCATAAGCAGTTTCTGATTTTAAATCTTGGCATATCATTAATTGTAAAACTTACTCTTTTATCAATCTCTTATCAGTCTCATACTTCATGAGTCCAGTCTACTGATTGCCTTTTAATATTATTGACAAAGACGGACTGTACCTTATAAACAGGTGGATTCCTCTGCTGGTATCTAATTTCTTTTTCATGTGGTGCTAGCTATATTCATACTTTCCTGTATTAGTTATCATTTTCAGGGATGAATTATAAGTGAATACAAGCCCAGTTAAACACTCAATGTTATATTACAGCACATGTAATTATTTATTTGAATAAACAAGGTCCTTAATTGGAGAAACTAAGAGATGGAATATGAGAGATGCTGAGCAATTCCCACAGAATGCTGAGTGGCCAAATTCAGGAGAACTTCAGTGTGTGTTGAAGCGGCTCGGCACCTCTCAAGATCAGGCCTTTGTGGTGTGAATGGTTTCATGAATGGTTCGGGAAAGAATGTGCTTTAGTCCCACTGACATCGTAAGTGCCTTTCCTGAATCAGGGCCTGCATTACATTCATCTTTAAAGTTGATCACAATTCCTTTGCCAGCTCTAACCTCAATCCCTGAAGAATATTCTGAGATTAGAACTGGTTTCAAAATGTGTCCTTTTATCTGGTGAAAAAAAAATGAAAACTTTTCTACCAGCTCTGTCTAAGATATAACAAAAAAGATAGATCATTTTTGCTGTCCCAAATAAAATACACATATTTTAAGAGAATCATAATATAACAGTAATTAAAAAATAATCTCTCAAAGTCTTGGAAACATTTCATGATAATGTTAATTATAGAAAAGTGTCAAGCAACTAAGAGTATTAATAGGGTTTTAGTAATGTTTTGCATATTTTCACTGATTCACTGGAAACAAAAGGAGTTTCTGTAACTGTGTGAATGAACCGTGGCCTGTGCATGTTCTTTTAAGAAAGGCCAAGGGTGCAGTTCTATTTTCTTAGCTCGGCTTTCATATTTATGTGTCTCATTTCCAGCTCATTGCTGATGCCTCAGTTGCGCTATCCATCAACACTTTTATCCTCCTTGTTCCTCAAAAAGAACATAAAATCCTTTTTTATGTGGTGGTAATATTATTGCAAATAAAAGCAAATACCAAAATCTTTATTAGTCTGCCAAAATAATAAACTATTTAATAAAAGCATGCTGTAAAAATAAGGTCATTTGCATCACTCAAGTTTCTTGCAGGAAATACAGAGAATTATTGGTCAAAAAGTACAAACTGACAGCAATTATTTCTGTTGTTGATCTAATGCAGCCTGAAATAGGGTTAAAAAATGCACTGAGGTTTTGCGTGTTTGCTGTCTTTAAATGTTTTTAACACTGGTTGCACATAGAAAAGACTGGAAGAATCAAAATGTTCACTGCTCTGGTTTTTGCCGATTCTTTCCGTAAGGGAGAGGGAGAGATTGGCAGGACGCCATTAGAGATCATTACTCCAAAGCTCATGTAAACCTCCTGGCTACCTTACTGTCACAAGGTTTATTGTCCAAATATTTAACATTGTTACATTCAGTATTGTATTTTGTTTGGATTTGTGTCAGCTTAAGCTGTATGTTTTTTTCATCTTTTCTTTTTGTTATTCATGCATACAGACTAATATTAAAGAGGTTAAATACTAAAAGGTAGCTGAAATGTTATCTCTAACTTACATATATAATGTTTGATTTATTTGCATTTTCCATCTCCAGCTAGCAGACTTGCAAATACATTATTGATATGTTTGTAACATAGAAAAATCAGATGCTGTCATGAGGATTATAAAATCATTTGTGAACTCCTTGCAAAATTCCCCAGAATAACTTGCAAACAAATATTAAAATTGAGCAAATTCTTGTCAAATGTATTCAAAAGATGTAACAATGTAACATATTGACATGGCCTATTCTAACATGAGATTTAGGGGCCTGTTCCTGTGAAGAGCTGAGTATCTCTCATGAGATTCTAAAATCCTTCAACTCCCATTGTCTTCAAATATAACAGTAATTGTTACTTATATAGCTTTTTGAAGTCATGTAACTGAAAGTGCTTTGCAAAGTTTCACTATCCCCATTCTACAGATGGGGAAAACTGAGGCATTGAGGGGTGGGGAGACCTGCCCAAGGTCATACAGTAAGTCATTGGCCAGCCTGCAAATAAATTAAGGACTCCTGATTCTCATAGCATGCCCCATCTATCATAACACATTGCTTTCACTCCTCAATTGCAGTTGAGATGCTCATCTCCTCACAGGATCCGGCCAGTAGGAGATTGACAATTTTTTTTTAAATACACTGTTGATACTGAAATGTATACTTTATAGAACCCTTTTAGTATGTTGGTTCATGCTTAAATCACAAAATGAGCAGTGTCAACACTTCCTGCTTTATAAACCACAGTGTGACACCTAAAGCATGAACTAACCCTCACATGAAATAATGGTTTGGGATGTAATGTCTGATGACATGCCTGGAGTAACTGCAAAGTATTCATATTGAAAGAGGCATTTTTATTCTGGAAATGGAGAGCAATTTTACTCTTGACAAATCAGTACAAATAATAGGCTTTTGTCCGGTACACACTTCACTAAGACTTTAGGCCCACATTTATCTAAATGACTGTTTAATTAATAAACTGATCTAAATAAAAAGTATTTTACTTTACATTTGCTTGATATTTACTGGGGACACATCGCTGAGGCAAACTATATGGCTGGATTTTTAAAAGGTCTAGATAATTTTAATTATATTTGCGGCTATTCAGGCTAGGGTAGTAATAAACATAGCATTGAATAAGTACTTCAGAACATAAATAATACATTAATAATCCATAGATCTCAACTTCTTTACAAGAGTTATTTAAGAATTATTCTCCCTCTGATGGGCTGCTGAGGTATAGGATTATTAAATAAATTGGCAATAGTCATGCAAATCAGTGGCAGATACTTCTAAACAACATGCTGGAGTTCAAGAAAGTATAGATTATTCTCGTAGGGTGAAATTCACTCCACTTGCGCAGAACTTGAATATTAGGATTATATCAATGTATAGTGAAGGGAGGTTAGGGAATTTAAATCCACCCCACCCCACGCACAAACCAAGTATCCAGGCTGGAACAGAGCTCACTGTCCCTCTGGGCTGATTCCATAGGGGACAGTAAGGCTTCAGGATTTGTGCAACAATGTGGATCCTTGGTTCTTCCCTTTCACATGAGGCTGTGCTGATGCATGTTAAACTTCTGCTCCTCTGTCATTTCTTCCATGGTGCTGGAATGTAATTTGAAGTGAAATACTGTTTTTTTTTCTGTTTTAAATATTCAAAATAAAATTAAAATGTGTTGTTTAAAAAGTCTGTGATAAAATTGAGAATAGAAACCAGATGTCCTGTCTCCTCATTCTATGCCCAGTCCACCAGACCCTATTGACCCAATTGTGGGAGCTTATATATATAATATATAAATTGTTTATCTGCCTCTTTGTAGCTCAGAATTAATTATTGTTGGTATTTATAGATGTAGCACCCAAAAGTATGGCAGGCACCTTTCAGACAAATAAAAAATATCTCTGTTCTTCAAAGCTGTTACAACCTAAAAAGAAAGCATCCTGTCAAAGAAGTGTAAGAAAGGAGGTAACACACCCTTATTTTTAGCTCTGGCCCACTTGCCACTCTCATATTCTGATCTGCTTTTCAAATTTAGTGTAATCTAATATGCACACTATATGCTTGTACAGATAATTTCTTCATTTCAGAGTCTGTAGAATTTTTTGTTACAGACTTTCATACATTTCTTAAACCTATTTCAGAAATAGCCCTGTCACCGTCTGTCTCAGTAATGTACAGAATAATGGAAATTGACACTTTTTATATAGAAGCAAAAAGTATATCACTTTTATAAAAGACCAGATTTTCTTTTCTCAATCAAATTTGAATTTGATCACTTCAGGGCTTGCTATGTAGGATGCTTTTAAGCAATGGTCCCAGTGGTTGCAGGCTCTATCACCTAATAATTGACCATGACAGGAGTTATATGTCCAAAGCCAACGGGTAAAGAGAATAGCATATGTCAGGGTCAATTATAAGGTGGAAGACCCTGAAACAAAAAAGACTGCACTGATTAGATCATGATGCTGACAAGAGAGTTGACACCTCAGTATTACTTTAAAAGGGCATTGTAACAGACTCCCCTACAGGATGCGTCAATATCAGACTATGTTTCCTGCATGAGGCTCTTCCCCATACACTATAATCTAAAGTTTTATAAAACATTCAAGGTTGCCTTCTGTTTGGCTTATTTTTACAGTGAGAAACTCCTTTTTTTATTTTCTGTGGTTCAAAGCCACACTTGTCTTCCCAGCTAATGAGGTCAAAACAGCTCTATAATTAATGAACTGCTTCGCCCCTGAATATTCTGCTTATAAGAGAATACAATCTTAAATGCCATGCAGTCAAAAAGAGTTTAAATTATTTGCACAGCCAAATTTAGACAAGATAAGACGTGGAATAGGAAGAAACCATTAGTTTCTGCTAGTAAAAGATATTTAGTAGATATTTCATGATACAGATAGCATATTGCAGAGAAAAATAAGTAAAATTTTGTATTGACTTATACGCCATGAGACCCCAGTGGCTTCAGTGAGTTGAAACATACTTAAAGGCCCTGAGTCAGGGTGAAACTTAAATATGTGCCTAACTTAAAGTATGTAAGCAATACCAGTGGAGTCTATAGGTCTACTCATGTACATAAAGTTAGGCGTGTTCATAAGTACCTTCCTGAATTGGGGGCCTTAGTCAGCAAATAATTTATCCCAAAAATTTCAAAATACTTCTTAAAAATCAAGACATGGCTAATATCTATCTGTCTGTCTATCTATTTGTCATCCATCATCATGGTATCAAAGTACCTTCCAAAAGAAGTAAATATAAAAATCTCTCTTCCCTGTAGTAGTAGAAGTAATCGGTGGGATTTTTAATAAATATATACTCTGTGAGAATGCTGATGCTTTCGAGACAGTTATTAAAATAAAGCTAATTCAAAGAGATGAGTTTTGCATTTAGTTCTGAATGCTGCAAGTGTGTGTGGTCATTCTTCTTGCTTCTCTATCAGGAGCAGACAGACCAGTGCTCACCGATGTGATTGAAATCAAGGACTCATTTATACCATAGTAATTGCTAAAACATTACAGGATTGCT
Organism: Gopherus flavomarginatus; assembly: GCF_025201925.1. Taxonomy (NCBI): domain Eukaryota; kingdom Metazoa; phylum Chordata; order Testudines; family Testudinidae; genus Gopherus; species Gopherus flavomarginatus. Next base: position 105,208,946 of record NC_066621.1, read on the forward strand.
ATTGTTAGACACAGAGTTTGGGATATTAATGGCCTACATTACTGTAGAATATTATAATATTTTATAAACATTATACCCACAAAGTAAATTCCCTGGCTATGCCATACCCAGCTACTTTATATTAAATTAAGGCATATATCTTTTGATTCAAAGTCTGTGATGATGGTGAAATACATTACAATTAATTGAGCTCAAATGGTTCCTTTCTTTCCATTAGGATGGCTAATTAAAGGTCTACTGTCTTACTTACCAACTAAGAAGAATTTCTGTTGAGATTTTATAGGCAAATAGTATAATTGCATGTGAAACTTACATTATCATGTCGTTTTGGGCCCTTATTCTGAACATACACATGTTTTGTTTACTTTGGAGTTTACTGTGGTTCTAATGTATATTTGTGTCAGTGATATCAGAATTAGACCGGCTGTAGTTCACTTCCCTGCAATTTGAAAAATCCTGTCAGAAATTCTCAATGTATTATTTTGCCATTTTGGAAATATTTATTTTTTACCCACTGTTGTTTCTAAATAAATTTAAATTTTAAAAGTTTACTTCTCACAAGCATTTTCCCTTTCCTTGTGTGTGTGTGTGGGGGGGGGGGTGAGAGAGAGAGAGAGAGAAAGAAAGAAAGAAAGAAAGAAAGAAAGGAGGGAAGGAGAACATGGGTTCTGATCCTGCAAACACTTACACATATGCTTAACTTTACTACCTTAGGTAGTCCCATTGAAATCATGAGGGTGAAGTTTAGCCCGTGTTTGTAGAATTGGGTGGGGTTTTGTTTTATAGTTTAGGATTGCTTTTGAGTACTGGGATGCAGCCATTTTAATTTATTTATTTATGTTTATGGAGAAAAAATGCTGAGGAACTTTATTAGTGGGGAAAAAACACATTAAAATTACATGGACTTTGCAAACTCAAAAGAGAGTAAATAGTTTTGCCTATGTTACACTCCCAGACCATGGACAGCTTTAAAACTGGAGCTCTATTAAACTCAGTATCAAAAAAACAAACACAGATTCCACAAGGCCCATTGCTGCTTAGTTCTTTCAAAGCACAGACCACTCTACTGCTGCAACCTAAGTTGTTCCCTTTAGTTCCTTCAATCCTTCAGTCCAGACCTTCAATCCTGAAAAGAACAGGACACAGGTAAATTTAACCCTTACATTCCCTTGTGAGCGCTACACTTGTCAACCTTGACACTGTCTCTTTGTGACAATTATTATTAAAAATAAAAGTTCTGTGAACTGAAGATTAGTCTGATTAATGAAAAAAATGCTCAGCTGCTATACTATGACAGCTCCAGCAAGCTTCTAACATGCGTTAGTACCTGCTGGAAAGGTAAGTAGATTGGATGGTGTGAGGATGATGTTCTAATAAAGCTTTCAGTAAAGGATTGATTTTATCCTTCTGAGCCAATGAAGTAGGCTGGTTTAAAATTGAATTAATAGAACTGAAAGAGTCCATCAAAGGATTAGACAAGCACCATACCATCATTAATGACCCTGACCTGTAAGTAACATACATGCATTATCCAAACTTAGGGACAAATTTTGGCCTTTATTGCAATGGGAAGCGAGTGAAAGGAAGGGGTCACAGGCATAGCACTTTCTTGAATACTGGGTAGGAAAAGGGGGAAATTGATACATTTCACAGCTACACAGAAGCATGGCAACTTGGCAAGTCATCTAAGGACATAATCGGATACCAAGCCCCATTGCTATCAGCAGCAGGAACTGTGAGAATCTACCCCCTGGCTCTTTTGAAGCCACAGTAGGAACCATGCAGAGGAATTTGCCCATGGTCTTTCTAAACCATCCTGCCTTGAGAGGCATGGATTTCTGAGTGACTTTCCATTCACTCAAGTGCCCCATTGCCAACTACTCCAAAGAAAAACACACCATCCTAGTTTTGGGACTTGGCAAGTAAATGAAGGAGGAGCTGATTTTCAAAAATTTTGTTCTAAAATGTAAATACACTTCTAATGTTATGTCTACTCCATATATGCTGTATTCTGGTATTGATTTGGGATCTTAAACAGAAAAAATCTTCTTTTAGTTAAGAACCTTAGTGGTCCAGCTATCCCTGCCAGTCATTGGATAATTGGCCTTTTCCTAATAGGCACTGTAGCTCTGGTTTGCAAAAAGTGACTGTTCCTCATAATACACTGGTATTAAGATATTTTTGGATCTCATTTAAGAGAGAACTTAATTAACCATTCAGGTCATTAGGGATACTGCTGTTGTTCTTCTAATCCTCTGACAGATCCCTCTAGTAATTCATTGTTACATTTTCCAACTTTACTGACTGAGAAGTATGAGAAAGATGCAACAAACCATTATAATCACTCCCCTACAAAATGCCACCCGAGATTCCTTGCAGTGGAATGAAGGCTTTAGTGAACTCTTGTCAAGACTGCAACAGCATGTCAGGTCTGTGGGGGCAGAATAGCTCAGCTGGGGCTACTGTAGGCTGTCCCAGGATTCAAACACTGAGGAGGAGAATACCATCCACAAACTCACCCTCCACCAACCATGTGTGCTGAAGGAAGATCTTTCCCTAGGATTGGGGACAGTTTCACATGGATTGGGGAAGATCCCTTCTGGATCTCTGTGATATAACTGGAACGAAACATTTTACTGTTTTGCTTTCAACAATCTCCTAATGCAGATGCCAAGTACAGAGACAGAAAATAGACACAAAATTAGCTTTTTATCACATATAAACTGCGGGTCTGAGTTAAATTAAGGCTGCTTTACATTCTGGTGAATCTATTCTAACTTACACTTAGGGATGAGAAGGCCCCTACACAGCCTCTATATACAGGGAACATGAAGGAAGCTTAAAGCCAAAGTTGCCCCCTGTCCTCCCTGTAGCAGGAATGGAGTAACTGAGAATCAGGCTCTAACTATCACAGTTATTATGAAATAAAGCAGTTTCTTCTAAACGTTTTGGCTAGCAGGGACCAGGTCAACTCCACTAGTGATCTGCCCTAATTTGAAAGTATTTTAAAAATTTGAATGTATTAAATTTTGTAAGAAAATGTACTTATTTTATTTTTGTTTTATTTAGAAAAACTCCTCTGCTTATTAAAAATCTGCACTCAGTATCTGCTTCCAGATTCTAGGAGCCAAATCCTGCTTATTTTATTCACATGAATATAATAACCACTTTAGTCCTCACAAAATGAAAGCCAAAGGAACCTCTCATATGCAACCAGGTTTTGATTCTGAAACTTCACCTCTCTGCCTCTACTCCTAAGCTTACCAACAGGACAGTGGAACTGGAAATTATTCTTAATTTAGGATCTGTGTTGTTGCCCTTGGTTGAGATTACACTTCTGTTCTTCAAATGAAAGGACTGAGTAGATTATAAACAGAGTTATGTTTTTTGAAAGAATGTATAATAAACTTCAAAAGACCTGGCAGATGGAACAACCGTGTTAAATCAGGGTAGATTACTAATAATGGAGCCTTTAAGGAAGGAGTGTACTTTAGAAGAATTCTCCTTTCTGGTCTTGGAATGATACACTATTTAGAACACAGCTGTTACAAGTATTGGAACTTGTAATATAAAGCTGCCTGCTTAGAGCAACTGGTTTTATGGGTTCCCCAGTTTTTCAAAGAGGCAGAATAATTTATGTACATGATTTCTTAGACTTTTCATACACTGTTGCTAAGCTTTTTAAGACAACAGCTTTTAAATGTTCACAGCTACTAGTTGAATTCCTGAACTCATAAACATAAATTCATAAACATAAATAAAAACATATTTATAACACCTTTCAAAGAATGCAAATGTAGAGAGGTATGATAAAATAACCACAGTTTTTGCAATAAAAACAAAGTACTTTGGTGCTATATGTTTTTACAGTTCTCTAGGGAGGTGGTTATTTCCATCAGATGAGATTATTATACATTATTGTTTCATTTAATTTGGTAATCTCAACTAAAATCTCTACAATCCCTGGATTTACAGTCTTAATTCAGAACAGGCCTGCATTCCCCTCCTCACTCCAAAAAAAAAAAAAAAAAAAGTTACCATCGCTTCTGAGAGTCACTAGCATTTCACATCCAAGCCATCTGATTGAGATCATTTACATTGTTTTGAATAGTAAAAGGAAGAATTTCTGAGAATAAACGTAAAATTATTGTTATTAATGCATGATCATCAAATTAAAGAAAATTCAAACTGCTTTGTAAATGGTATCAATAAAATAAATGGTTTTGTCTAGTGAACTGCTAATCTATGATGGTCAGAGCATACCCTGAGGTTATTGTTAAAAAATACAATTGATATTTAATTTTTTTTACAGACATATATATATTTGCCATACATTTTAATGTGCTGTTTCACTTCATACTACATTGTGACCCAAATCCAGCGAGGTACTGGAAAGACTATATCCACTCTGTACAGTATAAAGTCCGCATGAATGGGAACCCTTAAACACTTGCTATTTTCCACTGTTGCTATTAATGCTGTTTACAGCATTTTGGACTTCTTTGTATTTAAAATGAGGAATTATTTAAAATATTGTGATTTCCATTTAAATGATTCAATGTGATAAATACAAGTTTTTAAATACCCTCAGCTATACATATGTATTCCAAATACAAAAAAATTACAGGCAACCCATTTTATGGGTTACCAGCCTTCACAAATATTTATTGCAGCTTTTACAAATACTTCCTTTGTCTTTTTACAAAAGTTTAAACTAAGGCAGAAATTAGCAATTTCATGTATTATCAATTTCAGCTCTGTATATAACTGTGAGCTTTTATTTTATATTTATAAGTTCTTGTGATTGCTTCTACATAAAACAAATATTTTGATTTTAATTGTATCATGTACTATACATTTTCCTAAAATATTATATTTGTCTTACTAGGCCTTACTCAACTGATTCTGGCATATTTAAATATTATATACCAATTTTACTTTTGATCTAGGAAACTGGTTCTTAACCTTTTCCCCCTACTGGGACCTCCCATCACTCCAGGATATAGCCAGGACTACCTTCCAATTTAGAAGGATGGTAGGGGCAGGGTAGCTGTGGCTCTCTGACACTTGTTTATAAAACCAGGTTGATAATCCTCATTCTAGGCTATGTTGATTCCTGTGTGATATTTCATATTTAGGCCCTGATCCTATAAATTACAATGTGCATGGTAGACTGTTGCACTATATGGAGGCCCAAAATAGACCTGATTTATCTTCTTGCAGTTTCTCTTTGGAAACACAGCATCATTATTTTTAACAGTTATGCTAATAACTAAATATTATTTATTGTTGCCTAAGAGCCAATAATATGCTCTCTATGTGTGATGATATATATATTTATTATAAACTATGTGACTTTATGCCACGTTAGCACCTCCCTAATTCTGGGTTACTGTGATGACTCCAGCACAAATTACAGCAGCCCCAAGGGTTTTATCACAAGTGTTAAGATATTTGGTATTTTCTGAAAGCCTCAGCTCCTGGAGTGGTGGGGCTACATAAGAATTTTTTAAAACGTAGGTTTCAAGTCCTCATGACTATGGTAAAAAATGAAAATATGAGCCTCAATGCCTCAAAAAACAAAGGACAATAACAAGAAACCCAATTAATTAGTTTTTAAAATTCCATTAATTTTAAGCCTATCTCATGATTTTTTTGGGGGGCTAACTCATAATTTTTCAATATGTGGGAATATGGGGATATACAGCAACATTCCATGCTCCACAGCTCTGAAATGTAAATGCAAAGTGCTCCAACCATTGCCCACACACTGCCCTGTTCTGGAGGCCATGCATGAGGGTTGAATAGGAGTGTCTAATGTTGGCCTAATGCCAACATTTCACTCCTGGAAATACCCCAGGGAGCCATTCCATCTTTCTTATGGTGCTGGAGCATGGGAACAAATTAAGATAGGTTTAGTTATTTCTCATAATATATTTGGACAGCTGGGAGGCCACTGAATGAGCTATGATAGTCTGTCCTGAGCCAAATCTGACATGTTACAGGGTAGGATGCCTGTGAAAGGACATGTGTCTGTAGATACCATCCCGCCATCATGTTTTAGGTCTTCTGAGGGGGTCTTTTCCATCCTGTTTCCATTCTGTTTTCATTTTCCAGATGATTCTCACAGGGAATTTTATGGGTATTTGGAGAAGACCCTTGTTTATCAGGTTGGTTTTTGTAGGCTGTGAATCAGGTTGATCCAAGGCAAACACATTTATAGCTTTCATCGTAGTTAGATTCAAGTGGAGGGTCACTAGCTCATGCAACCCTAGGCCTGAGTCCCACAGGAAGACATGAGAACGCTGGGGTGGGTGGCACCCCATCAGATAAGGTTGGAGCTGGCCTAAAGGGTGCATTTAGAGCAGGTGGTCAGAATGCTTGCTGGCAGTACAGTTGAGGCAACTGGCACAATCCCAAGAGTGAAACTCCTTGGACGAATGCCTCTCCCAACCAGGGAACAGATACACCCCGAAGCTTTCTCCGATTCAGCATATGCAGCATTTTTCTTTATCCTCCTGCACCCTCAGATGGATGGGGCATCTACTAGTTTCTGCCATTTATTTTAGTCTTATGCTAGTCTGCTGAGGCTTCTAAGTGTCTTGTTAATGGATCTGGCTTCTTCTTCTATTGCTCTGCATAATGTTTCTCTAGGTCACACTCTTTTTCTCTTCTAGGTGGTGTCCATATTATAAAGTGAAGTTTGTTTGAACCCGTCCATCTACCCTCACTGATTCCAAGGACATCAAGATGGTATCTATCCATTTATTTTAATTGCTTGAATAGCTTTCGTAACTTTGTACATAGTTCTCGTATTCCAAAGACTGATTTTCATTACTGATCAGGCCTTGAGCAAGGGAATTTTCAGGACATGTTTCCTTACAACTTTGACCAATGTCTATCATATAGTTCACAGGAAGTGGGGCTCTTTTTCAAGTATGACTCCCAGTGTTTATTTCTTTAGTAAGTTTGTGTTTACATAGTGGGGTTACCAGCCACATGCCCAATCTTCTTTTTATTCTTTATTTAAAGCTGTCCACGTGTGGTCACTCCCCCATCTCCTATGCTGGGGACACGTTCGGTAGCTTTGGATGTCCCAAGCTATGCAGTCGTAGATGGCTAAAATAGAGTGTGTGAAATATTCTGCTTTTAGTTACATATTTACAACCTTGTTGACTTTGTACCATTATTTACAAAGGGATTTTTTTGGCCCAGAAATGGGCCCACACTGTAGAATTTGGATCTGGATCTGAATTCCAAGGTGTTTGTATTTAGTTTTACAATTTGATTCCTTACAATGATGGGAATGAATTGCAAAGTTTGAATCCAAATCTGCAGATGAACATCCTTAGTTTCAGGGTGTGGGGGTGTGTTGTCATTGTTGATCTACTGATGTTATTCAACATGTGAGTAGAGTTACACACTCCCCTGTTTCTTATTTAATAACTTTTAAAACAACAGACTAACTCCTCCATTTCAACTTCACACCCAGCCATCCTTCATCTGCAAGAAAGAGACAAGCGCCTGTAAACTGTGCCAAACTCTTAACCACACCCCCCAAAAGTGGGAGACCTTGCTTTAAACTTCTCTGCAGGAGGTAAGGGCCTTTCCCGACTGTGGCTGTTGAATATGAATGAAACAAACCAGCCTTCTTACTTTCAGCACCATTCAAAACAGTGGACAGTCTTTGATAAGTATAAATAGGGTTGTCCTGGAGTTTGCAGGAATTAAAGATTAATCTTTAATTAAAGATTATGTTATGTGATGAAACTCCAGGCATATGTCCAAGCAAAACTGGCAGCCTTTCACTGTAAGAGAGATAAGGTGGGTGTGGTAATATCTTTTATTAGACCAACTTCTGCTGGTGCCAGAGACAACCCCAGGTACTGCATGGCAGCCAATAATAACTAGATAGAGCCAGTACTGTCAGGGGAAAGAGGTTCCGGTAAGCGGGGTGAGCACACAGTGCAGGAGCTGACAGCTCCGGGGTGACTCATCCTGATGTCACGCACTGGAACGGCTCCGAGCAGCGCACCCGCTGCTAACACCCCCGGGATCAGCCCTGGCCTCCCTGCAGCGCCTCCCGCCTGCCCTCGCATAGGCGGCCAGCGCGGTGCCTGCATTTCTGCCCTCGCCGCCCCGCGCTGCTTGCCGCCGCTGCCCGAGCGGCAGGGGCAGGGCGCGGGCCGGGCATAGGGAGAGCGGCGCGGGCCGCCCCGCACCGCAAGTGCTTTGGTTCAGGCAGCCACTGGGCTGCCCTGGGCGGGTCTGGCCGGGCGGTCGGCGCAAGCGTGTAGAACGGCGCGTGTATCGGGAAGGAGAGCGTCCGCTGCAGCCTGTAGTAGCGCACGTGTGTCTTAGCCCCCCCCCCCCCTTAGTGTCAGCCCAGCCCGGGGGGGTGCGAGCAGCATGAGAGTAGTGGCCTTAATCAGGTAACGTGGCTGTGGGGGGCTGCCCTGCTGCACAGACTGAGCCACACCTCGTGCCCTTGGGGGGTGCTGCCGAGCCCATAGCAGGGACTGGGCAGCCTTGCCCTCGGGACCTTCCTGCTTGTGCATTTCTTGCTTTCCTTCCTCCCCCAAACGCAGCGAGGAGTTTTAAATAGCTCTGTCTCTTGCAGCTTGCTCTGCCTCAGCTGGCTGCATCTCAGTGGTGGGTGTCTAATTCATGCCTAGTAGGAGGCCTTGCACAACTGCCTGGCTCTGCCCTTGGGTGTTGAACATCCTGTCACACTTAAAACAATAAATAAAGGCCCACCGTGCCATCATCACTCTCTCCTGCGACTTGTAATGTGCTCTTTGTTGTCAGTGGCTGCCCTCCGCCCCAGAGCTGCATTTTGGGGGTGCCCTGTAATTATGTGTAACATGCTTTGGGAGGAGACACTGTATATATGTGGGCTGCTGCTATTTTTTTCTGCCTAGTCTCGTTTTCAGTTGAGTTTCAGGCTATTTTTTTCCCTTTCCAAGTATCTTCCTTTTAGGATCAGTTTTGCAAATGTGTGTTTCAGTAAGACATTTAATCTCATCATTTTAAAAAAGCTCACTCATTTCTGTAGTCACACTGAGCTTGACATAGCCCTCTGTCTTGGGGACTGTTTCTCCTACCTTTCTGCTGCTTCATTTTCTGCAATTCTTATACTTTAAATAGGTTTTAATATTTTTAGACATGTATTTAAATTATTTTTTCATTGATGATTACGGCTAGATTCTTTTATTGAGAAATGATAATACACTGATGGTTCATGTAAGCCAGGAAGGTTACTCAGGAACTTGTGCTTGTGTATTGGGTGAACTTTGTGATATTTTTATTTTTAGATGTCAACCCATTGCTTTTTCTTTTTTTACACTAAGGTACAGATTCTTTATTGACTTTCCTTGTGCAGAGTCCTGCTAGCTGCATGAAGCCTGTTAAAATTTGGGTTTGGCCATGGGGGGTCAGTTGCAGGATCATGGTTTAAAATTATCCCAAAAGAAAATGTTATACAACAAAAGGGACTTGTTTTTTATTGTGGAAAAATTGTCCTTTTTTTATCCAGATTGTTTTTAATAACAGATTAATGCAACCAATTTCCACACTTTCGCCTCCCAACTTGTGGAAAATGCAAGATTTCAAGTTCTAGAAGTACTTATTTTGATAATTGGTTATGCAGTGGAATGTGTTAAAGGGCAGCATGAAATAAAATCTTAAAAACAGGTTTGTAACATGACTGATATTTTTATGGACAGTTTTACTAGGATGGATTTAGCTTAAGAAAAAGTTTTAAGAAGAGTTTTTTGTTTTAAAGGGACGTCAAATTCTGATTTTTTTAACCTACCCACTGCAAGTAACGTAAAAGATAAGAGAGAGAAATATTCTCTATTAAAAAAAATCTTTTGTGCCTTTGATAGGCAGGAGTAGTATTTGAATCAATTTTAACTAATTTTTTTTGTATTGACAATTTCAAGTTGACAGTACCTTCTTAGAAAGAGAGTGATTGAATAAACCTCAAAGTGTAACTTGTACTAAATCAGAAACCATCAGGCATTTTAAAGCCAGTGAACTGTCCAAAATAAGTTTTCCTGCCATCCCCCCAATCTTTAATTAGTCTAGATTTTTTTTTCCGCATGAACAGTAACATGCAGGAATATGAAGGACATCCTTTTCAGATGTTTTGGATAGTCGTCGAAGTAATCTTTACATTTCCTTTTTTTTCTCTTTCATATTCTCCTTGTCTGTAAGTCTGCCTATCATCATGCTTTTGGCTGTGCCTCTGTTGAAATTGTTAAGAGTCTCATATCTATTGCAGTTCCTTCTTTTATTACATTCCCAAAACTCTAAATGTCAGGGTACCCAGAATGCCGCAACCAGACATCCGTCTTGCTCCAGGAACTCAGACCATCTGACTACCATTTCTGACCACCTCTTATTTTCCATATCTCAATGAAACTCAAATCTCAAACTGTGGCTCTAGAGCAGTGATACTCAGACGGAGTCTCACTAGCTGCATATGGCTCTTTAGTGTGTTTCCTACAGCTTTTTGCAGCACATGATATTAAAACACTGTGACTTAATTATTAACCAATCAGGATGCTTTTGCTACTTATTAACCAATTAAGTTATCAACTTGTACTAAGTTATTAACTTATTTACTGTGAGAATTATATATAAAATATATATATATATAAATATATATATATGTATGTGTGTATATAAAAAATACTAAATATTTTCCCTGTCATATTTGTTTAAATATGAGTATTTAGTACAGTACTAAATGAAACAATGAATTCACACTATTGTGGCTCTTTTGGGTAATGTTAATAACTAATTTGGATTCCAAACCACTGATGTCTGAGTATCACTGCTCTAGAGCCACATACAGCTTTTTGAGGGGGGCCCCATTTGGTGAAATCCCTGGGTTTGATGGCTCTTCCCTTTGAAGCTTTGTGGGTAGCATTAAAAAAATGGACAGAAGTTGTAGTAATCCTGTCTCTCCCTCCAACTAGTCAGGAATTTAGGGTGTAAAGGTGAGGAAGAGAAAGAAAGAAAATAAAAACTCTGACTGTGTTCCATCAGCTAGTAGGACAAAGAAAGAGAGAGAGAGAGAGATGAAAAACGCTTCTTTCTCTCGCAGAGGCTAGAAAGCAATAGAAGGAGACAGGAAATATTTTGACAAATGGAGTCCCTAAGAGTCACAGAACTATCATGGAGTTCTGGCCTCAGGTGATTATCATCATGCAGTGGCATACAAAAAAATCTCAACAATGTAATGCTAGGACACCAATTCATGAATATTTGGTGTTTCTGTTGACTCTGTGGGGCTCTCCAGCTATCAGTATTAAGTATCAGTGGAGGGCTGAGTATTGTTGGACCCACATGTCCTCTCATTCATGATTTCACAGACTGTTTTCCCTCTCATTTGTGATTGTCTTCACGTCAGTGGCAGCTGCAAAAATTGCTGTTGTGTAGAAGTGATAATAAGAAGGACTTTTATGTACAATTTAGCTGTCTTTGAGATGTTTTGCCCTCTTGGAAAAAAGTTTATTGCACTTTCTGTTTTGGCTCTTCATTTCATCCCCCATGCCTCTTTCATCTGTTATTTTTCTCTTCTCTGGAAATGAGGAGAGCCAGTTCCAGGGAACCATTCAGCCCAAGGGTACAGACCATCAGCAAGTAGTCCATAAACAACAAACTGGGACCCTGGGCCTAAAATCATGTCAAAGTACATCTTTTTTAAAATCTATATTATTCTTTTCAAGCAATTTTTGAAATTAGCCGATATTTTATTTTTGAGCATTTTTTATTTTAATATTGGAATGGTGTGATAATGTTTAAGAACTTTGGTAAATTAGCCAATGTGCTTTATTTTGTTGTTTACAAGAAAAATTAGAATGAAATTGTTTCTCATAAAACATGCCAGATTGTGGAAGCCAACACTGAATTTCCCAGTGTATGTCACAGATAGACTCATAGACTCTAGGACTGGAAGGGACCTCAAGAGGTCATCGAGTCCAGTCCCCTGCCCTCATGGCAGGACCAAATACTGTCTAGACCATCCCTGATAGACATTTATCTAACCTACTCTTAAATATCTCCAGAGATGGAGATTCCACAACTTCCCTAGGCAGTCTATTCCAGTGTTTAACTACCCTGACAGTTAGGAACTTTTTCCTAATGTCCAACCTAAATCTCCCTTGCTGCAGTTTAAGCCCATTGCTTCTTGTTCTATCATTGGAGGCTAAGGTGAACAAGTTTTCTCCCTCCTCCTGATGACACCCTTTTAGATACCTGAAAACTGCTATCATGTCCCCTCTCAGTCTTCTCTTTTCCAAACTAAACAAACCCAATTCCTTCAGCCTTCCTTCATAGGTCATGTTCTCAAGACCTTTAATCATTCTTGTTGCTCTTCTCTGGACCCTCTCCAATTTCTCCACATCTTTCTTGAAATGCGGTGCCCAGAACTGGACAATACTCCAGCTGAGGCCTGACCAGCGCAGAGTAAAGCGGAAGAATGACTTCTCGTGTCTTGTTTACAACACACCTGTTAATGCATCCCAGAATCATGTTTGCTTTTTTTGCAACAGTATCACACTGTTGACTCATATTAAGCTTGTGGTCCACTATGACCCCTAGATCTCTTTCTGCCATACTCCTTCCTAGACAGTCTCTTCCCATTCTGTATGTGTGAAACTGATTGTTCCTTCCTAAGTGGAGCACTTTGCATTTATCTTTATTGAACTTCATCCTGTTTACCTCAGACCATTTCTCCAACTTGTCCAGATCATTTTGAATTTTGACCCTGTCCTCCAAAGCAGTTGCAATCCCTCCCAGTTTGGTATCATCCGCAAACTTAATAAGCGTACTTTCTATGCCAACATCTAAATCGTTGATGAAGATATTGAACAGAGCCGGTCCCAAAACAGACCCCTGCGGAACCCCACTTGTTATACCTTTCCAGCAGGATTGGGAGCCATTAACAACTACTCTCTGAGTACGGTTATCCAGCCAGTTATGCACCCACCTTATAGTAGCCCCATCTAAATTGTACTTTCCTAGTTTATCTATAAGAATATCATGCGAGACCGTATCAAACGCCTTACTAAAGTCTAGGTATATCACATCCACCGCTTCTTCCTTATCCACAAGGCTCGTTATCCTATCAAAGAACGCTATCAGATTAGTTTGACATGATTTGTTCTTTACAAATCCATGCTAGCTATTCCCTATCACCTTACCACCTTCCAAGTGTTTGCAGATGATTTCTTTGATTACCTGCTCCATTATCTTCCCTGGCACAGAAGTTAAACTAACTGGTCTGTAGTTTCCTGGGTTGTTTTTATTTCCCTTTTTATAGATAGGCACTATATTTGCCCCCTTCCAGTCTTCTGGAATCTCCCCCGTCTCCCATGATTTCCCAAAGATAATAGCTAGAGGCTCAGATACCTCTTCTATTAACTCCTTGAGTATTCTAGGATGCATTTCATCAGGCCCTGGTGACTTGCAGGCATCTAACTTTTCTAAGTGATTTTTTACTTGCTCTTTTCTTATTTTCTCTTCTAAACCTACCCTCTTCCCATAAGCATTCACTATACTAGACATTCCTTCAGACTTCTCAGTGAAGACCGACACAAAGAAGTCATTAAGCATCTCTGCCATTTCCAAGTCTCCCGTTACTGTTACCCCCTCCTCATTGAGCAGTGGGCCTACCCTGTAATACAGACAGTAGCAATGCAAGTTTTCTTTAGATTTGTCCCAGCAACATGCCTCAACCCTGTTTCTGTGCTACCTCTGAGGTCTGAGTGTAATTCAGTTACCATCTCTATTAATTTCATGGCCCTTCTCTTGAGAATGCTAGCAAGGGCAATATCAAGACTGGTGACTTTCAGTTTCTGAGTTTGCATCCACAGTTTTGCTGGTACAAATAATTGTGGGTACATTTTATAGTGCTTAGACATATAGCTTCCTGATTATACTCATAAATTGTGTAGTTGGATATGTAAAGGCTACACAATTCATGTATAATTGTTTTTGCCTGCAGTTATATTTAGGGACAAAATCGGGGCTAAGTTGCAGCCCTTAGTTTTGAGAAAGAAGTCTCTGTAAGGGTAAGGTTCTCTGTCCCATTACTGTTTCTTGATCCATCCAGTCTTTTTTCCAATCTCATTGGTTACTAAATGAACAGTAACTAAGTTAACTATACCAAGCATGTTTTGTCAAAATAACAGAGATAGGGCTTTAGATTACATTGTCTGTTGGCTGTTTAGAAGAAATTTGACATCATGGTTATTTTGAAAAGTGATTGAGCCTCAAACTAGAAACTTGCTGAAAACCTGTTCATTAACAGATTTGTGTTAAATTTTAACAGCAATGAAATCAGAGAGAACAATTGATCATCGAATCATAGGACTGGAAGGGACCTCGAGAGGTCTTCTGGTCCAGTCCCCTGAACTCAGGGCCGGCTCCAGGCACCAGCATCCAAAGCAGGTGCTTGGGGCGGCAATCTGCAAGGGGCGGCAGTCCGTGTGTTTTTGCCCCCAAGCAGCACACCGAATTACCACCGCGGAGGGTGGGGGCAGTCCGTGTGCGGTTAGGGTGGCACGCGCATTTCCGCGGCAGTGGCAATTTGGCATAATCTTCTATGTTCAGCTGTCCATGTGGCGCAGTTTCTGTCTTCCAGCTGAAGACAGAAGCTGACGCCGAATTGCCGCTGCCACGGAAATGCACGTGCTGCCCTAACAGCACACGGACTGCCCCCGCCCTCCACGGTAGCAATTTGGCGTGCTGCTTGGGGTGGCGAAAACAGTAGAGCTGGCCCTGCCTGAACTCCAGGCAGGACTTAGTATTATCTAGACCAGTGGTTCTCAGACTTTTTTGCCATGGACCACTAAAAATTGCTGAGGGTCTCGATAGACCACTTGATGATCTTTCTAAATGTTGTTTGTACTGTTAGCTAGCTGTTGTAAATACTTTGGATAAAAGCGCAATATAATAAAAACTTAATTAACATTTTTGTTCTACGAATAAAAGCACACAACTCATATTTTAATATCAGTAGTCTTACCTTTCCAATGCAATGGATGTGCCTCTCCGCTGCCACAGCAGCCCCTCAGCTGGGGCTGGAAAGGAGGAGGGGGGTCTCTCCCTCTCTCCGCAACCACAGCAGCCCCTGAGCTGGGGCTGGAAAGAAGGGCCATCTTTACCCAGCAACCGTAGCCCTAGAGCTGGGGAAAGTCACTTCTTTCTCTGTCCGCTGCAGCCCTGCACTTCCCAAATTTGCCCCACCCCCTCTTCTCACCCCACTATATATACCCCACTGCCTCCCTCCCCCGTTGGGGCTGTGAATTCTGTGCTTTGGCTCTTAGAGAAGTGAAGCATAGACTTTTCCCTCTGGTTGTGGTGCAGTGTCTATCAATTTGAAGATGGACGTTTGAAGTATAGTATTCTATAGATCAGATAGTTTTTGTTTTATTATTACTACTTAACATTTGTTTAAGATTTGATTATGTGTAACTGAAATAGGAGTTTTGTGCAAAAGACAGCCTCTTCTCCAAAGAGCTTCCATACAATATACGTTTTTCTCTCTCTGCCATCAAATTAGGAATTTCACATAAACTTTATGGATTTTATATCTAACTGAACTCTTCAGCATTTTATAAATACTTTCTATTCTTACAAAGATTTTGTATGGTACAGTCTTAGATGTTTGTTACTGTTATAATTCTCTTTAATTCTTCTTATTTGAAAACTTTGTTCCGTGGCCCTGCATTATAATTTTGAAGTAACCAGGTAAAAGTTAAAAAAGGGCGACAATGCCTAGTAGTGACCTGGTTTAATTGTCCGATAATTTCATTTTTTTTCTAATTCCAGTGGTGGAAAGGACAGCTGTTACAATATGATGCAGTGTGTTGCTGCTGGGCATCAGATTGTTGCTCTAGCCAACTTAAGGCCCGCTGAAAACACAGGTAAGAATGTCTTATTGCTTGTAGGAAACTTTCCGAAATAGGAAACAGCTGAGGCGCAGCTGTGTCTGAATTAAACCCTGCTATTTATTTTTGTACATATGGCAGATATCCTAGATGTCTTTACAGAGAAAGGTGAAGAAGGGGAGAGAGAATTTAGAGAATTTGTTAAAGCCACTTGTAAAGCAGCAAACGAGAAAACAATACAAGAAAATGAAAAATGATAAGAGGAATCTGCAGTTTAAAAGGAGGAAAATGCATAAATACTTTCTTGTACTGTAGTAAGGGGAGAATGCATGGGTACAGTAATGAAGGTAGTGCAAAGTGAGTGAGGCTTAGCATCAATCTTAAATTAAGATGAACAGGAAGGTTTTAAGGTGATATTTGAAAAGGAGGTGACTTTTGTACCAGTGGGAGAGGAATGAGGCGCCACAA
This sequence comes from Gopherus flavomarginatus, assembly GCF_025201925.1. Classification (NCBI taxonomy): domain Eukaryota; kingdom Metazoa; phylum Chordata; order Testudines; family Testudinidae; genus Gopherus; species Gopherus flavomarginatus. Next base: position 105,225,319 of record NC_066621.1, read on the forward strand.
ATGTCACCTTCACCGTCTGAACTGTGGAGGTTTGTGAGGGAAACTGAGGAGGAGGTGTGCCTTCTGGGAGGAGGAGTTCATGTGTGAATCATTGGTAGAGGTGGTGAATATAAAATCAGTAGGCTGGGGCAATAAGAGTAGGCAATTAATAGGTTAGAGCACTTTATTCCTTTGGTACCCAGGACAAAACTCTTGAATCTTATTGAAATATGTTTGTTATAAAACTAATGTATCCACATCAGAAATGTAGAATGTTGTCATTCAAATCATAAAATGGCCTCTTTACGTGTATGTGGTAGGAAATGCAATGGAAAGTTAATGGAGATACCCCAGGCAGCAGTAGGGCCTTCCCCATTCATTTTATTTTATCTTGTACCACTGTTGCCTGGAGACCCTCAAGTAATAAAGTAACTGCACATTCAGACCTAAGTGGCAGCTTAAAAGGGACCCTGTCTGTTCTTTTCAGGCATCACATTTTATATAAATTTAAAAATACTCTGTTTTTCTTGTAAAATCAACTTCTCCTGTCCTGGTTACTTTAAGACTACAGAACCCCCTAGACCATTCTGATCAAATACCTGCTTCTCTTACTATTGGAAGTCACCATGTACATTCTAAAAATCATTACACACTATAGTAAAGTGAAGTACACTTATTTATAATGATCAGTTTTAGCATATTATAGTTACATCACAACTTGTTTCACGGCTTGTTTCCGTGATACAGGGACCTCTCCTTTCAAGCTCCTTCCATGTGGGCTCAGAGGCCTGCTCTCACAGAGAAGTGCTGAAGTTAGGGGAAGTTCCAGGACTACTTAGGGTGGTCTTAAAATAAAGTGAACTCTATCAATTTTTACCAGTGAATTGTAGCTTTGAGCAATAATTATTGTTCTTTATTATTGATCAATTGAAAAATGATCAATAATGATCACAATTGCTGGATAAGTCCTGAGATACATAAAATGTGAATTGTAAGGTTTGTGGTTTAATTATTATAATCTACATGAGCTACCTTTTTTGTTATTGATTAGCTGCCAACCAGTCGGTAAGAACGTTTAGTGAAATTTGTCTCTTAATTAAAGCAGCAGCAGCAATAAGTTTGGTGAATTCTACCCTAAGGGCTTGTCTACATCAGAAAGTTGCAGCGCTGGTGAGGGAGTTACAGCGCTGCAACTTAGGAGGTGTACACATCTGCAGGGCACCACCAGCGCTGCAACTCCCTGTTTGCAGCGCTGGCCGTACTCCCGTTTTGTCTCGGGTGTAGAGGATCCAGCGCTGGTGATCCAGCGCTGGTAATCAAGTATAGTCACTTACCAGCGCTTTTCTTGACCTCCGTGGAATAAGCAGGTATCCCAGCATACCTGAGGAAGCCTCTGGTAATCAAGCTGGTCTCCTTCCCCGGCTTGCTCTCGCGTTCCCCGAACCCCGAGCAAGCAGGTCTCCTTCCCTGAGGTTTGCTGGGTGGTTCCGGGAAGGCGAGAGCAAACCGGGGAAGGAGACCAGCTTCGCCGCGGTTTGCTCTCGCGTTCCCCGAACCCCGAGCAAGCAGGTCTCCTTCCCTGAGGTTTGCTGGGTGGTTCCGGGAAGGCGAGAGCAAACCGGGGAAGGAGACCAGCTTCGCCGCGGTTTGCTCTCGCGTTCCGCGAACCACCCTGCAAACCGCAGGGAAGGAGACCTGCTTGCTCGGGGGTTCGGCGAACGCGAGAGCAAACCGGGGAAGGAGACCAGCTTCGCCGCGGTTTGCTCCCGCGTTCCGCGAACCACCCTGCAAACCGCAGGGAAGGAGACCTGCTTGCTCGGGGGTTCGGCGAACGCGAGAGCAAACCGCAGCGAAGCGGGTCTCCTTCCCCGGTTTGCTCTCGCGTTCGCCGAACCCCCGAGCAAGCAGGTCTCCTTCCCTGCGGTTTGCAGGGTGGTTCGCGGAACGCGAGAGCAAACCGCGGCGAAGCTGGTCTCCTTCCCCGGTTTGCTCTCGCGTTCGCCGAACCCCCGAGCAAGCAGGTCTCCTTCCCTGCGGTTTGCAGGGTGGTTCGCGGAACGCGAGAGCAAACCGCGGCGAAGCTGGTCTCCTTCCCCGGTTTGCTCTCGCCTTCCCCAAAACCCCTTGAAGCCGCCCAACAGCGCTGCAGTGTGGCCACATCTAACACCACTTGCAGCGCTGGTTGCTGTAAGTGTGGCCACTCTGCAGCGCTGGCCCTATACAGCTGTACTAATACAGCTGTAACAACCAGCGCAGCAAAATTTTAGATGTAGACATGGCCTAAGTTTTTAAAAGGAAAGGAGATTAAAAAGCCCTGGATGCAACAACAGATTTCCATTTCTTTACAATGTATTAAACAATATAAAATTACTGCTGTAATCCACTATTTTTCCATTTATACTGAAATAACATGCTGTGAGTATCATGTTGTCAGTACTAAATGTATTAATGGCTAAGTTTCAGGAAGTTTTGACAGCCTATGTCTAAGCACCAGAGTAAGTGCTGTAGTGTGTTCTATGTATATTGCACTAAGTATGCTGGAAATCAGGTAAAAACTATTGGTCTGTGCCTCTGGGGTTGTGTTCCTCTTGCATAGCAAAGCAAAGTTACCATTGGCTTCACTTGGTTCTGGGTTGGATCCATAGTGGGGGATTTGTGGAGGAAGCACTGGAAATGGTAGGGGAGAAGTGAAGTGGACACCTCCATTGAGAAGTAGGCAGTTGCATGAGACACATAGTTATATGTAAATATAAGAGGGGAGAAATTCATTTTTTTTAATTCCATGTTTGTAGAGATGCCATCATAGATGTGTGTGTCAATGAACTAAGGAATAGTCAGATTTAAGTACTCTTGTTGCTTTTAAAGTATTATGATTTTCTATAAATGCTGAATGATGTACTTAGTCTCTATTTAATTATTGCAGAAGGGACAGATGAGCTGGACAGCTACATGTATCAGACAGTAGGACATCATGCCATAGACCTGTATGCTGAAGCAATGGATTTGCCTCTCTATCGTCACACCATAAAGGGTACCAGTGTGGACACTGGAAGAGTATATACCAAGTGTGAAGGAGATGAGGTCGAAGATCTTTATCAGCTTTTGAAACTCGTTAAGGTATGTTGCATAACTCACTCCACTTGGAAAGTTTTGAAAACTTGAAAAAAATATTTATACTCTTGTGTAATATTTGTTTTCTTGTCTGTTCTTCCTTACAGTATAAACTTATGTGAAATGGGGGTTTACTATCTTAATCTGTTAAGATAGACCATACTGATTATCTCTCATTTTAAACCAAAACCCTTGATCATATACAATAAATAGATGCCCATAATAATAAACAATTGTATGCAAAAGTATTCAGAAAGTATTATATGTAAAGAGAATTATTTATCATGAGAATATGATGTAAAGTTCTCTGAGGTTTATGCAACTGATGTAATATTTTGCTTGTTTTCCACTGGTTCTCATAGATTTTGTGTGAATTTTGTTTATTAGTGTACAGGAAATGTATGCGTTTGCTTTTTCATGGACTTATGTATTATAAAATAAAACCCAAAGTGCTAGAATATTATTCATACTGCATTTCATACTCAAAGTATTCCCAAGTACTTTACAATTATGATTTTGATATTGATAGTGCAGTGACCATGTTTAAATACCATTATATACTTAGCAGTAGCTTTACCCAATCTTTTTAGCAGTAAAATTGTTCTTTCAGTAAAAATGGATATATTGGCTAAGACACTGAAATTTATTCAACTGTTTTTCAAAAAATGTAATGTGATCTTTATTACCTGGAGTTTGATTCAAACCCCATTGAAATCAATAGAAAGACATCCATTGGTTCCAATGGAATTTGGATCATAGAGAGGAAAGAAGCAACTTTGAATGACAGAGTTGAAGTTTCTTCATTGTCCTGAATGTCTTTCAGCAGATTATGTTTGAATTTTCCAGAATACATAATCATATTTTTGTAAATGTCAGAAGGCAGTATTAATTGTGAAAGTTGTTACTAAAATGAAATGATTAATTTGAATATTTACAGTCCTAGAAAAACTTCCTTAAGTTGCCTGAAAGATAATTCTGATCTTCGATTTAAGTATTCAATACCTGTCCAATTATAATTTTATTTCATCAGATTTATAATTGATAAACTTGAAAATGTCATGCTTAAATGGCTTGATCATTATTTTATATTAAAATTGTATGAATAATTTGGTTCTAAGATGAATGTTATAGAGATCAGAAACTATTACTAGGGCAAGGTGACTAAACCCATTATATTATATATATATTATGTTATATTTTCTCAAAGCTCTTTTAATCAGTGGCAAAACTCTCATAGGCTTCAGCGAGGCTAGGATTTTGCCCATGGTATCCATTAGTCTGGAGTGCAAGATTCTTGATGTTTCTTCTAAATCTTTTGGAGAAATAGGGCATTCGAGGCTGTACAACCAGTCCAGAGAGAGCAATGAAGTTTTTTTTTAAATTTTTTTAACATGGTGTTTATAGGAGGCAGGACAGTAATTTGAGGAAACATACTGCAGCACTTTTACTTTTTTTTGGAAAATGACAGCATTGGAGAAGGGAAGTACAGATATGCTATCTGTTGGAAGCTTTGTGATAACAGCTTTCTAAGGCTGGGAAAGATAATAAATTACTGATCAATTTAATTAAAAATGGGGAGATTAGTGGCAATTAAGATGAAATTTCCCTTTCGATCCATGCTGTCTTTGGAGAAATGGATGCTTTGCCATTATCTTTATAGTAACAGTCAGTTATGACATAAATTAATGCTAATGTTAAATCTTGACAACTTCTGTTTTGGAAGTTCGTACACGATAATTATAACTATAGTTGAAAGAGATGTTATCAAGTTGTCTGGAACTAAATATCTGCTTCTTTCTTGTGTGGAAATATGAATTCCAGTATGGGATATTTTACAGGAGTTGCCAGGCTGGAGCTCCCCAGCTCCTCTTGCCCTTCCCCAGCACTGCTCTACTTCAGGTACCCTGTGCTCCAAGGCAGCTAGGTCCTTCCCACTCCAAGGCTGGAGTGAGACTGACCCAGCTCCTCTCTTAGCACTTATATCAGGGCCAGCTGTGGCCTAATTGGGTGTGGCCACAGCTGTGGCTGCCTCTTCCAATCAGCCTACCCTTTTCCCTAGAAGCGGGGTAACTGCCCTGCTATAGACCCGTATGCAGAAGTTAGTAAGCCACTGTGATGCCTTTGGTCCAAGGTGCTAGAGGAATTCCAGCAAGATGTTATCATAGCCTGCTTTGTAATCACATGTAGTGATTAGAATGAGCCAATTCATCAATCCCCAGAGTAGTAGGTTTAAAGGTAGGAGCATTGGTTCAGTAGGCTCCCTCACCCAGATCTCATGAAACATCCTGTAGGTACACTGCTTCTTTGGGGTTCTATGGTAAGGGGGCCAGGACTGCAGGTGAGAGAATGCAGCATTAGTCATGGTAATGTATCCTCTCAGAGATGGAAGACGTGCGACATCATCTTCAGGAGCTGATTGAAGATGGCATAATTACCAAGTCTTGCAGTCCGTATGACTCACTCATTGTGGTGGTCTGTAAGAAGAATGGAAAAAATTGGATGTATATTGATTACCGCACCCTAAGCAGGTGCACTGTAGTTGACCAGTACACTGTGTCTCGAATACAAGATGCCTTGGACTATTTGCTGCATAGCCAGTGGTTCTCTGTATTGGATCTTCAAAGTGGATACTAACAGATCTCTCTGGGAGAAGAAGATAAGGAGAAGATGGACTTTATCTGTCCGTTAGGATTTTATCAATTTGAACGCATGCCCCAAAGGATTTTAGAGCACCTGCTACATTTCAACGTCTTATGGAGAAAGTTGTGAGAGACATGAATTTAATGCAAATGTTAGTTTATTTGGATGACCTGATTGTATTTGGAAGAACCTTGGAGGAGCATGAAGCAAGACTTCTTAAAGTTCTAGATTGGTTGGAAGCCTATGGGCTGAAGCTTTCAGTTGACAAATGCCAGTTCTGCAGAACCTTGGTGAAGTATGTGGGTCACATTGTGTCTCAAGAGGGTGTGAGTACTGATCGCGATAAAACAGATGCCTTCACTGCATGGCCTTGCCCAAGTAATTACAGAAAACTCAAGACCTTTCTTGGATTTAGCGGCTACTACTGCATATTTGTGAAGAACTATGCTACCATTGTAAAACCTCTGAATGATCTTACCAGGGGATACCAGTCCAGCAAGAACAAATCTAAGACTAAGAATAAGGAGAGGTCCCCAAAGCCTCCTCAGCAGGGACACTATGGCCCCTTAGAACCATTTGGACCATGGTGGGATGAGAGATCTGAAAGGGCTTTTCAGGAAATCAATAATTGCCTAACTCATGCCCCAGTCCTAGTCTTTGCTGACCCAAGCAAACAGTTTATCCTGCATACTGATGCTAGTTTGGAGGTTCTGGAAGCAGTCTTGTACCAGGAACTGGAAGGCAAATGTAAATTTGTATCCTTTGCTAGCCGAGGGCTGTCTGATAGTGAAACTCGGTACTCCATCCACGAACTGGAGTTCTTGGCTTTGAAAGGAGCCATCACTGAGAAATTTTGAGACAACTTGTAAGGTGCTCAGTTTGAAGTGTGGACGGACAACAATCCAGACTTATATGTTAACAAGTGCTAAGTTGGATGCTACAGGACAGAGATGGGTGGCCGCTCTGGCTAGTTACGAGTTCAGCATTTATTACCAATCAGGGAGAAGCAAAGTAGATGTGGATGCATTGTCCCAGCTTCCACAGGCATCGGAAGTTGCTGTGATACCTATGGATGGAGTGAGAGCTATTTTCAATGTGAGTCGTCGAGAGCCAGAGGCCCATGAGAGCCTTCATGGCTGTATTGCAGAAGCTCCGGACCTGCCCCCTGCAAGTGTGCCTTCTGCTTCAGTGAACTATATCGTGTTGGACCAATCTCTTGCCCATGCTCAGTGCGTCTGACTGGCAAGAAGCCGAGCTGCAAGATATTGAAATTCGTGATAAATGACTTGCCAAAAGGGAGGGAAGATTTATTCCACCTAACCCTGAGGGTAAACTACTATTGACAGAATGGAACAAACTAAAACTGATTCAGGGAGTGCTGTACCGAATTACCACTGACCCTTTACAAAAGCAACGACTGCAACTAGTGCTACCAAAAGAGTACAGAGCCCTGGCCATGAGGGCCCTGCATAATGGCATTGGACCTTTAGGAGTGGAGAGGACCCTGGAACTTATTCATAGTAGATTCTATTGGCCCCAGATGGCTGAAGACGTTAGCAGGAAATGTGAGACATGCGCTCGATGTGTTCAAAAGAAAACTCTGCCCACTAGAGCTGCATATTTGAAGAACATCATCGTCAGCAAACCTTTGGAGCTGGTATGCATTGACTTCTTGTCTTTAGAAGTGGACAAGAGGAATGTTGGGAACATTTTAATAGTGACTGACAATTTTACATGGTATGCGCAGGCATATCCCACATGTGACCAGAGGGCTACCACTGTTGCTCAAGTGTTGTGGGAAAAATATTTTTCAGTATATGGGTTCCCAGGTCAGGGGCAAGACTTTGAGAGTCACCTTCTGAAGGAGGTGCTGAGGATAGCAGGAATTAAAAAGTCTGGGACAGCGCCTTATCACCCACAAGGTGATCCTCAGCCAGAGAGGTTTAATCAAAGTCTGTTAGATATGCTGGGGGCTTTACAGCCAGAGCAGAGGGCAACCCGGAGCCAGCATGTTGTGGTTTTGGTGCATGCCTACGCCACAAAGAACGATGCTATGGGAGTAACCCCATATCTCTTGATGTTTGGGCGAGAATCAAGATTACCCATAGACTTGTATTTTGGCGTATCAGATGATGGAGATAGCTATGAGACTCATCAGCAGTATGTATCCTGACTAAGAGAAGAGCTGTGGGATGCTTATCACTTAGCTACGTCTGCAGCTTGGAAAAATTCAGACCGTAACAAACATCGGTATGATGCTAGGGTGCGTTTGGAGAAGCTCCAGCTGGAGGATAGAGTTCTGCTTCTAAACATGACAACTGGGCAGAGGAAAAGTGCTAGACCAAAGCCACCATCCAGCGTGGATAGTGTGCTCCCTGTGGCTAATCTACACCTATTCAGCACATCTGAGAGTGAGTCTGAGGAGGAAGACGCTACCATGGTGTATCCAAGGATGGAGACAAGATTTCAGTCTCGATTAGTTGAACCAAGAGAGAGCTCCACCTCTTCATCCCTAAACACTGTGGAGGAAGTATTTAGGCCCATTGCTGGCACATTTGTGCAGCCAGTGAGACCGCCCTGACACACACAGGTTATTGGACAGTGAAGGCATACAGGTGGAAGGTGTCCTAGGTGCCTTGAACCTTCCACTATTAGAATCAGAGATGCAGGAGCCTATGCTAGTAGCCGAGGGACCTTCAAAGGAACCCTCACCATCCATCGCCCAAGAAGATGTCCCCCCTACCTCTGCAATGCACATTCTCAATAGGTGGGACAGGGTTATAAGGCCAGTAAACCGCTTAACTTATAATGCACTTGGGGTGGCTAGCGAAGAATCAATACACTTAGCTCACAGGCTTTCTGAAGCCATAGTGGGTTTCCTGAGGCCCTTTGGAGGGAACTAATGAATTTGGTATAGTAGGGAATGTGATTTGTTGGGATGACAAATTCTCGGCTGCGGGGAGGATGTAAGCAGAGTCTGAATGAGCTCTCCCTTGACATCTAGAGATGAGCTGTGGAAAAGGACTTCAGGAGCCGATATTGTTTGCTCGGGCACACCTGCCCTGCCTAGGTGTGCAGCATGATGGGATTGCTTGCCCAAATGATCACTTTTGGCTGGTGTGGGATCCACAGTCTCCTTGTTATTGGGGAAAGAGTAATAAAGGTTGTTATCTTTGTTGTGTGAATCAAGGGCAGCAAAACTGTACATGGCATTTCCCAATTGAAGGACTCACCCTCAACTGAATGGCACTCGCTAGGTAGGGGACATGAATTCCAAAGCTCAGTGAGTGGAGAGAGGGTGGGGACAGGTACTTGTACCTTTTGATGTGGGCCTTGCCTCAGGGCCCCAGACACCATTTGACCCTTCCTCTCTCCAGTGTGTAATAATAGAGCTAATTTAGACTGAATTGAGAGTCTTGCTACATGCTGCAGAGCTGAAATCAATGATACCTAGGTCTAAGTATTAGACCTGCTTTGGGACAGTGTCTCTGATGCAAGAGACAGCCCAGTGTGCACCAGCAGTGAGGCTCCCCCACTAAACAGCTGAAATCACTGAGAGCTGAAATCACTGAGAGGTGTTAAGTGACGGGGGACCCTGAAGACATCTTGGTGCAGCCAGCAGGGTGGCTGGCAGAGAGGCGCGCCGCATGTCCAGCAGGGCTGCTGGTGGAGAGGTGCGGCCAGCGGAGAGGTGTGGCAAGTGGCCAGCAGGGCGGTTGGTGGAGAGGTGCGGCGAGTGGCCAGCAGGGTGGCTGGTGGAGAGTGCCAGAGCAGAGCCCGGCAGAGAGCGGCGTCGAGTTACCTCCCCCTACATCCAGGGGGAGCGTGAACTCTGCAAATGCACCTCTGAACTCTGGGTCTGCACTGTCCAAGGACAGCAACTGTGAGTGGGGTGCAGAGAAGGGAAGGGCACAAGGGACTTTTGGGTTGCTGGACTTAAGAACCTGAAGGGAGAAGGACACTGCTCAACTTACTTGTTGGTGAGTCTTTTGCTCATGGTTTGTGTTTATAAACCCTGTTTGCAGTGTTTCCCAAATTGATGCTGCATTATTTCCCTCCTTTTAATAAAAGTTTTTTGCTACACTCAGACTCTATGCTTGCAAGAGGGGAAGTATTGCCTTTTAGAGGCACCCAGAGGGTGGTGTGTAATTGTCCCAGGTCACTGGGTGGGGGCTCCAGCTGGTTTTGTGTTATATTGTTGGAAAGGAACTCCTAGATACTGAACCTGGGTCTTGTTGCTGCCAGCTCTGACTGGTGGAAGGATTACGTTACAGAGAAGCTGGGTAGTGCTGCTGGGCAATTGTACTTTGGGAGACCTATAAAGAACAAAAGATACGTTTTCAATTGCTGCTGTGCTAAGCCTGGGTAAAGGGAAGACTAAAAATGTATTTCTGCTTTCATACATATTTAATTTTATCAGTTATCTAAAGTAGTTTAGTCTGGGAGGAGCCCTTCCAGAAAGGTGCAGGGTAGGTGTGTGTGTGAATGAGGAGGTAGTATAATGGTGTACCGTTTGCATGCAGTTAGATGGTTTCTGCTTTGATTATTGTTGATTCATTTAGATTGTCCAATGTTTTGGTTTGAAAGCTATGAATGAATATCGTTTTCTAATAATGTACATAGATTTTTAACATTAGTTATACAAAAGTACAAACTGGAGAATTAGTGGCCAATAAACAACTAGTAATATATTTCAGATATTATCAGGAAAACTGAATGCATAACAAAGTCTAACTTTCTTGGTATAACTATATCGCATAGTCTGCTTTTAGATTAGAGGTAAATTGGGTTTGGTTGGTAGTTGGCTGCAGAACTTGTTTCATGGTATGCATATGAGATTACTAATAAGATGGTACTACGTACATGTGGCATATATTGTGTAATAACAGTATCGTCATTGCAACAGTTACATTTTTGTTGAGTTACTCACTGCAGTTGCTGGATTTAAAGTATTGTCTGTTAACGTGTTATAAAGTATTGTTAAATATTTGTACAACTAAACCATTTGTCAACTGTGCAACTTTTCTTTAAACAAATGTTTTAGGATAATATTTCATAATTATTGAATTGAAATGTTATTTACCATTTACTTGACTTAGTCACAAATTTTAAAAAGTGTTTTTATCGCTTCAGTAACCTGTAGATCAGCTAGAAAATACTACATCCAGTTTTGTTTAGTTAAGTCTCCATTTGCAGATACTTCAAACAAGAACTTGTCTGATTCTTTTGTCTTAAAACATTGATTTTTTTTCAAAGCATCAGTACTGTGTGCTAATTTCACTATGACCTTTTCCTTTATCTACCGTAGTACCTACAATGTAGTGTGCGCTCTTCATGATGCACACCTTGCTCCGATTAATGTGAGTTACGTATGGGTGCTGAGAGGAAAGAGTACAGTACTTCATTGTCTTTACTTAGTGAATGGAAGAATGATAATATAAAATATGAAAGAGACTTCAGTGAAAGTAATTATGCATTTGTCATTAACAGATAGCTAAGGGTTAATGTCTCTTACACCTGGAAAGAAGTAATCTGAAACACCTGACCAGAGGACCAATCAGGAAACAAGACTTTTTCAAATCTGGGTGGAGGGTTTTTTGTGTGTGAGTCCTTTGTTCTTGGTCTTCTGCCTGTACTCTCTTGGCTACGAGGAGTGAATTTTTCTATTTCCTGCTTTCTAATCTTCCGTTTCCAAGTTGTGAGTACAAAGATGGTTTGTTGTTTTGTATTTACATGTCTATAGTTGCTGGAGTGCTTTGAATTGTATTCTTTTTGAATAAGGCTGTTTATTCAATATTCTTTTAAGCAATTGACCCTGTATTTGTCACCTTAATACAGAGAGACCATTTTTATGTATTTTTCTTTCTTTTTATATAAAGCTTTCTTTTAAGACCTGTTGGAGTTTTTCTTTAGTGGGGGACTCCAGGGAATTGAGTCTGTGCTCACCAGGGAATTGGTGGGAGGAAGAAGTCAGGGGGAAATCTGTGTGTGTTAGATTTACTAGCCTGACTTTGCATTCCCTCTGGGTGAAGAGGGAAGTGCTTGTGTTTCCAGGACTGGAAATAGAGAGGGTGGACTCCCTCTGTTTAGATTCACGGAGTTTGCTTCTGTGTATCTCTCCAGGAACACCTGGAGGGGGGAAGGGAAAAGGTTTATTTCCCTTTGTTGTGAGACTCAAGGGATTTGGGTCTTGGGGTCCCCAGGGACGGGTTTTGGGGGGACCAGAGTGCCCCAAAACACTCTAATTTTTTGAGTGGTGGCAGCTTTACCAGGTCCAAGCTGGTAACTAAGCTTGGAGGTTTTCATGCTAACCCCCATATTTTGGACGCTAAGGTCCAAATCTGGGACTAGGTTTATGATAGCATTATATAAAGGGATGAATTAACTTGTTACTAATTTAGTAATAATACTTTAAAAACATTTAGCCTGAGTATCTCAATGTCCTTTTTACCCAATTAGTTAAGCATTTTATCGCCATATTGGTTAGGTAGTACTCTCCCTCTTTTACTAATGAATACATGTTGAATAAATAAAGGTGGTCAGTAAATTGGTTGCACAGTCCTATGGTTTGACCATCATACTCCATTTCTTCCCAGTCCAAGAGAATTCCATTATTTTATTTTTTTCTGTTGAATGAATCTTTAATCTGTGCAGTAGTTCCTTTAAACATTCCTGTTATTACATGCAAAAAGTTGCAGAATATTGAAATTGCCACAGGTGGTAGGCAATCTTTCTGGAGAAGTTTTCAAAAGGCATAACCACGGATGTATTCAGACATTAAAATAACTGCAAACCAAGAGGGGTGAGTGTAGTTCTGATTTTTGACAGATAAGCTTTATACAGTGCATCAACTGAAATTTAAATTTGTATACAGCAAATGAAATTCATAAAGTGAATAGTTAAAAACTAAACATATTTTTTGTTACTCAAGGGAACAGCAGTGAGAAATGCAATAATGGCAGTTATTTTTAGGGCCTTCTGGTGTTGATTGAGTACTAATTATATGGATTATCTATAGGTGAAAATTCTGGAACTGTGTATCCTTCTGGCTGTAATGCTTAAATGCTTTGTATTGCTCTGGGCAATAAAATCAGTGACCTATGCTGAGAGAGAAGTAAATAATTGAACTTCTCTTTAGGGGGTGAATTTTTCAGCACTGATTTCTGCATGTTGTTTTCGTGTAGTAGATAGTAGCCTCTCTTCACTTTTAGAATGACTAGATCTTGTTCTGCAAGAATTTGCATTGTCCCTTGACACTCATGACCTACGTGGCCAGCAGTTTGCTTTTGTTGATTCTCATGTGGAGCCTCTTGTCTTTTCTGGTGAAGATACAGGGTACCATTGTAGTAATTAACAACGAGTGACTTGGTGGATTAATGGAAGGAAGAAGTGGTCATGTGGTTGGCTACACAGTAAGCAATGTAAAATAATTGTTTTCCTCTGTTTTTATGTCTTCTTCTATTTACAAGTTGAGGCTTGGATTTTAGCTTGAATTTTAAAATGAGGGGGGAATGAGGAAGCTTGCTAATCAGCAGGATGCCTGCTATTCCCCACTTCTTGTCTGGAATGTTCAGGAGGGATATGTTTTCCTTTTGGAGTGGGATCTTAAGCAACATTTCAGAGGTGGCTTCTTACCGTGAGAAATGTTGAACTTTATGTAAACAAGAAAGTCAGTGTATTTCTCCCTGTTAGGTGTGTGGAATTGTTTTCTTTCACTCCCAGTTCTGTTGTGTTAATACTGAATAAGCACAGACAGCCAGGCTAGTGGTGAAAGATGGTAAGCAAGCCTTAGGGCTTTTTCTGGTCAGCCTTAAACCTCTGATTGCCAGGTTTTCCTAATTTCCCATTTCCAGGGCATCGCTAGTGTGACCTTGCCTGCTGAATATGATGTTGTGGGTCTGCAAGATTCTCACATGCATTTGGAAATGAGCAGGCGGGCATTGTTTACAGGACGCCAAATGAACTGTGCACTTATAGCAAGTTTGATAAACACACATTTCCTCCTTTTATCAGAGAGATTGCAGAATGTGAAGTATGAGTTTCCAGTTTTACTCATTCCCTTCAAACCTTTTCCTGTTTAAAAACTGGGTCTCACTAATTGGATGCTGATCCGGTCCTAGGGTTTTTTTTCTTGTTTTGTTTTGTTTTAAATTCTGCTACTGGTAGTTGACTGTTTATTCCAGTACTTACCTAGGCCAGGTTTGGCAAACCTTCAGAAAGAAACTTTTCCATTTATTCAGCACAGAAGAGGTTCATCCCTATGAATGTAAAATGAACACTAATTAACAGTAATGACTGCTAATCACGTTGCTTTTATACTCCTTTAGGAGCACTGCTATTATCCAATGTAGTTAAGTGAAATGCTTGTATATGAATCAACAATGCAGTATTTCTTCTAGCAGCTATTGCTCACAATCAAGCTTTGAATAAATTAGTTAGCTAAAATCGGCTTTAATACATTGCATTGCACAGGGAGGAAGTAACCTCAAGTATCTTGTTAAATACCTTGACTGTTTAGAAAGTTATCTACAGTACTAACATTTTGGCACTCAACATTGTAGTTAAATGGAAAAAATCATTAGTGTTCAAATCAATTTTGTAAAAGTTATCAAAACTTTTTTCTTGGATTTCAGTAGAATTGTTTTCAAAGTGTCATGCATGGATTCAGCAATCTCAATAACAGCAGCATTTGGATCCAATTGCAGGCCTGTCAAAATAAGAATGGAATGTATCACTTAAGAAAACCCATTTCTCTGAATTAAAAGTACGCTTACTTTTTTGTTAGAAACTACATGTTCCTTAAATTATTAAATCCATTTGTATTATTCCAGTTTTTGTAGGATTATGTATTCAGTATATATAAAAATATATAAAAAATGAGGTATTGTTAGTATCTAGCAAAAACATGTAGTTTATTTGCGTGCATGTAGCATACCGACAAAAATATGTTGCCTCAGGAGGAACCTAAACAAAAATAAATTAATTAATAATTTAAGGAAGCAATAGATGAGTGTGTGGTGTAGTTGTTAACTTAATACAGTGAAGCTTTATTTAACACTTTTCTGTCTAACCCTTAGAGAAAATAAGATTGTGAATTTTAATAAACTGCAAGTATATGGATCATCTTTAATAACCATACAACTTTATGATTTAAGAGTTTTAAGATGTCAAGAAGTGTAATATTTTCAGATTTCTGCTCTATAGGCTTATTCCAAAACCCACTAAAGTCAGTGAAAACAGTCTCATTGACTTCAGTGGCTTTGGATTAGGCCCTGCACTTCCAAGGTCTGGTGAAGATGAAAAAATATAGGATGAAGCCCCCTTTTCTAGCACACTTATATTCTCCTTTCTTTTCTCTTTGGATTGGTGCTAATCTTGGTTTTGATTTGCCTAACATGTATGCAGTGTAGTTGTAGCCATGTCAGTCCCAGGACACTAAAGCGACAAGGTGGATACATCGGACTACCTTTACCAGAGCTGCAGAAGAGCTCTGTGTGTCTCCAAAGCTTGTCTCTCTCTGCAACAGAAGATACTACTTCACCCACCCTGTTTCTAATGTGACATGGTAATCTATTCTCATGGATGTTTATGAGTGCATTTCTTTCCACAGTTACCTATATGTTCTAAGCATTTCTGTGAGCATGCATATGGGTGAATGTCCACCAGGCAATGTCCATTAGCTTTTTGGTTATTTGTGCATCAGTTGTTGCTAAACAGTTCTCTGCTTGATGTCTCCCAATGGGCATTTTTTCTGCTATTTTAGCATTTTTTCTTATTTTTCATTGCTTAATTTGTTTTTTAGCCCTTTGTTTTGGCCCTTTCTCCTTAACTCACAGGTGAAGCTGACGTTCATAAAAGGCCTCAAGAGCTTTGTCATGCTGCTGTCAAACAGCCTACTACAGATTTCAGTATTCAGTGTTTTCGGTTTCCTAGTTGGCAATCTCAGTGTGCTTTTTAAGGACAAAAAATGACAAATATTAAAAATACTAGTAATGTGTGCTGAGGTAATTGATTTCTTTATATTGTTTACCATGCCCTCATAAACCAGCATTAATGTATATTTTAAAATTTATTAGCATTTAATGAAGCGTAATTGGGATTAGTTCTAATAAAATGTAATTGAGGACAAGAAAGCTTTAATCTAATTGAACAATAAAATATTTCATCACATTTTGGATTCATAAGCACTTATCTCTTCTAGGCTTCTTTTTATAAAGTGAATTTTACCTAAATATAGAATTAGTTATTTATGTAAGCGAACCATTTAATACGCCCCCGCCCCTCCAACTGATATTGTGTGTGTCTCCGTTTCAGTGTAGCAATAACTTGGCTGTATTATGTTGAACTGGACACTTATTGTTGCTAAACAGACGCTGATCACTACGTTTAAATTCATTTCCGCTTGAAAGGTTAGGATTTCATTTGATATATATTTTCCCAGCATTATCACTTTTAGAATAGAAATGATTGATTTGTAGCTGTCATTACAAAAAGGTAAAATATAGAATTGGCCTTTTAAACAAAACTGCAGTGAGAAGGTATTCTTCCTGTTGATAGAATTATAGAAGAATTGCATAACAGTCCTCACTAATTTTCATATTGATTGTGGCCAGGATTCCAGTAATAGGTTGCTGTTTGCAAAGGATAAGGAGGTGCTATGATTAGTTACCTTTTCCATGGGAAGCACTACAAAAGGAAATGCCAAATGTGTGCATTGCAATATTCTTCTCAGTCTGACAGTCTGTGTGAAGTGTTTTTTTTTTTTTTTGAAGTCTAGTCTTCTTCAGAAACAGAGCTTCTGTCCTTTTGCTTTTGCCTTACTTTTGTATTAGGTTTAGTATATTTGCATCCTCCCAACTTTGTGGTTTGTGTGTGTGTGTGTGGTAGTGGTCTTTTTTTTTTTTTTTTTTTGACAGTTTTCTCTTCTTGGGCCATACTTCCATTGTAAAGCTTCAAAACTGATACAACACTGCCCTCTATAGTTTGTCTGTAAACAGTTACTGAATGAATGCAGCCGATGTGAGCATACAGGTAAAGAGCAGGATGTTTAGATTTATTTTTAGTTCATACAAGAGCCCATTTTTTTAAGGAAACATTTTGATTTTTACCGGCTGCTTTACATTGAAGGGAGTGAACAAAATAGACTATTCTGTCCTCTTTCAGATTTGTTAGCTACTGCTTGTCATTACCCAGTGGCTATTCAGAAATTGTATCAGTAATTTAAGATAGATGGAATTTTCTGAGCCATACAGACTGTTCTTGAAGTTTTGTTTGAAGCTAAGCTTCAAAACAGAATAATTTTAAACTCACACCCTTTGTGCTTATTACTTCTTCGGAGCTGGATCTTGCATGGTCTGCCTGGAACTTATGCTTACTTATGAACTGGATACATAGGCTTTATTAATGATGATGTTTTAATTCACACAATGATTGAAGTATTTGTCATTCATTAGTACTCATTTGTCTCCCAAACTCATTTAATGTTTAAATTTTTTTTTGTATCTCATTATAGCTTGTGTGCAAATAACTTTTTATTTTATGTTTTTTCCCACTAAATGTGAAATTTATTGGGAGGTCTTGTGTTAAAAAAAAAACAAAACCCACAACCAAAACCACTTCACCACTCCTAGGATACTATTTAAATATTATATGCTAAAATAAAAAAGCGTGACCTTTTAAAAAAAATGTTTTAACTACAATTAGTTCCCTCTATAACAGCATCATAAAAGTCACTCTGTAAGAAGTCAAATGGCTTTATTTTATGATGGGGAGTGTTAATGTAAGTGTAGAACACACTCTTAATGCACTTCTATGAATTGAAAATCATAAGTCATTGCAGTAAATTATCTTTAATGATGTAACCAATGATGGCTATTCAAAACATTCCTGTATCTCTGATGATTTGTGTTAAACACATGACTGCCCACATCCCTTGGTACTTTTGGAAGAGGTGGTGGAAGAGTAGATTAATGCACCAGTTTTCTACCTTTGAAGACCATTTTTACCGTGTCACAAGTGTTAGGAGTTTCATTTGTAGTAGATACTATTCTGCATCACAAACCACTCTTGGCAGTGTTTGAGATCTGATAATAAATGAAGATGAAGACTACATTAAAATGACACCTTCTGGTCAGAGGTGAGGTGCTTTGAGAGGGTAATACATAGAAGCTTTGATTTTTGTCTACCTAGTTTATGGATAAGCTCTAGCCCCTAGTCATAGCAGATCTTTACTTTTTACCAGCATTTGTGATTTTTATATTCTGAAATGCTGCTGGAAGAAGCAATTATCATGGTATGGAGCATGCACCAACTAATACCGAAAACACTCCCAAAATCTATTGTCTGTTGACTGATATGCGTTAGAGAAGTTAAAAGGACAAGGATGTATTTGTGAGCAAAGTAACTGCTAACACATTAGCAGAAAAGAATGAAGGAATGTTAAAATTCTGTTAAATAGAGAAATGGTTTTCCTTAACAGTTTAAATTTAACTAAATTTAGATTTTGTAAAGTGATTACACAGTTATTGCCAATATATACAATCACTTTTGGTATTTAATGTTTTCTTTGGGTTGAATTAAATCTTGTTAATGATCTGATTTGGGGCTCTGCCACCTTCATAAACTTCATATAAAGGTGTTGACATGTCCTAAATTTCTGTAACCATATTTTATGGCTTTTAGGATAAAATCCATATCTACAGTATCTTTTCTTTTTTTTCCCTTTCCCCATATTATAGCCCAGAAATGTATCAGAAGTCTGCAGTTGACATTGTGGATTGTTCTAATTTTTTTTGAGTAACCTTGCAAGCAATAATAGAGAAACGGCAGATGTTGGCCTGTAATATTTTTAAGTGGTGAATTGCATTTCATGTGTAATTTGTGAATTGGTATTTAATCTCCCTTTTTTTAATCTTTTGGATAGATGCTATCAATAGACCTTCAGCACTCACACTGTATTTAGGCAGAAGTCCCATTAAAGACAATGGGAATCTTTCCTCAGTAATGAAAGTTGATTTAGGTACAATAAAAACATTTTAATAATCAAAACTAATATGGCAGTTCTTTAATTGTTTAATAGGTAAGGTTCAGTTGCAATGAGAAAAGTGTTTAATTTTAAACTCTAACCTCCAAGACAGACAAGACACTGTGTATTGAGAAAAAAATGGAATAAGGTATATTTTCTTGCAATAAAAGTACCAAATTAAGATTCAGTTTAATTAAAATAGTGATAAACATAGATTACATTACTAGAGACAGTGAATTACAGCTGCTCTGTCTAGTGAGAGTCTGCATAATTTACCAAGACGATACAAAGAAGTGACAGAGCAGCCACTGCAGACTGTTTCAGAAAATGTCCTGTTTATTCTGCTAGCGTTTCTTTCTTTAATTAAAATGTCAATGATCATTTTACAACCCTCCACCAAAAAATACAACCCTCCTGAATATTTGCTCGCCAACCCCCACCCCAAATTCTTTGATTTTTAATGTAGGTGGATTATGAGAGGAAATTGTTGTAGTTTCTGACTGAAAAAAACCTCATAAAGTAAAATATTTTTTAGAATATATTTTAATTTTGTAGTCCGTGAACACTTATTTTCAAAGAAATTACTAAAGATTAACTGCCAAATAACTTTTGTGTGTCCTTTTATGAAGTCTAAGCTGAGACAGATTTTCAAGGGTAAGATTGAAAAGGAGGTTTTAACAGACAAAAGCATTTAATTTCCAAAACTTAACTGTTTTAGAAGAGCAAAAGTTATGCAGATTGAATATTGAGGGTATCTATTTAAGATATTGTATTTCTATGCCCAATCAATTCCTTTCTTTTAGATTTTCAGTAAAAATGTCATAAGAAACAAACTAAATATGCTATATAGCAGTGACTATCAAAGCTTTGGGGAAGCACAAATAATAGTTTAAAAGTAAAATTCAAGATCTGAAAGTAAGTGTGTGTGTGTGTGTGTGTGTGTATTTATCTATCTATCTATCTGTCAGTGACAGTTTCTGTAATATACTGTGCCTTGCTGGTATACGATATAAAATAAAGCATTACATAACAACACAAAAAGAAAGATGACACTTCCCTCCCCCTGAGAGTTTGTGTCTTTGTTATATCCCTAGTGCCCTGTTTGTTATTAACTTGGAATTGAAGTTTACAGACCACATTGATATTTTTTTTCTTTCTGTGGTTTGAAGGAATAACATTTTTTAACAACAAAATAAAATTTGTAATGTTATGTTATGCATATTTTTAAAAGTGCTATGGGAAGTAAAGTAGTATTCTTAAGCTGCAGTAAAATGACATTTACAGTTAGATGATGAAGAATGAGGCAGGGAAGACCACTGAGTGCTTTTCCTCTTTCCCTGGTATTTATTTTAATCTAGAACTGTTTGTTCTGCATTCTGTTGGCCCCTTTTGTTGCTGTCTTCCATGTTATCCACAGGCCACTTGTTTCATGTTCTCTTCCTTATTCCCTAACTTAGTAAACGATTCTCTAGATAGCCAGTGGTGCAACCTAGACTCTGTTTGATGTGGTTTGATACAAGACTTTTTTGTCATGTATTTCTTGGTGTCTGAAACAGTGATACCGTCATATACCGGCAGGGCAAAATGTATTACAGAAACTGTCATTGAAAGTAGATGCATTGCATTATCTAGTATAAAGTTGTCTCCTTGGTTTTCTTTAGCTTCCATGTCTCTGGCCCATGTGCTAAAACAGAGAGGAGACCGCCCCCCTTGAATTTGACTTTTAAACTGATATTTGTGCTTCTCCGAATCTTTGATAGCTATTGCTATATAACTATTTGCCTCTCCTATTGAATTACTCATTCCTTTCCCTGTGTTCATCTTTCATTCTGCTGCTATTTGTTTTTTCATGTAAGAGAAACAATTCTTTTGTCACCTTCTTTTAACTTTGTTTAGAATTACTCCTGGTCTTCAGTTGTCAAGATGTTTGTGCTGGAAGTGCTCCTGTTGTCTGTCACACTCCCGTTATTTCTATACTACTGGAGATCAGATCATTATTCTTGGGAAAAGTCTATCAGTCATTATTTATTACCCACTAGCCATAGTGACTTATTCATTGCCTGAATCATCATTCCCCAAAGTATTGCTTTACAGAAATGGTGATGTATGCTGCAGAGGGAAGATCAATAAACGCTTTCAGAGCAACTTTTATTGTGAGACTTAGATCTTATTTTTTATACAAGGTCCATGATATTAGCTACAGAGTGGTTTTAAAATTCTGGCATTAAGTATTCTGCCCTTCCCAATGGAGAGACATTAATATGTTAACTAATTTCTATAGAGCAGCAGCGACTGCTATGGTGAAGGTTGCTTAATGGTTTCCATTCTAAATCTCTATTTTCAATCATTTATAATTTTCTGGAATTTTCATCCTTTGGGATGAAAATTTTCAGGCTTATCCCCAACCCAGTGCTGATTGAATTATGTACAGCATACAATATACATTTGGTGGGTTCGCTCTGCACCTGTACGACACTCACATACATCCTTCCACTACCAGGGCACAGCATTCCTATGGAAGTCATCACCACTTAAAGAAAAAAAATAAGATATTTTGAGGAGTAGAACTTCCTTCCACTTATCTGGAAGTGCCACTTTAAAGGCCCTGAAAGAGATAACTGCTGGTCAGTCAGCAAGCTGACCCAAGAAATATAATGGAGAAAGAGGCTCTGGCAATCACATATCTGTAACTACCTAAAAACAATATCCTGTAACGTTTGACTATCCAAAGTGTTTTAACAAAAAGGTACCATATCCCTCAAAATTAAATGCATCAAAGAATAATGCGTACCCATCACCAGTATATTCTCAGTCATTTAGCCAAAGATAGCAGTCATGTGCTTTCCGTTAGCATTTTCTTCTTAGGGTCCCAGTTCCTCACTTTCAGAGCATCCAGTTCTAACTGGAATGGTGGGTAGTGACACCTTTTGTAAGTAGGTGCTGTATTTGGAAAATTACATGAAAACATATTGTAACACGTGTCATTATTAGGTTGAAAAGTTGAGCTCTCAAAAATTTAGATATGTCAGATTTGTGCTTGCCTGTGCAACTGTAATTCTGCCCCTTCTGTATCCATCCTGTACATTGAATGAGTCAGGACTGGAAAAAATAGTATGTGCTCATGTTATTAAAGTCTGTGTCATAATGCATATGTTCAAGGGGCCAAATTAAGGTTGTGCAGTAATTTCTGGCACTTCATAACTTTTGAATTTTTGACTTTGCAACCTGAATACTGTTCTTTAATATATTTTAATGCAATTTCCTAGAGTTTATTAAAAGGAGAAAGGTAAAATCAGATTCTGTTACATGCATCTATAACAGCCCCCCCATCACAGACATGTTATGAACCCTGAACTTTCATTGTTGCATTGCAGACTTCTGCCACTTGATCAGCAGAACTAATTACTTTAGCAGATGACAGAAGATGACTGTTATCTCAGAAGTAGGAGATGGGCTACTTGGGCTACGTGTTGGGTTCAAGGGGTGATTGGAGGGGTCCATGGCCTGACTGTCTCTCCCCCTTCCCTTACTACCATTGCTTCAGCAGCTCCAAGGTATTCCCACTGCTGTGTCATCATGTGTTGTTGCTGATGTGATGGCATCAGTGTCAACCCAGCCTGAGAATATTTGTGTGTTCAGTAATTATTTTGGCAAGCTGCCAAATTTTTCCCAGTTTGTCTTATCAAAAACTAAACAGAATTTTATGATACAAAGAAAAGACACTTCTCAGGCCTCAAGGCTTTCTCCCTGTCAAATTTCAAAGGCCTATTGCAAACAATGTCAGTGGTGAAAAATGCTCCAAAAAAAGTTGCAAAAATCTTTTACAATGGAAGATGCTAGGCAACAAAAATGTAGGAATTGCTGTCAGTTCCCCTTGTGATAAGTTCCATACTTCAATATTGAAAGCTCCCTTCTTTTGTGATACCTACACTTGACAATGGCTAGGCAGCTGACGTGTTGTGACCATGGCTTATTACATTTCACTTCTTGACTTACTTTACCATTTACTCGGGCTTGGAGAGGCCCACAATCCTTTGCCACTCCTTCCAGTCTTTAGCACAAGTACATAGGTCTTGGAGTTCCAGTCCTTTTCTCTTCAAATGTCTCTTGACAGAGTCTATCATATCCTTGGTCTTCCACATCTTTTCTTGCTGTGCTCTTCCTCTGATGCTTTCATTGCTGGTCATTCTTTTCCAGTTCTTATCACATGTCCAGCCTCCTCAAAAGCATGCTCTCCAGTCTCTCCATCACTGAGAGTCCCAAGTTCATTTTCCCTCTCTTTTCTTCTATGCATGCTCTGTCTACCCTCTGCTTGCCTGCCATCCTCAGTGTATTTCTTTCTACTACCTAAGACACTGCTTCTTACTAATAACTGAATTTCTCACTTCTATCTTTTGCTTCTCCTTTCTGTCTGTTCCTACCTATTGTTTCTTGTTACACACTTACTTTGTAAGCTCATTAGGGTAGGAACTCTCTTCTTCCTTATGTATGTTAAGAACCTAGCAAATAAGAACATAAGAATGGCTATACTGGGCCAGACCAAAGGTCCATCTAGACCAGTATCCTGTCTTCTGACAGTGGACAATGCCAGCCACCCCAGAGGGAGTGGACAGAACAGTTAATCACCAAGTGACCCGTTCCCTGTCACCCATTCCTAGCTTCTGGCAAACAGAGGCTAGGAACACCATCCCTGCCCATCGTCGCTAATACCCATTGATGGACCTATCCTCCATGAACTTATCTAGTTCTTTTTTAATCCTGTTATAGTTTTTGGCTTTCACAACATCCTCGGGCAAGGAGTTCCACAGGTTGACTGTACGTTGTGTGAAAAAATACTTCCTTTTGTTTGTTTTAAAGCTGCTGCCTATTAATTTCATTTGGTGATGCCTAGTTCTTGTGTTATGAGGAGGAGTAAATAATATTTCCTTATTTACTTTCATTACACCAGTCATGATTTTATAGACCTCTATCATATCCCCCCTTAGTCATCTCTTTTCCAAGCTGAAAAGTCCCAGTCTTATTAATCTCTTCTCATACGGAAGTCCCCTAATAATTTTTGTTGTCCTTTTCTGAACCTTTTCCAAGTCCAACATATCTTTTTTTAGATGGGGAGACCACATCTGCACTCAGTATTCAAGATGTGGGTGTACCATGGATTTATATAGAGGCAATATGATATTTTATATCTTCTTATCTCTCTCTTTCTTAATGATTCCCAACATTCTGTTCACTTTTTTTTTTACTGTCTCTGTACATTGAGTGGATGTCATCCAGAATGACTCCAAGATCCTTTTCTTGAGTGATAACAGCTAATTTTGACCCCATCATTTTATATGTATAGTTGGGATTATATTTTCCAATGTGCGTTACTTTACATTGATGAACATTGAATTTCATCTGCCATTTTGTTGCCCAGTCACCCAGTTTTGAGAGATCTTGTTGCTCTTCGCAGTCTGTCTGAGACTTAGCTATCTTGAGTAGTTTTGTATCATCTGCAAATTTTGCCACCTAACTTGTTACCCCCTTTTCCAATAATTTATGAATATGTTGAATATGACTGGTTCCCATACAGACCCCTGTGGGAAACCACTATTTACCTCTCTCCATTCTGAAAACTGACTGTTTATTCCTACCATTTGTTTCCTATCTTTTAACCAGTTACCAATCCATGACAGGACTTTCCCTCTTGTCCAAAGACAACTTATTTTGCTTAAGAGCCTTTGGTGAGGAACCTCGTCAAAGGCTTTATGAAAATCGAAGTACACTATATCCACTGAATCCCCCTTGTCCAGATGCTTGTTGACCACCTCAAAGAATTCTAGTTGATTGGTGAGGCATGATTTCCCTTTACAAAAACCGTGTTGACTCTTCACCAACAAATTATGTTCATCTATGTGTCTGACAATTTTGTTGTTTGCTATAATTTTAACCAGTTTGTCCAGTATTGAAGTCAGGCTTACTGGGCTGTAATTGCCGGGATCACCTCTGGAGCAGTTTTTAAAAATTGGTGTCACATTAGCTATCCTACAGTTATTTGGTACAGAAGCTGATTTAAATGATAGGTTACACATGGGGCCCCAATCCCTGCTTGGGGCCTCTAGGCATTGCTACAATATAAATAATAATATGAATTCATATTTTAAAGAAGTAACTTGCTTAAGCCTGCAAATGTTTTGATTGTGCATTAGTCGATGCTGTGAATAGTATTATATACTATATGTTAAAAGTCCTTGTTACTGCCTCTGGTGTTTGTAAGTATTGACAGACCCTCACTTTTCTATGTCAGTTACTAACTTGAGTATAAACTAAAACACAGCCATAAAAACAGAAACATTTGTGAACTGGATGTGCCCCTGCTTGGAGAAGTGCACTTATTTGCTATTTTTATAAGTCATATATGGTTCCAAGATGTCACTTTGGACGCAGTAAAGGATATTGACTATAAGTTTTTCCATTACTTGGATGTAAAGACTTCTGAAATGTTGTTCTATTTAAAAGGCTATAGAGTTCTTTGAATTATGATCAGAATAACACTTTGTGGAGCTGATCTTATCACCATATGAATCTACAAAGAACACAAAACCATTAGAGGTTAACGTTGGTTTCTTCTTCGAGTAGCTTTGCATATTCCCACTTTCAGGACACTGCACCATGTTGTGATGCCTTGTGGTAGAACCCTCTTCCTGCAGCATCAGTTAGGGCACTCTGGCAACCCGACCCATCCCTCAGCGTCCCTGGCATACTGAGGGCAAGGCTATATAGAGGGTGGAGCGCCTGCCCCATTTCAGTTCCTTCCAACTGCGTACCTAAACAGATGTGAACCCCTCTCCTGTCTCTTCAAGGCTGGAGTCTTGTTTCTTCCAGAAAAATTAGTGTCAGCTTACAGTAAGTTAGTGAGTAGTAAGGGTGTCTCCCTGGTTTTGTGGTATAGCAGAACTGAAAAAGGCAAAAAGAGCCAGAGGTTAAAAGGTATGCTTTCTGCCCCACTGTCTTCTCAATATCAGATGACAGTGTGCAGTGCCTGAAGTGTCTGGGAGTAGGACTGCTTACTTTCTAAGTATTTGATCTATTGGAAATTCACCCCCAGAACCCACAAGGGCAAGGAGATTCGTCTGCAACTCCTGCTTAAGGAAGGCCTTGAGGCTAGATCTTCTGGATCCATTCAGAATTATGTTTCAGGGTTTCAAGAGTCAGCCTTGGCCCCCATGGCCTCTGTCATTTCCAATTGACTGAAGGGTTCTAAGGATCCACAGACTCTATTCGGCTTGGACTTGGTTCCTGTGGCTCCCTCAGTCAAGCCCGAGGTGATATATCCAAACCATATGGCAATATATTCAGATCTCACTGCCCCACCCCGGTTCCAGAAGTAAGGTCGAGGACCAGTTTGGCTGCCCTCACTGGTGCCACACCTCCTGCATCACAGCAATCTGACCTGGATGTAACCCTTTCGGCTGCGGGATGAGGATCGGTTCTGGCTACCTTCCCCACATCCTGGAGGATGGATATAAGTGGTCCCTCTGAACTAGGGCAATCAGCACCTTCAGTCTTGGATGCTGCAGCACTGAGGAAAAAGAAGCATAGGAACAAAACAGCCAAAGTTAGCAGTGCCAGTTCCTGCTCATCAGAGTTATTGGAACTGTCCGATTCTGAGAGAGGCACCACAGTTCCAAAGCAGAGACCTGTTCCACCTCCAGCTTCATTAACTAAGGAAATGAACCCATGTGTATCATCTGATCCAATGATGGCCAGACCTTCGGATCCTCTGTTGTTTCCTGACTTGGTCTTTGTGTCGGTTCCAGCAACTTCTGTAACTGTGGCAGCCTAAGTCCACCTTTCAGCTCTGGTGCATGCCTCAGATCCATGTATGATGCTCACAGTACCTAAAAAGAAGCATGTATCCTCAGTTCTAGGGTCTTTGTCTCCTTTTAGGAAGAAGAGGCCAATCCCATTGTTGTTTCTTTCCCAGAACATTTCCTGATCTCTCCTCTGAGGATCCCTGGAGAGCAGTGTTTAATAGTGCCAGGGCTGAGCGCTGGCACCTCTGGGCTTGCTGTTTCATTTATGCACAGGCACCTCTTTCATTACAAATTAAGCACTGCTTAAAGAGCTGCTTTTGTAGTTGGCTAGCCATTCACAGTCTTTGTTTAATCCTGAGCTGATGGTGTGAAATTTGCAAAAGAACTGAAGTTCAGCAGTTTCTCTTTGAAGTCTGGTCCTAAAGTTTTTTTGCTGCAGGATGGCTACCTTTAAATCTGCTATTGTGTGTCCAGGGAGGTTGAAGTGTTCTCCTACAGGTTTTTGTATATTGCCATTTCTAATATCTGACATGTGTCCATTTATCCTTTTACGTAGGGATTGTCCAGTTTGGCCGATGTACATAGCAGAGGGGCATTGCTGGCACATGTTGGTGTATATTACATTGGTGGACGTGCAGGTGAGTGATCTACAATCCATTCTGGACAACGATCCTTCGCTTTCACAGGCCTTGGGAAGCAGGTCAGTCCTCACCCACAGACAACCCACCAACCTTAAGCATATTCTCACCACACCGCACCATAGTAACTCTAACTCAACCTTGATGCCAACTCTGCCCACATATCTACACCAGCGACACCATCATAGGATCTAACCAGATCAGCCACATCATCACCGGTTCATTCACCTGCACATCCACCAATGTAGTATATGCCATCATGTGCCAGCAATGCCTCTCTGCTATGTATATCGGCCAAAGTCTTTGAATAGGAACATTTAGAAACTGACCTTGAGCCTGACCTATCGCTAGATGAACATATGGGGAATGGTTTCAAACTCCTGTTCTTCTCAGGATGCTCTGTAGCTCCACAATTTGTAATTCCTCTCCCTGCGGAAGAGATTTCCTACCCGGTTTTTGATGCCCTCTGTGCTACTGCCAAAAGTAGGATATGACTCCCTATCCCTATCCTGGATAAGTTGTTACAATTGGCCAAATCTGTGTAGTCCAATCTCACCTTGTGTCAGTCCGTCTCTAAGAAGGCCGACAAACTATAGCAGATACCCTCTGAAGGGTTCTCTTATTTCCATACCCACCCTGTGCCCAATTTGCTGGTGGTGGCTGTTGCTGGCCACAGGATGGGGTATAGACAATTACACTCTACCCCAGTTAATAGAGGGGGAAAAAAGATTGACTCATTGGAGAGAAAAGTATTCTTTTCCTCATTTCTTGGTATCAAGGTGGTGAATTAACAGGCGGTCATTGCCCATTACCAATTCCATATATGGGGGAAAATGTTGCTTTTTTCTTCAGGACTTGCCTGCTGACAGGAGATGGTTGGCAATTGCCATCTTATTGAAGGGCCAGAACATAGCTAAACATTCCCTCAGGGCCTCCTTCAGTTCTTTGGGCTTTGCTGCCAGAGCATTAGCTTTGCCTGAGACAATCAGAAGCCATGCATGGCTTCTAGCCTCTTCTCCAGCTAGAAATAAGATGGAAGATCTCCCTTTTGAAGATCTTGTCAGTCAAAAGACTGATGATTCATTAGAAAAACTGAAGGACATGAGATCAACAACTTGATCTCTGGGGTTGATTTCATCTACTCAAAGGGAGGCCCTCCACTCCTTTTGTCAGATACCAGAGGCAGCACTACGCCCAGCCTTCGATCTCCTGTTTTTTTGTCTAGTCCAAGACTCCAACGATGTCATCAATGTGCAGCCTCACAGAGCCACTATTGAAAGAGATATTTCAAACAAGATTCCATATCCAAACATCCCACTTTCTTGTCTGTGCCCTTGTCCTGGAACAGCAAGCCTCAGTTTTGATGAGATGACGGAGAGCCAAGAACCAGCCAGCTAGCACTTTTCTATCCCTATCTTTAGAGACAGGCTAGCCCACTTCATCAACACATGGAGGCAGATTACATCAGAGCAGAGGTTTCAAAGATTGTGGAAAAGGACAATGCCATAAAATTCAAAAGACCCCCTCCCCAGAACTTCTCTTACCCATCCCAGTCTTCGGGGATGCCTCTCATGAGGCAATTCTTCTTACAGAAATAGAGAAGTTGCTTCTGACAGGAGCAGTAGAGATCCCACTTTCTGAGGAGTCAGGGTTTTACTCTTGATATTTTCTGGTGCAAAAGAAGGAAGAGGGAATTGGGCCGACACTAAACTTGAGGGAATTAAACAAGTATCTCTGGAAGTTTCAATTCTCTATGCTGACTCTGACCTCCATAATCCTTTCACTGATGGTCCTGGATTGGTTTGTGACTCTCCATCTAAAGGATGCAAATATTGCAATTGGACAAAATCATCAAAAGTACCTTCAGTTTGTGCTGGCTGGGCACCATTTCTAGTACAAGGCTATTTGGCATTTCTGCAGCACCGATTGTAGTGGCATATCTGAGGAACCAGGAACTTTTGTGTATCCTAATTTACACGATTGGCTACTGAAGGCTGCTGTGAGCAAGGACTAGTTGCACCACGTAGTCAGTAGACCAGTCTTTTCTAAGACCCTTATTTTTTTCTCAGCTTCCAAAGTTGAATCTTTGTCCTACACAAAGGCTTCCTTTTATAGGCACCATATTGAACTCAATAGAAAAGAGAGCTTTTCTGCCAGAAGACAGAGTTCTAAAAATGAGGCAATGTCAATTAAAGAATTGCAGTTGTCCTACACAGAGGGTAAAGTTCTTCCTGGGTCTCATGGGGTTTATGGCCGCCACTACTCCATTGCTTGTTTAAGAACAATACCTGTGTACCACTAGATATCCTAGGACTGCAGTTCAAGTTGGGATAGTCTTCAGTTATTGATCACCATTTGAGCAGTCAATTAAACACAGTTAACTCACGCGATTTAACTCAAAAAATTAATTGTGATTAATTGCAGTTTTAATCACACTGTTAAACAGTAGATTACTAATTGAAATTTATTAAATATTTTTGAATGTTTTTTGCATTTTCAAATGTATATTCTTCTGTCTCTGATCTCCAGTCCTTGGAGGGGGACAAGAGTTTTCACCCCAACCTGTAGTCCCTTCTTCTGATTGTGTGTGTGATCAGACTTTGACTCTCTCCACTTCAGCTGTTAGGTTCTTCATCTGTGTGGGACATATTAGTCAACACTAGAAAAAGTTCCACTGGAAACTACTACCATCTAAAGTGGTCCAGATTTCAGGCATGGATGCATGAGAAGTCTCCTATATCAACTTCCATTCCTTGTTTTCTGGAATACTTAATATACTTAAAAAATCAAGGGATGTCTGATGCATCGCTAAAGGTCCTTTCAGAGTAGCAGCCATGTTAGTCTGTATCCACAAAAAGAACAGGAGTACTTGTGGCATCTTAGAGACTAACAAATTTATTTGAGCATAAGCTTTCGTGGGCTACAGCCCACTTCATCGGATGCATAGAATGGAACATATAGCGAGGAGATACATATACATACAGAGAACGTGAAAAGGGAGTTGTCCAACCAACTTTGCCTATCTTACTTTACTTGATGATAGCTAGCTGTGTGTTCATGTTTCAGTTTAAAAGTTTATGAAAGGTTTATGAAAGCGTATCCTCCTGTTAAAAACACTTTCCCTTCTTGGTACTTCAGTTTGGTTTTGACTGCTATTGGCCGAGTATGCATTTAATCATTTCTCTATCAAAATGGCTTTTATTATGACCATTATGTCAGCTAAGAGAGTGAGTGAACTTAATGGACACATGGCAGAGCCCCCTTTTTATTCTTTTCACAAGGACAAGGTAGTCCTGAGATCTGATCCTCAGCTCTTACCGAGTGTGGTGTCTGATTTTTCACATTAAACTGTTAAATTATAATTTATTTTCCCTAAACCACATTCTAACAAAGTGACTCAAAGTACTTTACAAAGGAGGTCAGCATCATTATCCATTTTACAGGAAACTGAGGCACAAGGAGGCAAAGGGACTTGCCCAGCAGGCCAGTGGCAGAAGGAGAATAGGACCTAGGTCTTCTGAGTCTCGGTCCAGTGCTCTGTACTCTATGCCACACTTCCTCCCAAATAACATAGCATTTTGTCAAATGATAATGATAAAGGATCACAGAATGTTACTTTCTTCTTACACTGAACAAGAAACTTTATTAGAAACAGGACTGTTGCCAAGTCCTACCATTTTATCACAAGTCTTGTAATATTTGGGGTTTATTTAAGAGTTCTTATCAACTTGATCTCTACCTTTAATCTTATGAACTTTTGACTTTATTCAGAATGGCCATTATTTCACCTAAGATCTTTTTAACTGAAAAAAATTAGAGAAAAATATTTTGTATTTTTCAGTTTGTTTGTTTTGTCCATTTGACAGCATGTTGAACATAGTATTTTTTTTGTTTCCCTTGTTGTTTGTTTGGATCTTTCACAACTCAAGAGCGGAAGCATGCTTTTAAAATGCAGGAAAATATAACCTTTAAACCACCCAAAAATCAGCATGGTAAGTTAGGGGTGAGTTGTACATAAAAATAGTATTAAAGTCTTCTTTCTGTGAGGCAGGGGGAGGAGGAGAAAAAGGGTTTCCTGCCTGGATTTGAAGTTGACTATGCCGCTTTAAACATCAAGTGTACTGTGCCTGAGATCTGATTATGAACAGAATAAAAGGCCTAAATGTATACTTGTTCTGATTTTTCTTTACTTATTGTATATTATGAAGTTTTTGAGATAAAAGTGTACTTTAAGTTACTTAATACTCCTGCTTCTTATTCTCCTGCTTGAAGTCATCATCCTACTTGTGACACCACAATTTGCTACTATGAAAAAACTTATGGTGTCGCAAAGAATTGTGAGGAGGAATATGAAGGAAAAAATGAATTAAAGAAAAGGAGATTCCATTTTCATTCAAGTATCCATGGTAAAGTAACGAGAGAAAGAACTAAATCCCTAAAGTTGTACACTTTTCATTATGGTTGTCACAGAAAATGTGGACTCTCTGGTCTTCATGTTTTAAACTAATAACTCTCCCTCTTGACATCCATTGAATCTAGAATGTGTGAGTGTGCATACAGGTGAAAAATTGAACAGACTTTACTGAGAGTTGTGACAGAACAACCCTGAAGAGCTACAGTTAGAACTTAGCAAAAGACTCAGCTGCAACCCATACTGAATAAATTCTTTCTTACTTGATTAATATACGACCGAAATTGGGCAGGATAAACCATATAAAAAGTTAGTCATGACCAGCACAATTCCTTCCACAATTGGGGGAGGGAGGGGAGACTGTATTAACTTTGACATGTGGAGTACTTACTAGTGGCATGCCGAGAGCTGGTTGGTCATATAGTTTTGGCTTTTCTCCTGCTTTCCAGCAGTTTATTTACAGAAATTACCATAACTGAAAGGAAGCTTTTACAAAATGTAGAAATAAATAATCAGATATCTATCCCCTTCTCCATCCACAGCAAATTACGGCTACTTGAGTGCAGACAGACACCTAATAAACTGACCTTTGAAAGGAAAGAACAATTAGACCAACAAAAATAGCAAGTCCTGCTGGATTACACTTTTTAGTGTTGTTTATATATTTTAATTCTCTCTTTATTAAAAAACAAGGCCTGAAGCTCAAGTTTTTGTTTAATTAAAACTGAGTCAATTTAATCTTTAAGGTGAGACTTGCTTTCGCTACACTTAACCATGAGAAATTTGAATCTAGCTCAGGTCAGCAAGGATAGAAGTAGTTACCATATAGTGATTGTTTGGTGATGATCTGAAATTAATTTGGAGAACTGAGGCCTGTTCCCAGCTATCAGGTATCTAAATGTCACACAAGCCCCCCCCCCCCCTCCACAGTTTGTTTGCTGTCTTAGAGGAGGCCAAGGATTGAATGGGCATGGGAAATGAACAGTACTTTAATTGCTAGAGCAGTTTCCTCCTGATCAGAGTTAAGGCACACCGATGGGACAAGCACCTAGGAGACACTGCTTATGCTGTACCTGAACTGTGCATAAACAGAGGACTTTGGTTTCCAGGGCTGTAAGACACTTTTCACAAACTATAAATTCGCATATGCAGTTTTTAAAAAGAGTACCCATTTCCAAAGACAGATACATTGGCATTAAAGTTCTAGCTCTCAGCCACTGAAGTGCGTGAAAGAGGAGGAAGTGGAATGACATATCTGTGGATTTTCTAGTTTAACAATTCCTGCTGGATTCAGGGATTACTGGGTGATATTCTATGGCCTAGTTTAGGCAGGAGGTAAGATAAGGTTATTATAATGGTCCCTTTTGGCCTTAAAAATCTACAAATCTATGACAAACACTGAAGAAATATTTGTTCAGCTGTGGGGAGTAAGAGGAGAGGATTTGAAAATGGGAGAGTTGTGTAAATGCTGATTTATGTTCTTTTATAATTGCAAGCAGTTTTGTCCAGTGTCATAATATAGATTTCAGACACTAGTTGATTTACTGTATTAAAAAAAAAAAAAAAAAAAAGCATTGAAAATGGAAGTTAAGAGACGAGTGCCTCGTGTCTGAGCAAGGTATGCTGTTTGTCCACCTGGCTTTTTTTTCATTGGTGCATGAGAGTGGTCCGCACTGCAGTGTCAGGCAGCAGAAAATAAGGGAAAAGCTCTTAAGGGACAACGTTCTATTTTTTCCTTTGAGGCATCAGCATGGGGCATCAGCAAGGTCCCCTCCATTCTCTGACAAGCATACAGAAAGGCAGACCAAGTCATTCCTCAGCTTGGCTCCTCATGCCATGTCTGCTGCCAGAATAAGGCAGGCTCACTTTAGCCTCTGGTAATCAAAATAAAGGAAAAATAGTCCTAGCTGAAAGTCTCTGGAGTGGAGGGGTCATCTTCTGATAAGGTAACTCAGTTGGTAATCCAGCTTCTTGTCTCAGTGCCTCCTGGCTCAGTTTCCTCTCCACACCAATAGAAGCAAAATTCACTCCTTGGGTATGGACCAAGAAGTCAGTGCCAGACTCCTTGTGTCTTTTGGAAGAATTTGGTCAAGGAGTGTCCTGAGCGCTCAGTTGTGAGGTTAAAGAAAAGCACATTCTCCTCAGGCATGACTATGCAATCAGTCTCCCAGGCATTTCCTGCCCTTTCTTCAGGACTGGATCTGGGAGCTGCTTGCTCTGTTGTTTCTATGAACAGAAAGAAGAGAGACGAAACACTTCTTTCTTAAATATCTGCTTTAATGTACCTGGGTAGAAACTCTCTCACTAGCTGGCAAGCTTTCAAGCAGGAGAGAGACTCTTCCCTTCCCTGCCAGATCTAGTGTGAGGTGTGTGTGCCCCATCATAAATCAGATTATGTTACTGGTGTTTCAATAGGTTATAATTATAATAGCAACACAATCTGTTATTAGTAAAAGAAAAAAAAAAGGCAAGCTAAAAGGGAGTTGTGATGTCAACAACGAAGAATAAATGCTTGGAATAAGAATTTTTAAATATGCAATTAATCATAGAACTTTCTGGGGATGCAGGTTGCTTCAATTCTGTTCATTATACCCTTGGAACATTTATGAAATCACTAAACAGCACAACGAAAAAACTACAGGAACTTCATGGAGAACCAATCTGATTACGTTTTCCACTAGGCGTAGTCATGTGGAACTAGTCAACAGAACAGGAAAAAAGTGGGATTATTTATTATTGTTTAGTAGTCGTATTACAGTAGTGCCTAGAGACCAAGATCGGGCCCCATGAGCCACTTATTGTGCAACTATATAGTAAAAGACTGTCACTGTCCCGAAGATTGTACAGTCTAAGTAGAAAAGACCTCTGCATGTGTTCTCAAGCTGTATAGGGTCCAAATCTGATCTCACTTTCCCTGTTTTATGTAGGTGTAACTCTGCTGAAAGTAATTGTTTTTATTTACACCACTAATAAGTGATATCAGAATCAAATCCTAAAAAGTCAGATACGATGAAGCATGACTCACTCAACACCTGGGCAGGGCTGCAAGTGGCAAGCCTACTGCAAACTCATTCACACTGCCATTATCTGCAAGCAGACACTGACCCAACCTGGGCTGACAAGTGCACTCCTCAGGGGACAAAAAAGAGTCTGTTTCAGTAAGGAGGTACAGAATTTAGCAAACAGAATTAAAAAGGAGAGTGAAAGGTCTGACACGGTGTGGAAGAGGAAAGGAAGAATATTTAGAATGATGTGGAGAGAAATGAACAGAAACAAGTAGAGAAGAAATAAGAGAAGATAAAAACAAAAATATTAGGTCAGAAAAACTACAATAGAAACAAAAATAGAAGAGCAAGAAATTAATACAGTATTTGCTGTGTCACTTTCCTCTAACACAGAATGAGAAATTTTATTAGAATAAGGAATAACATCAGAGTTGCCAACTCTCCCAATTTTATTAGAAATCTTCTGATATTTGTGGTTTATTTAAGAGATCTCATCAATTTGATTTCTACCTACAATCTTGGGAAACTTTAATCTTAATCAGAATGGTCATTATTTCCCATTACTGTCAATGAGACTGAATCTGGAGGCTGCCCTTAGCATGATGGTCACCATGTCCCTTTGTTGTATGCAGTATAGTTGTAGCTGTGTCGGTTTCAAGGTATTAACGAGACAAGATGGGTGAGGTAATATCTTTTATTGGACCAACTTCTGTAAGTGAATGTTAGACTGACCGCAGTAGAGATGGCCGTTACCTCCTATTGTTTCTAATGATGCTGAAGCCATGCTGGAAAGAAGGCAGGAGGTCAGACTGGATGACCACAATGGTTCCTTCTGGCCTTGGAATCTGTTAATGTAGGTGCCTATCTGCATCTTTGTGTCCAAATACCTTTGCAAATCTGGCTCCTGGTCATCAGCAAGGGGAAGTGGCTGTAGCCACTTATTATTGAATATTGTTCTTACTCTTCTGTCTCTGTTTCCATACTTTTTTTTGTGATTGTTTTTCTGACCGTACATTTTCTGTTTATCTTCTCCTTTTTCTTTGTTGTCATTTTCTCCTCTGCTTGTTCCTCCTTATTTCTCTCCACATCCTCTCCACATCCTTCTAAATATTCCTCTATTAAATGTAGCAGAGTATAATATATATTTTTTTAAAGCTGACAGTACAGTCCCCGTAAGTGGTTGCCAAAAGTCATGCAGCAAATTTGTGTTAGACTGAGATTCAGATCAAGAACTCTTGACTCTATACAAATCAGTTAACCTGTATGTGTTTATTTCCCTGTGGCCACACTATTGTAGACATGGCTCAGGAAGCAACTGCAGTTCAGAGGATATTATTTAATTTGTAAATGTTGGGGGCTGAAAAGTGCTAAATTCTATGCTTCTGTACACAAATGATTGTATGTTGTGTTTGCCGAAGAACCTGCACCTAATTCCCACTAAAGTTAAGGTGGCCTCAATGAAGAACTGCTGGGTTTGGCAGGTATCAGTCCAAATAGTTCCAGAACTTGAAACTTTTGCTATCTGCATGGGCAGTTATTTAAAAGAAATACCAAATTTCATGGAAAAAACAGTAAGGTTGAGAAGTCATACACTTTGAACGAGGAGATAAAGCTCAGTCTTAATTCAGCCTGCTTTGTGCTTTGTGTTAGACACGGTCGCTCTTTACCTAAGAAATAATGTATGATGTAATACAATAGGGAATATAATACAAACTGGTCTTGTGATACAGTCTTGTATACTAGTTACTGTATCTGGTCTTCAGATATGTCTTGATTTTAAGTCCGCCAACCTCAGTTTACAGTATTTTAACATTATCATTGTTAATGTTGTTTGAGCGTTCATCCTTAAAAATCTGTATTTCTTGACTTTTTGAGTGTCTTATGTCTTATCTGTAATGTTGCAATAATACTAGGCTTTTTGTGAACAATTTAAGACATAATATGTTTTTTTTAAAGAGGTTTGGTTATATTTTATTCTTGCATTGTTTAAATTATTTCACAGTTGATAGCACAGTAAAGAATCTGTGGTGGCCGTAAGACAGTTGTCTAAAAATTAAATATATGAATAGAGGAAAACTGCATGTTGTAATTCAAGCTATAGTACTGCCTTTACCTTGTTTTTATTTTTATTCAAAGTTAGTTAAAAAATTATTTCTGCCATCATTTATTCTTTGTTACTTGTAAGCTACATACTGATAGCTACTCATTGGGCTGAATTCTGTTCTGTGAATCAGCCATTGCAATTAGTTATGATTTACAGAGGTGTAACTGAGTAGAATTCAGACCAAGGTCTTACATATCAACTAAATAGGCAATAATGTTTCTTTTTGAGCTACCTGTTTTGTTTCAGTAGCTTAATTTTGTAGGAAGCAGGTCATTAGTGGGTATTCCTTTGTGTTTAAAATAAACAGTTTAGGAAGAAATTGTTCCATAGATGTGCCTTGATTGGGGAATCTCCTTCTAACTGGTTTTACAGTTGAATTTTGGAGACGCAAACAGTGTAAAAGCAATAGGCCCCATCATGTTAAATCAATGGTTTAGTTTGCAAAACTGTCCTATAGTGGTCTATATGCAAGTTTTATACCTTAGTTTTTGAGTTGTACATACTATCAATAGCACCAGTTCTCTCATTTATAATATTAAGTCTAGTGATTATCATCTCTTTTCTTCCATATGCACCAGAAACAATTGCAGTGTCTCTTGTCTTTGAAGAATTTGTTCAAACATACCTGTTTAATTTTTTAAATTAAGCATCTCTATAGATAAAATGCTTACGTAGAAGGTCACAGTTTGAAGATTATCGGGATCAAATTCTTCCCTTTAGTACCAGTGTAACTGAGTGGAATTTGGTCCTGTTTGATTGTTTCGTGCCTGCTTGGCTTTGATTTCCAGCATGGATGACTCTCTGATTCTTGCTAGGAAGCTAGTTCAAAGATGTGTGTGTGCGCGCGCATATGTGCTTAAAGAAGACTTTACAGTACATTTGACAAAGTTTTTCTCCTTTGTTCCCCAGGATATTCAGTTATCAAGCTTGGAACTAAACTTCTGTTCAAACACTCTGCTTAGTGGCATATTGTCCACTTGGCTTTTTTAAGGTTATAGGCGTGGGAAAGAAAATTGGAATTTTAGTTTAGGTGAACAAAACAATGTATGCAATTTGATTACAGTGCATACAAAATGAAGTCATTTTTAAATTAGGTGTTTTTTGTTTTTTTTAATTTTGCCTGAAAGGATTATAATAATTTTTCTCTGGGTTTTCCAAATTAAATCACCAGAGTAGCGTGTGTGTGTGTGTGTGTGTTTAAATTAACTCTCTTTTCCCATGGTAGCTTTTAAAGGTACCAGAGATAGCTGAACCAAGGCTAATTACCAAAACATCACATGAAGGCAGAGAGTAAGCAAATATCTGAATCACAGGAACTTTATTAAAGAATAATAATCAAATTACTAATTTCAAATAAATTAAATCTTATGTTTTGGTTGCTGAGGAGATAGTTACACATTTTACTGCCTGTAATCTCCAGGGAAAGAAAAAAAGAGTGGTCAGATTGTTTATATTGTTTTTGTCCTTGCCTTTCAAAGAATATCATATGTTTCAAATTGATGTGAGTTCTAATGATGAGCTCACCAGTTAAATATATGATACAGCATAGTTGTAATGTCACCAAGTCTTTTCAGAGCAATTCAATTAGTTTTCACTATTAAGACACACAAAGCCAGTTATCATTGAAATCAGTGCTATTTGCCCACCAGAGTTCATCCTGTAGTCTGTATGTACTGTGAATGTCAATCATTGTTTCTTGTGTTTTCTTCACACATTAGAAGAGCTTATATTTTATATTAATAGTATTATTTGCAGCAAAGTTACAAGTCCCCAATCCATATGAACATTTTCCTGCTGTTTTATCGTTTTATAATATAAAAATAAATGCAAGTGTTAAGAAATGTGCAATGGTGCCAGACTCCTTAAGGACTTGAGAAAATTGCCATAACTTCTGAAATAACTAAAATCATTTGCAGGTCAGAAAAAGTAACATGCGGTATTACTTAGCTCTTTGCGTTCTTTTTCTCAAGTTTGGTTTGAGATTTGATTTTATGTGAAGTACATAAAACATTGTCAGTGAAACATCATCACTTTGTAAAAACTGTTTATAATATGGTCTGGTATAAAATGTGCAGAAAATTAAACATATCTCCAACTTTATACACAGAATTTTAGCTCTACAACACATACATGTTAACTGGAGTCATGTGGCTAAACCCACCAAGCATAGATTGACTATATCTCAACATTTGCAAATAATGTGTGTTTATCATCTAAATGCAAAATCAAGTAGAGATAAAACCTCATCTTTAAAAAGTATTTTTCTTTTAAAACTTAAATTTTGTTTTAAAAATATAAAAAGATGTTTCTTCTTTACAGTTCTGAGTCTTTTGTCCGATCCATTTCACAGTATTTCCATTTAAATGCAGATTTTGATTTGCCATCTGGGACTAGGTGGAATGCCTTTCTATTACAACACTAAAAGAATAATCCACTTTAACACAACATTTCTCCCTAAAGGGATGGTCTTTTCTAGTCATATGGTATTATTTTTCTCAGAATGATATTAACATTCACGATGTAGTGATTTTATCTTGATTTGAAAGATGTTTTGTTCTGGTGGTAAAAAGAGATTAAGGGATGTCTGTTTTATTCTGTTGCTGGAAAAATAAATAAATTAATAAAAATAGCTATCTTTACCTTGCTAAAGATTAGGTATTAGTAATGTTCAGAGTATAATTTAGAGGGGGAAAAGTGATATGTATATTTATAGTTAAAAAAAAATCTAAATGCAGTAAAATGGAAATCACAGAATCCATTAGACTGAAAATCTCTAAACGTTGATTTATCCAAAGGTATTTTACAGAAAGGTATAAGGTTAGATGTTTGAAAATATCAAAACATGTTAATTTTGCTAGTTACATTATTTCATGCCTCTGAAAATCGATACATTTAGTACATAAACCAGAAAAGGAAATGCTTGTAAGATAAATCTTGTTAGCATTGAGTGGTGCAGCTGTTAATTTTGCTCATAATTCTACAGCTTTTAAGTTTATTAAAACTTAAAGATGGAAAGGGATTAAATTAATTAAATATATGTCTCAGACACAAGGGGCTAGAGGGAGGGTGGAAGCCTGTGAAGGCCTTTGCAGTTTGTCATGCAGAGTCCTGCAGTGCAGAATGTAGATATGTGAGGCAGTGTGTGTACTGGAAAGCTGTGTGTCGGACGCCAGTGCCATGCCCCTAGGCGCACTGTCATTCAACCAGCAGATTAATTAACTGGGGGGGAGGGTTCACAATCATCCTACACATTCAGGCTTTCACAGTTGGCCCTTTCTTAGGATTGAAAATACAAGAAAAGGTTTTAAAAACCTTTGACATACAAAAAAATAAGTTTTTTTTTTTAAATGTTTGACAAACAATAGTGATTTTTTCCCCCTGGTTATCTAGTATACATTGCTCTTTGCATAAATGAGTGGTTTTGTTGAAACTAAGACTTTTTAATGAAGCCAGGACCTACAATTATAAACCATATTGAGAGCATTCCTTTACTAGGAATGTGTATCTGTTTGTAAAGGTTAATAGATTAATTAAATCATAAAAAGATTTATGAATAAACTATCCCTTAACATTCTTTTCAGGATTAGAATTAGTTAAAACCTTTAATTGCATTTTATAAACATATTTCAACAAAAAATTCCCTAGATAAAAAAAAATTAATGTGTCTTTAATTAAGTAGTTACTTTATTCCTTACCATAGTTTTGTTCTCTTTTTTTGCAGATACTTTTTTATATCCAGTAGTACGTTTGGAAATTAAAAAATTAACACAGATTAGAGTAAATATTTATCAGTTATCCAATGAGATGAAATTTTAATTATCAATCTGATTAGGAATATTACAATCAGATTTATAAAAGCTTTTGTGTATTCAAAATCTTATTTTTAAATTTATATCAACATCTTTTTATACTAGTAAAACATTAAAAAGTACAGTGAAAAGTTAAATAAAATTGTAAATAACAAGAACTTTTAAAAACTGATTTCTGGCACAGATGTAACATAAAAGATTATGAGATATATTCTCAACATCATGAACAGAGTTTTGCTATTATTCATTCTTTTTATATAGCAGCATGGAGGGTAGTTTTGACTACATTGCTTATTTTAGCATTCTGAACTTTGTTAATGATAAGTTGAGACTGAACCATTTTACTTAGGGCCAAATTCTGCCCACAGTTAGCGGCTGAAGATACTGTAACTGTGGGGAAAATTTTGGCCCCCTAATAGAAGGCCCAATCCTGTAAAAACTTGAACAAATGAATAACTTTACATTTTAGTCCCCAATCCTGTAATTTACAACATCCAGGTGGAATGCTGCAGGAACAGCAGACCACCTGTGTACTTCAGTGAGGATATATGTGTGGACTCAGCAGTCTGGCCGTACATTGTAAATAACTATACCAGGGCCTCAGGTAGTAGTACTGAACTCAGCTGAAGCTGCTTACATGAGTAAAATTACTGATGTGCATAAGTATTTGCAGGATTGGACTTTTTTGCTTATATTATGTAAATTATATTGTTTAAACTGATATTAGGATTAGTCCCTGATATGGTCTTAATTTATTCTTTTAGTGAATATATTAAAAGTATATGTAATTATGAATTTTATATATATATATATATATATATATATATATATATATATATATATATATATTTAAAAATCAGTTTACACATAACTAAGTGTGTTGCATTTTATATCGCTATGGTGGCAAAATATCTTCGTGACTCTTGCACCCTAAGAATATGTGCGGGAACTTTTCTCAATAGAAAGAGGGGGGAAGTTTGACCATTGATATAGAAAATATCATTTCCATCTGTTATCAATGAAATCTTTTTGTTTTTCTGACATTGTCAGTTACTGTTGTCACTTGCATTTATTTTGTTACAGTAAATAAAAGTTGAGTCATTGTTAAACATGAAACAGAAACTAGATATTTTACTTTTTGTTTTGTTTTTTTGTTTCTAAACTAAAGGCTAAATTTAGGTAATGCTCTTAAATTCTGGCACTGCCTCTCTTTGTTATCTTCCATAGCAATCTTTTCAAATGTCTTAAATTAAAATTCTTTTTGACATATCTGCGTTGCTATTATGCCAAGTTGATCCTGGTCAGCTTCTCTTTATCTGCCCTCCTCTCCTCCTCACAGTGGAATGAAAGGAGTACCTTGTAGAGCTATGTTTTCAGTGCATGGGAGATCTGGATTCCTTACACAGCATCCTAAACTCTGTGCACCATTTTTGCTATGGCCATATCTGTATGCTTGCCCGGTAGGGGCAGGATTTTCCCCCAAGCAGAAATGACCTGTGTTGCTCAATTATTTTATTGCTGCATGGGTACTAAGGGGTGGAAATTTTGAATTACACTTGAGAACTTTTGTTTAACAAATGGATGTTTTACTTTTTTGTGTGTGTGACTCTTGCCAAAGATTTGACAAATCGCCGTTTTAAAAATTAACTTTGTGATGTCAACTGTTTTCTTTAAAAGTATCAAGTTTAAAAATACTGACAACTGTGTAATAGAAATAGCCATTAAATCTCTGGTTGGTACTTGCATATATGGCAAAATGTTTTTACTGTTATTGCACTAGTTTAGAGGGCCTCTTTAATGAGCTCTATATATCTAAAATGCCTTTCCTGTTTGAGGCTAGAAAAACAGTAAAAATGTAAAGGCTGAAAATTTCTGCTTTTGTTTAGTCTACAGCAGAAGTATTAATGAAGTTTTTGTGTTCCAGTGAATGATTTAAGAGTAATTTTTCTTTGTATTGTATTAAACATTGACTCCTCTGGAATTAACTCAGTTATTTTGATCACTGAACTTTTGACTGCTATATATAAAACTTATTGTGCAATCACATATGTACCTTACCTATAACTAATTTAGGTTTTCAAGTGAAACTGGCAAATATATTTATTAGGTTCCTGTGAAAAACTAGATAAATAATTCCAGCCAATATTTTCTTGGCTAGTTTGTAAGGACAAATCCCCCCATATTCATGTTCCGAAGTTGTAACCTGAATGAGGAAGCCACTACTTGTCTTTCATCATTAGACAAGTTTTACTGTGGTAGAGTAAATGTTGTTTAATGACTCTCATCATATTCCTCAGCTCTGTTGTGTCAGTACTTTGTTTAACATTTTGATTGTTTGCTTAGTTTTTCTGCCCATCACTGAGCACCTTCCAGAGATATATTAAGTGATGTGACTGGTATCTGTCATATATGGTGATTCATTTATTTTCCCTGGATGAAAAATATAGTGTGAATTTTTTGTTGTGCATGACATGCTGTTTTTTTTTGTTTGAAATACAAAGTCCAAATAGTGCACCTTATACTGGAAATTGACAAGGTTTGAATTAGTCCTTAATTCCTGTGGGGTTGAGTTCCACAGACTAGACTTCTTTGTGTAATACATATAGACGTAATCATGTAAACATTGAGTGTAAACTTTAATTGGTTATATTTTCAATAAATTAATGTTAATGGATGTAATAAGTAGCTTTTAAGCAGCTTGACTTTGCACCTTGATAGAGTGAAGTAATCTTTCACCTAGAGTATCAGAAGTGGTAACAGATCTGCAAATTCTTATTTTATTTATGGTGCCTTGGAATCACAGCTTCATAGAAGTGTAGGACTGAAAGGGATTTTGAGAAGTCATGAAGTCCAGCACCCTGCACACTG
Source organism: Gopherus flavomarginatus (assembly GCF_025201925.1). Taxonomy (NCBI): domain Eukaryota; kingdom Metazoa; phylum Chordata; order Testudines; family Testudinidae; genus Gopherus; species Gopherus flavomarginatus. The sequence continues at coordinate 105,268,704 of NC_066621.1, forward strand.
GCTGTTTCAAGTAAACCTAAGCCATCCCTGACAGGTTTTTGTCCAACCTGCTTTTAAAAAACAATTCTGATGTGGATTCCACAACCTCCTTTTAGAAGCCTATTGCAGAGCTTAACTACCCTCACAGTTAGTAAACATTTTCCTAATCGCTAACCTGAATCTCCCTTTCTACAGATTAAGCCCATTACTACTTGTCCTACCTTCAGTGGAAACCGTGGACATGGGTAGCATAGGCAGGGGAAGGCTGTGCCCCCCTAAACAGCCCAATGTGGCCCCTCACATGCTCCGCCCCCAGGTCCTCTGACTATGCCGCCCACCCAGCACTGGGGGCACACCACCCGTGCCATCCACCTGGTGCTCTGGGGCTGGGGACACTCTGGTCTTGCTGCCCACCCTCCCAGTGCTGATGTAAGAAGAGTCAGGATGATCTCTACCCTGACATCTGGTGGTGAATTGTGGCAAGCTGTGGAAAAGAACTTTAGGGGCTGATCTTGTTTGCATAGGCACACCCACCCCTCCTAGCATGAGCCCACAGTGGCTCAAATGGTCACTTTGGCTGCTGTGGGATCCCCAGTTTCTCTGTTATTGGGGCAGGAAGAATAAAGTGTTGTTACCCTGATTATGTGAATCAAGGACAGTAAAACTGTTTTATGACAGAGGGACTCGCCATCAACTAAGTAGCACTCGCCAGACAAGGGACATGGGTTCCAAAACCCAGTGAATTGAGAGAGGCTGGGGACAGGTATTTGTACTTGAGGCCCTTTTGATCAGAAGAAGAGTTGACTATTGCCAATGCAGAGGTGGGTGTTCTTTTTGTGAGGGTTAAACTAGAATACTTTGTCAGTGGAATAAGTTGGAATATGTAATGCTTGTTAGAGATTTTGCATAAGATTTAGTGTGTGATATTTCAGAGGCCATTCGAAGTTGGGGATTAAAAAGAAATGAAAGAGCTGATTGCCTGATCCTCTTTTCTGATATGCAGGCTATTTGTCAATATTTACCTAGGATCTCCTTACATATTTTCAAGAAAAAAGATTCGGTCTACACATCTGAGGAGACTCTTAAATCCTTAACATCTTAAATCCTACAGAATAGAATGTCATACATTGTAATAAAATTAAAAACAAAATCAAAAAAACCCTTTTGTACGCTAGATTTAGAGAGCATATACATTTTTACAAAATATAACATTTTAAGACTTAAAGAAGTCAGAGATTCACAGTCCTCTTCCTCCTCTCCCACAACCCACCCAAACTTTGTTTAAAACACCATGGAACATGTAGAATTAGATTTTAAAGAAAAAGATTCAATTTTAAAGCAACACTGTTATCTAAATAAAAACCTATAGCTATGCCAGTTACATAACCAAAAGTGAAAGTCTCTTGGTTTTCAGCCATTCTGCAGCCATAAACTCTGAAAATGGCTCCACAGTATACACTTTAAGGAAGCTGTAGAAGTGAATATACTTATCACCATTAATCAGACGTGTTGAGACTATTTATATATAGCTCTCTACCTGTATGACCAAAATATATCGTGAGAAAGTGTGGTAAAATAGTAAGAGAGGACAAGGTACCAAAGATCTTGCAATGTAAAATGGGTCACAGGTCCACTGTGACTTTACTCAAGTCGCATAACTTCCTGATGTCTTATTTAGCTCATCTTTGCAATTGGGTAATAGTCAGACCTCTGTGACAAAGTGATGCTTCATCTGAGTGGTCCTTCTAGTAAGTAAGCCAATAAAATAAATCTCAGTTGACAAAATGTTTACTGTGCAAATGAAAGTGAAAAGTGAATATAGCATGAGTTATTGGGTTAGCAATCGGCTTTAGTAGGGGGAATCTAGAATTAAAGTATAATTGGGACTAATCCTAACCCAATTGAAGTCCCATTGATTTCAATTAATTTTAGGTTAGTTTCCCTGAACTGAAATATTAGGATGAGGTATACATATGAGGTGCATAAGTATTAGGTGCATTAGAAAACAGCGTTGCAGAATCTAACATTTTATATAGTTTCTATAAGGTGAGAGATAACTACATATGATACTGTGTGAAACATGATGACTTTTGGAAAGTATATACAATAATAGTTTGATTGTCCATATTGTTTCCTGTTACTTATTGTAATGACTTACCGTAGTATCAGTTAAGATGCTAATGATTTCTGTTGAGGTGAGCATCAAGATTTTTGACTTGAGGTAAATATTGATCAAAGCGAAACCAAGACTGATTATTGCTTTCAGAATTAACATCATTCTAGTTCTTCATCAGAACTTGAAGACACAATGTGCATTCCAAATGATTTTATTAGAAATACCTGAAAGGAGAGGAGAATCAAGGAATAGTACAGTGATATCTACAGGGAAAGGCCTGATGAAAAACCGAACCCCAGTACCTGCCACAGGGAGAGGGGAAGATGCTGGGTTAACAAAGTGCTATTGTTGGCCCCAGATTGGGGCCTCTGTGTTTTGGTCAGCCTCTGCTTTGCTCAGGTATGCGACACTTTTGAACCTCATTCTTTGCTCTGGTTGCTGGAGGGGAGAAAGAGGTTGCTTCCACCCAAAGAAGACACGTGATTTTTGTTAGTTTCATTATTAATGCTCATGTTTACCTAATAACTAAAGCCATTTGGAGTCTTCACTTTACTCTGCAGCTATTTGGGAAAGCTGTGAGGAGGAGCAGAGACATTGGAGATATGTCTACAGATTCAGGAACACACCATTACAGGTGCATGATGTAGGACTCAAGCTCCAATTCACCAAGAAATGGAGAATAGAGAAGTGGATTTTTCAAGAACTGTGTTTGATTATATTTAACTATAACACTGGCATTTCCTAATGATTACTGTTGTTTATTATTATCCAAGAAAGTGCAGCTATTGCATAGGAAGTTTTTAAATTGATAAAATTGAATGTGCAGATATGAAGAATGAGTACATTGTTTCATAGAAAAGTGATGAAAAATAACTGCATGCATACCGAATCTATCTGTTTTCCTGTGACAGTAATGGAACTGTTAGTATACTATCAGAGGGGTAGCCGTGTTAGTCTGGATCTGTAAAAAGCAACAAAGAGTCCTGTGGCATCTTATAGACTAACAGATGTATTGGAGCATAAGCTTTCACATGCGTCTGATGAAGTGGATATTCACTCACAAAAGCTTATGCTCCAATACATCTGTTAGTCTTTAAGGTGCCACAGGACTCTTTGTTGCTTGTTAGTATACTGTAAGTCCTTTGGGCTTGATTTTCATCTTGCACAATAGAGATGAAGAGTCACCCCACTAAAATCAATGAAATTATACTATTTATTTATTTATTTGTCTTTATATACAGGCCCCACTCTGCTAGATGCTGCACAAAGACAGGAAAAAAATTGTCCAGGCCTAGGGTTTTCAAATGTAGTTAAATAGTAAAGAGAGTGCAATTCTTCAAAGAACTATATCCTTTTATGATCTGCCTTTGTATGACAAAGAAAAAAAAAGTGATATTTTATAATCTACATGTGTATATTCTTGGTTCAGGTAATCCACAAACATGAAGGGCATTGTTTTAGGGGGAAAAATTGTGTAGCTGTCTGATCCAATGAATGTTGTTTGTCATAGTGGGATACAACTGTCTGCTTAAAGGATCAGAAGATGCACATCTTCAGTTCCTGAATGAGCTCAACCAATGCTTATCGCCTTACAGTCTTCCTTCTCCTTATAATTCTATGCCTAATACATTTACAATTTTATACTCATGAGGCTGCAGTAACTTTCTATAGAGCAGATTTAATATCACAGATCAGGAATTCAGAAGTTTGATAGGAGGAATATTATTATTTATTGTTATTGTAGTACCTAGGAGCCCCAGCCTGGGGCTACAGCTCCACTGTTCTAGGTGCTGCACAAACACAGAACAAAAATAAGGTCACTGTCCCAAAGAGCTTTCAGTCTAAGAATAAGACGAGAGAACAGATGGATATACTGCCCTGAGGGAGTATAAGGAAACAATGAGACAGTTTTAGTCAATATGGTAGGCTATGTTCTTAGCACACCAGCAGTTGAACCATTGACAGGTTTTGATATTATTAGAAATATATATTATTTCCAGCAGGGAGAAAACTGTGTGAGTAATGCATGGAGATGAATTTTGTGTGGCTGCTTTTTTGTGAAATGCCCATGAATAAATTATGAAATTCCTGAATTTATTCCTCATTCAAAATTATTAGTCAGTTTCTTCAGTGAATAATTCTCTGTGACTATTTGCAAACAAATGGAAATATTTGAACTCTGCATTGTGTCGGATAGTTATAAAAGTCACTTGGTATTGTTTTTATTTCCTCATTGGATGAGTTTTATAACTAATCAGCGGTGCAGATCAGAATTGCCTGTTTGGTTGTAAAAGGCTCAATTCAAAATTTGCAGTGTTTTTATTCAATTATGAAATTTCCAATTTGCTCTCAGAGGATACTCAGGTTTAAATTTAGTTTTTCATGAGGATTTGCCAAGATAGAGCAGATTGCCCAAAGGGACCGTCTGTGACTCCATTTTAAGGCTGTATAATGCCTGAGGAATTTACACCTGTTACTTGGTTGGTGAAATCTAATTATGGAACTCAGAACCAGTTTGGGGTTTGTGCCCTGCTTCTTAACGGTCTGCCCTGAGGTTGGTGTCCTTGCTTGTGAGCCACTCTAGACAGCATGACAGAAGGAACCTGCACTGAACAATGTGTCACTGAGTATTCCCAGATATATTAAGTAAATAAAGTTGCAACCTAATTAAAGCACATCCATTGCCTCTAGCCTTTCTTTCTGTGTTGCTAGGACAAGAAGTTAAGTATATGTAAGTTAGCTCACTTACTTGTAGTTCTCCTAAGTGAAACTGAGACTTGGCTGATTCCACACAAAAAAGTCCTATATGATTAATTGCAAATGCATAATAGGGAACTATTATACTTTAAAATGTTTTATATTATGATGCATAGAGGTTTAGCTTTAGCAAAAGACACCCTTTGTAATTTCTTTTTCTTTCTGAAAGCTACATTTTTTGAAAGAAATATGGGGGAGGAGTTGAAGGATTTATTTTGTAAATATACAGGGCAGCCTACTTTTGTCTAAGGTATGTTTCTCTTCCATGAGTCTTTCTTTTGTGTATTTTGCAGGAGGACAATGAAATGGCAAATAACAGCCTGATTTTTGCAAACATGCATGCCAGAAACTTAAGTGAAATGAATGTTTACTTACCAGAGAATATGAATAAAGTTACTTGCATGTTTCAGCATTTGCAAGAATGTATCCTGAAATACTGCAATGAATAAAGACCTCCATGAATTTTGTCTGCTATGACATAAGTCGTTTTCGGAACATAAAAAGTCACTGCTCTTTGTGCATTTTAGATTTTCATCTCCAAATTTGTGCTTGCTTGAACCTTGCATGTTCTGTTTTATGAATGCAAAGTACATTTCTTTCATAATCATACACATCAAGTGTACTCTTTTCAAATAAGTGTTCTCTTTCATTTCACATATATATTTTTAAACACATTCCTCCCCATAAATACAGCCCTTTTTAAAGAGGCAAGATCAGCTAGTGATGTCTCCTTGTCTATCTTAGTTTGTAATTTATTTTTATGTAAAAATATATCAAGAATGAAAGGAAAGCAAGAAGGGAAAACTGATTAAATATAAAATGTTCTCTTTAGCATTGAAGGACCTGTTCTGAAATGTAAGCAAAGCTGCTTAAGAGTTTAATCAGCCAAATAAAAAACTAATACAAATAGGCAAGGATCACAGCATGAGCAAAGGAAAGTTTAAAGACCCCATATTCCTGTTAATCCTGCTTTATTCCAGCTGTGTGGTCTTCCATTCTCCATGATAAAACCCTGAGTGTAGACTATGGCAAGGACTTTAAGATTATGGTTGGCCCAGCTCTTTCAGCTTTCACCCCCATTTCATTTTAGCAGTCATTTTCCTTTCCCCTGTAAGATACCCTTACCTTGACTCATCATGTGCATGTTGGTACCATGGCTGCAACATCAGATTTTGCCTCATAGATGATTTGGCTGCAGAGGAAATTGTTTCTGTGTGGCCTGTGCTGCCTTTCTCATTTTCCCACAGACTCATCATCTCTGAAGTGCTACTGCCCTGATATGGGCAATCTAGAATTTTTAGTCTGCATCTGTCATGCAGCAGTAAAATACACTGTACTCCATAAGGGTGACTATGGTGTTGAAAGTAATCCAAAATACTGAGATTCATTGGGAGGGAGAATTCTGGTAAGCAGTTATGCTTGACAGCTCCTGTGGGGGAAAGTGACCATTAGATTGGACATAATATGGCAATTAAGCACTCCAAAATTAGGGAATGCTCAGAAGTAAGCTTGTCTGCGCAACTTGATCCAGTCCCATATGTTTCTATATACTACGATGGAGGGTGGACTTTTTACTAGTGCCTAAGGGATTAATTATCTCCCATTTTCAAAAGTGATTTCGGAATTTAGGAAAGTCAATGGGACTTAGGGTCCTAAGTCACTTGGGTGCTTCTGAAAATTTTACCAACAGTCTCTAATTACATAAGATATCACTTTTTTGCAGGATCTATACTTCATTCATTGCATACGGTGGACAGTGAATGAGGCACAGTTGCAAGAAAAGAAGAATGTTCTCTTGTGTTTATGGCACTGAATTGGAAGCAAGGAGTTGAGTTCAGTAGGACCAACTGAAAATTTTCCTTCAAAACTGTTTTTGGATGGAAATTGGGTTTTTGACTAAATGAATTTTTTTCCCAAGAAGAATCTGCTTTCCATGGAATACTTTTGACTTTTTGTCAAAAAGTTGAAATTTTCCACAGACTGCCTTTCCCACCTATATCCTAACCAGCTGTAGTTATATACCTGGCCCTGCCACAGACTCCTTATGCAGTTTCACACATATTAACTCAAGGTTTATGTGGTTGCTACTGAATTGGATAATAGTCTGTTAATTTTTAATATTTTTGCTCTGGGCTGGCTGGTGCTTTACAAGGACAGTAAGTTGGCAACAGTCCTTACCCTGAGCAGTTTACAATCTAAGTTTGATTTGGCAACTCATACTAAGTTATAGCTTAATCCATGAGTAGTCCCACTGAAATCAGTGGAGTTAGCAGAATTTGAGATAGTTATGCATGCTACATGTAACATGGAGAAACATTAAAAAAGTCAATTGGTGGGGGAAGTTGATCACCTTTAGTTCTCTTTACAATGACATCCATGTATATCGAAAGCAGGATTTTAGGGGCAAATTTCTATAGTTGTCTTAACCACACTGCCATTGTTATGAACACAGTTTTTTCACCCATATTTAATTGCAAGTGCAAGTGTTTGCATTTATATTTTTAATTATCTGGCTCCAATATATCTGGGTGCCTAAACCTGTCATTCGCATCTATGTAATTATAATCCATTTAGAAAAATGTGTGTCCATATATTCCTATATTTTGTCCCAACAGTACAGAGCCACATTTTTAGCATTTACTGCTGTTGAGATATCACACTGCATAATAGTGATATTTTACACTGGAAATTTGTGGAGAGCTCAACCTTCAATATGAAAATGAGTGTGCCATCACCATCTGGAAGCTTCTTGTTGCGATTTCACTATGTCCTCTTCCACTTGGTTCCCCCAAAACTCTGTGTTCGGACATGCGTCCAATGAAGTGGGTATTCACCTACGAAAGCTCATGCTCCAATACGTCTGTTAGTCTATATGGTGCCACAGGACTTTTTGCTGCTTTTACAGATCCAGACTAACATGGCTCCCTCTCTGATACTTGTGTTCAGTCTTGTTACTTAAGTTCCTTTATTTGGCATACAGCAAAGCTACCCTGAGTTTATCAGACTTAAATGCAAGGGGTCTTTGCAACAAAACTTTTCCTTATGTACAATTTTATTTAGCACTACTCGTTGGAGTTCCTTTTCTATCCAGTCTCAGGCTGCCACTAATACTTCCCCGAGGAGTCCTTAAGGACCTCAGTTAGATCTACTCCATTCCTCCAGTACCTTGAAAGCCTCTTTAAATTTAAACCTTTCCAATGCCATTGCTTAATTGCTGGGTTGTGATCCTTGACAGTAAAACTACACGTATAATAAACTATGCATTATCTGCTACAGATTAATGGAGTCTGCGTCACAGCACTATGTTGGGGTTTCCGCAAAACTTCTACCATTCGGTTCCCTAAAAACTCAGTTTAACCCCAGTCTTATCACTTGGGTTCCTTTATCTGGCACATAGCAAAACTTCATTGAGTTGATCAGACTCAATCATCAGGGGTGGATGCAGAATACATTACAAATCCAGAGTTATACAACAAAACTTTCATTTATTTCTTATATATATTTCTACCAACTCTTGTTCTTATCTATAGATTGCATCATACACTTCATAAATGGGTTAGTTAATTTTCAGGAACCAATCCCTGTACGGCATGGTCTGTCCATGTGCTGTTCATGCATAATCTGACCTCTTATCTTACATTTAGGCTTGTTTAAGATGTTCCTGCTGGTCTTAGTCATCCTGACTCCACAATACTGCTTGTTATGACTACTTCACTTTCCCGGTCAGGTTCACTAAGAAATGAGGCAAGTTACATATGTCAAGTTACTTGTGTCAAGCCTGGTCTAAATTTGTCATCCCTAGTTGTTATTGGCAAGTAGCTAACCAGTTTGGTGTGGTGAAAATAAAAATACACTGAAAATTTTTTTTCTCACGTAGACAAGGCTTTATCTAGAAAGACTACTCTTTGGCCATTGTAATTCATTTATATAATCAAGATGCCATTCTTTTTTTTAAAAAATGGCTATTTGAGGTGGTGATGGTGGTATGAGGAGTATTAAACTCCAACAGTGAAATACTGGCTCAGTTGAAATCAAAGGGAATTTTGCTGTTGACTTTAGAGGAATTGGTTCACTCTAAGCCCCAGTCACAACTCTGAATCTTCTCTTTTAAAAGAAAAATGAAAAAAAAAAAGTCCCTTCCTCCTCCCCACTTTCAATTTAGGAAGTGTATTTCCATATTAGAAGACATTTGGACTCAAATTTACCTTAAACACAAATAGTTATATAACAACAGGTCAGTAGGATAGGTCTATCTCTAGTTTCAGTACACAAGGCCTTTTTTTTTTTTTTTTTTTTTTTTGGCTAAAGATTCTGCCTTACTTAATTGTAGATTCTGAATTTTAAAAGCCAAGGGAAACTTTTCAAATTACAGTAGTTGATTACTTTTTGATATAATGTGCCAAATGGGTTTTAAAATCTGATATGTGTTTTTCATGGATGCCGTATTTAACTGTTGTAGGTTGTTCTTAAAATGACAAACAAATACACTTTTAATTCCAGTGCCTAGTATGAGAACAGAAATACATATAGGTATGTCACCATTTTGTATATCTTTACTGGCATCTTGTCACTACACTATAATTTTCTTTCATTCATTCTCAAGTTGCCTGCTCATGCTAAATTTGGTTATAAAGTTAAGCAATCAGTCCTTGTTGAGGTTACTTTATAAATAAGATTTCCTGAAAGACGTGTCTGCAGGCGAGTTGATTCTGTAATTATTTGAGCATTTAAAGTAGAAAATCTCAAAGGTGAAGGAGACATTTTTGTGAAACCAAATCTCTTCACAAAATGCATTTTTGTTTCGCTGCAGACTGTTGTCTGTCTGACAAAGACTTTGTAGCTTTTGATGTTGATATGGTAGGCCTCTTGTGCCCTCAGCAGATCTGTGCAAAGAAACAATAATAATTTTGTCATTGTATAGAGAGATCCTAATTAACCTTTTCAGTAACTAATAGTTCAGTATTGATTTGTTTTTTGGTCTTCTACTTTTTGTGGTAGGTATATATCAAGGTGAATTGATTTAAATCAAGGCAATTTAAGTCACCAAGTGGAAAGCCTCAATATAGATCATCAATTTAAATAAACTTTTGCATATCGGTTATTTTCTAAAGAATGGTGCATTTTCATTGGTTGATATAACCATTAAAACATGTTGATTTACAATTATATAGAGCCTTAACACTAGATTTGGTACATCTTTTTGCTACCTTGGAGGGTACACTATAACTATACATTTATAGTTTAATATTTTTGGATTCTTATTAATTGTACATTTTAGTATGTTAGAAAGTGGTGAATGGTATATTGCTTACTTACTAGATAATTAACTTTTTGCTCATGATTTGTGTCGAGCTGCATTAGGCTGGTAACTGGAATTTAAACAAACACACAAAACAGCATATACAATTTAAGCAAGGCAATCCAAATGTTTTGGATTCATTAACTTCTCTTAACAAAACATGATTCACATTTACAACTAAATTATAATAAGGTTAGGCCTTAACTTCTTTTTTTATTGATGTCAGATTTTAGTTGAAACAGGTTTTATATATATATATATATATATATATATATATATATATATATATATATATATATATATATATATGATTGTTATTTAAAAAAACAATTATCTACCCTGCTATATACACATTTAAACACAGTATTTATTATTTCATTTAGCACAATGTATTTCTTTTGCATAAAATAAAACTAAATTTGAAAATAACATTGAATAAATAATTGTTTACTAAAGAATATCTTGAAACTCATTTTATACTAACTATTCCAGTATCTGTTTAAAAAGCTCTGCAAATGCCAAACTACATTATTTGTATTCCATATAATAGTTTATATGTGAAAATATGTTTAAAAATAAAACATTCACTGTTTAATCCATTAGTGAGTGAGTTTTAATTGTTCACTTTGGGTTTCAGTTTAACTGCATTTATGGTATGTCAGCATATTGCAGTTGCAGGTTGATAGGATCTCTGTAGTGAACAGTTTTCTTAGGTTTGTAACTCCACTATTTAAAATGTAATGCTAAAACGTGCTCTAAAGCTTCTCAGTCTAATTAAATATAGATGAGAATTAAATATTTGTGTGTGCGTGTGTGCATGTTCTAATATTAACACTCTCTTGCCGTTTGAAGCATCCAGGCAGGAGATGGGTCACGTGCTAATTGTATACTAGGAAATTGCATTAGAAACAACAGATGTCATTGTTTCAGAACTGTTCAGTGATTCCGTGAGCTAAGTGAAATAGCTGTTTTTTTTTTGTGGGTGTAATTTTTCACCAGTTCATTTTGTACAACTCCTCTTTCCCTTCTGTACCACAGTGGGAGCAAAATTGTTGAGAAAGTGTGTAATTTAAAAGTACGTCATCAATTAAAAAAAATCTCAAAGGAGTCTCGGTTCTATATCTACCCTTATGTTCTCTGACAATGTGATTTTTACTATCATAGAATCATAGAAATGTAGGGCTGGAAGGGACTTCTAGAGGTCACCTTGTGCAACCCCTCTGCCCTGAGGCAGTACCAAGTATACCTAGACAATCCCTGATAGGTGTTTGTCCAACTTCTTCTTAAAAATCTCCAATTATGGAGATTCCACAACCTCCCTTGGAAGCCTATTCCAGTACTTAAGTATCCTTTTAGTTAGCAAGTTCTTCCTAATAGCTAACCTTACTGTGCTGCAGATTAAGCCCATTACTTCTTGTCCTACCTTTGGTGGATATGGAGAGCTTTATAACAGCCCTTAACATATTTGAAGACTATTACCAGCTTCTCCCTCAGCTGTCTCAAAACTAAAGATGTCCAGTTGTTGTGTTTTTTTTTAACCTTTCCTCACAGTTCAGGTTTTCTAACCTTTTAGTATTTTTGTTGCTCTCCTCTGGACACTCTCCAATTTGTCCACATCTTTCTTAAAGTGTGGCTCCCAGAATTGCCTTACCAGTGCAGAAGAGAGCAGTACAGTTACCTCCCATGTCTTCCATATGACACTCCTGCTAATGTACAACCCAGAATATTAGCCTTTTTTGCCACTGTATCATATTGTTAACTCATTAAATGTGTGATCCACTGTTACCCCAAGATCCTTTTTCAGCAGACATATGACTTAGCCAGTTCACAATTTTGTAGTTGTGCATTTGAGTTTTCCTTCCTAAGTACTTTACATTTGTCTACTGAATTTCATTTTGCTAATTTCAGAACACTTCTCAAATTTGTCAGTTGTTTTGAATTCTAATCCAGTCCTGCAATGTGTTAGCAATCCCTCTGCTCTTGGTGTCATCCACAAATTTTATAAGTGTACTCTCCACTCCATTATCTAAGTCAGTGGTGGGCAACCTGCAGCTCACGGTCTGCATGCAGCCCGTCAGGATAATCTGCTGGTGGGCCACCAGACAGTTAATTTACATTTGCATGCCAGCCTGCAGCTCCCAGTGGCTGTGGTTCGCCGTTCCCGGCCAATGGGAGCTGCAGAAAGTGGCGGCCAGCGACTGCACCCTGTGCTGCTTCTCACAGCTCCCATTGTCCGGGAACGGTGAACCGTGGCTAGTGAGAGCTGCAGGTGGCCGTGCAAATGTAAACAAACTGGCGGCCCACCAGCAGATTACCCTGACTGGCTGAAGGTTGCCCACCACTGATCTAAGTGATTAATGAAAATTCTGAATAATACCGGACCAAGCATATACCCCTGTGAAATCCCACTAGATATGTCCTCCCAGTTTGACAATGAACCGTTAATAACTACTTTTTGAATATAATCTCTGAACTAGTTTTGCCACTCACCTTATAGTAATTTCATCTTTAGTTTGTTTATGAGAATGTGATGTGGTTCTGTGTCAAAGCCATACTAAAATCAAGATACAGCTTCCCCCCCAAATCCATTAGGCCCATAACACTATCAAAGAAGGATCTTAAGTTGGTTTGGCAAGATTTGTTCACCACAAATCCATGTTTGCTATTAGTTATAACCCTATTATACTGTGGGTGTTTACAAACTGATTGTTTAATAATATGTAACAGTATCTTTTTAGAGTAGCAGCCATGTTAGTCTGTATCCACAAAAAGGACAGGAGTACTTGTGGCACCTTAGAGACTAACAAAATACAGTAGGAAGATGTATATATATATATACACAGAGAACATGAAACAATGGGTGTTACCATACACACACTAACGAGAGTGATCAGTTAAGGTGAGCTATTACCAGCGGGAGAGAAAAAAACCTTTTGTAGTGGTAATCAAAATGGTCTATATGCAGCCGTTGACAAGATGATGTGAGGAACAGTGGGGAGTGAGGGAGAGAAATAAACACGGGGAAATAGTTTTACTTTATGTAATGACCTATCCACTCCCAATCTTTATTCAAGCCTAATTTAATGGTGTCCATTTTGCAAATTAATTCCAATTCAGCATTTTCTCATTGGATTCTGTTTTTGAAGTTTTTTGTTGTAATATTGTGACTTTTAGGTCTGTAATCGAGTGACCAGGGAGATTGAAGTGCTCTCCGACTGGTTTTTGAATGTTATAATTCTCGACGTCTGATTTGTGTCCATTTATTCTTTTATGTAGCGACTGTCCGGTTTGGCCAGTGTACGTGGCAGAGGGACTTTGCTGGCACATGATGACATATATCACATTGGTAGATGTGCAGGTGAACGACCCTCTGATAGCGTGGCTGATGTGATTAGGTCCTATGATGGTGTCCCCTGAACAGATATGTGGACAGAATTGGCAACAGGCTTTGTTGCAAGGATAGGTTCCTGGGTTAGTGTTTTTGTTGTGTGGGTTGTGGTTGCTGGTGAGTATTTACTTCAGATGTTAATGGTTATAAAGCGTTAACTTTTTGAATTTCATTGTCTACTGTCATTGAATAATTATTGTCTGACCCCCTCCATAATTTCCCACAACTGAAAATTTCTATAAATAAAAAATAAAAAATGCTTAAAACACATAATTTTGCACAACCACAAAAAAATTTAATAGCTCAAAATAGAAAAAAAAAGCTTAAAAATGTAGATATTATTCATTTAGATTTTAATTAGAAAAATCTAATTCTGCCAAGTTGTCACGTTATTGACTCGAACTCGGATTTTTGATGGGTGATGGATTGTTGGCTGGTACAGCTTGTAAAAGTGAAACTGAAAAGGGTAACTATAATTTGCTGAAAGTAGCTCAGTGTAGTGGGGTAAAACCAAAGTCCTATTGGTCTGGCTGGTTTGGTTTGCCTTAGAGGTGGAAAAACCCCAGCCTTGGGCTGTGACTGCCCTGTTTTAAGCAATTTGTCCTGAATTGGCACTCTCCGTTGGGTCCCGTCAGAACCAGCATAGTTTACAAGCTGTTTACAATGCTGGTTCTGGCAGGACCCAACGGAGAGTGCCAATTCAGGACAAATTGCTTAAAATAGGGCAGTCACAGCCCAAGGCTGGTTTTTTTTCACCTCTAAAGCAAACCAAACCAGCCAGACTAAGAGGACTTTGGTTTCACCCCACTGGCTAACCACAAGTTACACAAGCAATTCCCTTAGACACTCCAGTTTCCCAGTATCACCACCAGTGCCACTTGTTACAGGGACAAATGGTTATGAAAACCAGTAAAAGAAAAAAAGGTTCTTCTGATCCCAAAGGACCAAGCCTCAGACCCAGGTCAATATACAAATCAGATCTTACCCACAAATCACGCTGTTGCCAGTCCTTTAGAATCTAAAATCTAAAGGTTTATTCATAAAAGGAAAAAGATATAGATGAGAGCTAGAATTGGTTAAATGGAATCAATTACATGCAGTAATGGCAAAGTCTTGGTTCAGGCTTGAAGCAGTGATAGAATAAACTGCAGGTTCGAATTAAGTTTCTGGAACATCCCCCTCTGGGATAGGTCATTCAGTCCTTTGTGTAGAGCTTCCTTATAGCTCCAGCGGTATGAAGCAGGATTGAAGACAAGATGGAGATGGCGCATCAGCCTTTTATAGTCTTTTCCAGGTGTGTCATGGTACAATTCCCCACTCTGAACCTTAGCGTCCAAAAGATGGGGTACCAGCATGAATTCCTCTAAGCTCAATTACCAGCTTAGAACCTGTAGCGCTGCCACCAACCAGGAATTCCAGTGCCTGGTACACTCTGGTCCCCCCAAAACCTTGCCCGGGGACCCCCAAGACCCAGACCCTCTGGATCTTAACACAAGGAAAGTAAACCATTTCCCTCACCGTTGCCTCTCCCAGACTTCCCGTCCCTGGGTTACCCTGGAAGATCACTGTGATTCAAACTCCTTGAATCTTAAAACACAGAGGAAAATTCACCTTTCCCCCTCCTTTTCCCTCCCCCTCCCAGACTCTCCCTGAGAGAGAAAGTAATCCTAACACAGAGAGAAAATAACCTCTCTCTCCCCCTTCCCTCCTTTTTCCCCACCAATTCCCTGGTGAATCCAGACCCAGTCCCCTGGGGTCTCACCAGAATAAAAAAACAATCAGGTTCTTAAACAAGAAAAGCTTTTAATTAAAGAGAGAAAAAACAGTGAAAATTATCTTTGTAAATTTAAAAAATGGAATAGGTACAGAGTCTTTCAGCTATAGATACTGGAATACCCTCCCAGCCTAAGTATACAAGTACAAATTAAAATCTTTTCAGCAAAATACCAATTTGAACTCCTTTCAGCCAAATACACATTTGAACTCCTCCCAGCCAAATACACATTTGCAAATAAAGAAAACAACCATAAGCCTAACTCACTTTATCTACCTAGTACTTACTATTCTGACCTTATAAGAGCCTGTATCGGAGAGATTGGAGAGAAACCTGCTTGCACTTCTGGTCCCTCTGAGCCCCCAGAGTGAACAACAACCAAAAACTACCAGCACACACAAAAACTTCCCTCCCTCAAGATTTGAAAGTATCCTGTCCTCTGATTGGTCCTCTGGTCAGGTGACAACCAAGCTCACTGTTCTTGTTAACCCTTTCCAGGCAAAAGAGATATGAAGCACTTTTGTTCTATTAACTCTTACTTATCTGTTTATGACAAGGTGTAAGAACACCTACCTCTTTGTTCTTACTGTGGAAAATTACAGTAAAATGGAGTCTGGAGTCACATGGGCAAGTTTCTGCATACTTTGCTGAGTTACAAGGCATATCTGCCTTCTCTCAATGGGTCAGTTGTATAGCTGATGGTCCTTAATGGGCCATCAAGTAGTCTAAGCAGAGCTAATACCAACTTGTCTGGGATGTCACCCAGAAGCATAGCATAAGTTTGAAATACAGGCAGTATATAGCCAATATTCATAATTTCAACTACAAAAATGACACATGCATACAGACAGTGTAATCATAACCAGCAACCTATAACCTGGTCTTAGACACCTCATTTGACCTCCTTTACACAAGATTTGGTGCCACTACAGGACTTTGGTTGCAATCATGTTCTATATGGTCCCAGTTCAAGTCAATAACGTAACACAAGTGTATTGTTAACTGTTGTCTGCCCTCCACCTTCATTCCTATTATTTTACATTCATACATATGTTCCATCATGTCTTCAACCCTGATCTTGCAAGTTGTTCAATATAGGTGGATTCCCAATTCCACAGAGAGCCCCACTGATGCCACACTTGCATATAACAACTTTAGATGAAGGCCTTGCAAGATAATGGAGCAAATAATTAAGCAATCAATTTGCAAACACCCATAAGATAAGAAGTGATAAATAACAGTCAGCATGGATTTGTCAAGAACAAATCTTGTCAAACCAATGCTGTAGCTTTCTTTGACAGGGTAACAAGCATTGTGGATAAGGGGGAAGGGTAGATGTGGTGTATCTTGACTTTAGTAAAGCTTTTGATACTGTCTCACATTACAACAAATGACGGAAATAGACCCTAGATGGAGCTACTATAAGGTGGGTGCATAACTGGTGGAAAATTGTTCCCAGAGAGTAATCATCAGTGGTTCACAGTCATGCTGGAAGGGCATAACGAGTGGGGTCCTGCAGGGATCGGCTCTGGGTCTGGTTCTGTTCAATATCTTCATCAGTTATTGAGATAATGGCACAGAGGATACACTTACAAAGTTTGTGGATGATACCAAGCTGGGTGCAGTTGCAAGTGCTTTGGAAGATAGGATTAAAATTCAAAATGATCTGGACAAATGGGAGAAATGGTCTCAAGTAAATAGGATGAAATTCAATAAGGACAAATGCAAAGTACTCCACTTAGGAAGGAACAATCAGTTGCACACATACAAAATGGGAAATGACTGCCTAGGAAAGAGTACTAACGAAAGGGATTTGGGGGTCATAGTGGATCACAAGCTAAATGTGAGTAAACAGTGTAACGCTGTTGCAAAAAAAGCAAACATCATTCTGGGATGTATTAATAGGAGTATTGTAAGCAAGACATGAGAAATAATTCTTCAGCTCTATTCCGTGCTGATTAGGCCTCAACTGGAGTATTGTGTCCAGTTCTGGGTGCCATATTTCAGGAAAGATGTGGACAAATTAGAGAAAGTCCAGAGAAGAGCAACAAATATGATTAGAGGTCTAGAAAACATGACCTACGAGGGAAGATTGAAAAAATTGGGTTTGCTTAGTCTGGAGAAGAGAAGACTGAGAGTGGACATAACAGTTTTCAAGTACATAAAAGGTTGTTACAAGGAGAAGGGAGAAAAATCATTCTTCTTAACCTCTGAGGATAGGACAAGGAGCAATGGGCTTAAAGTGCAGCAAGGGCAATTTAGGTTGGACATTAGGAAAAACTTCCTAACTGTTAGAGTGGTTAAGCATGGGAATAAATTGCCTAGGGAGGTCGTGGAATCTCCATCATTGGGGATTTTTAAGAGCAGGTTGGACAAACACCTGTCAGGGATGGTCTAGATAATACTTAAGTGCAGGAGACTGGACTAGATGGCCTCTCGAGGTCCCTTCCAGTTCAGTGGTTCTATCTCTTTGAAGCAGGGGGCATTTCTTCTTTTGTGTTTTACAACTTTTAGTACAAAAAGGTATTACCATGATAGAAATAATAATGATAATAGTAGCAGTAATAGGTTAAACATATTTCTAACAGAAGTGGACATTTCCAGGTTTTAAAATCAGAATTTTTTAACAGTGGCTGCTTTTGGTGGTTATGGTGTGGGAGCAGGTAATCCATCTTGTTTACCAACGGATCCCGCATTATATATAAACATTAACTCTGCAGACCTATACACTGACTAAAAGGGCAATAAAATAAAATACAAATAAAACATGCAAATTATCAGAGCAAATCTACATTTAAAAAATAAAGTTGTCAGCATAGCAAAATTAATATAATGAAAATCTAATGATAGAGGAATCTCAAAATGTTCTGTTTGGAGATTTATCTGATGATGTCTCCAGGTCACATGTCCCTTGCCTCTGCATAAGTTCTTCCACCCTTTTCTTGCATTTGGGGGAAGGACTAGTGGATAGTGCCCTCTCCTCCCCCCCCATTCTGTGTTGTCTTTAACTAACAATCTTTCCTGGGATTCTGGAGCTGCTAGGCTGGGCTGCCGCTGACCCCTTCAAGTCCTTGGTGGGAGCTCTGCAAGTGATAATAAGTGGCTTTTGTCTCCCACACTGCAGCTGGAAGCAGCCCAGAGTCTGAGCTCTGCAAGTATCAATGTGTGTTTGCTTTGTTTTTTGTTTGTTTTTTCCTGGCCTTTGACAGAGGGAGCACAGAATTCACCTATATCTGTACTGAGACAGTTAATCAAAATGAGTTTGATAAACTTACGTGATCCCAGAGGATTGGCTCAGCCAATCAGGAAAGCAGACTCCAAAACGCATGACTTGTATCATTCGCCACAATTCAACTCAGCTCACAGTTTGAAAATATAATATGAACATATGTCACATTTTGTTCAGCAAAAACATTTGTGAATGAAATTTCATTTTCAAATTTTATGAAAATATCTCACTTAAAAAACACTTTATGATATTGCAGATAGGCAGATTTCAATGAAAAGATACTGCATTTTGCTGTAATATTTAAGAAAAATGTGTTACTAATTCAGTCCCTAATGATGAACAAGTATTTTCCCTCACAAAAAACCCACCACATTTGGCTCTGATAGGCATCTTTGTTGGCAACCTCAGCAAATACGCAAATTACCCTCTTAGACCAATATATGGTCTAAGATGAAGGCTGATTCACATTGGCAGAGCAGTTTGAGGAAGTTTTCATTTCTGCTCCCGCTGCTTTGCCTGTTTAGTGGACATCAGTCTTGAGGGCTTATCAACTTGGCGCTTTTCATCAGCACTGAACTCCATAAACAACATAGAATAGAAAATAACCTATAAAAACATGCTTGATAGTGGTGCTTTACAGGTGTGATTTAAGGCCACAAAAGGAAAGAAATGAGGGGACAGTGGAGTTCTCTATCAGTAGGCTTCTGTGTAGAAAGTTATTCTACAGAGACAGTCAAAAAAGACAGTCTGTCTGCTACTCTGACACCAAGGATTATTTGGCTCTCTTAAAAACTCTCATCCATAAATGCCAGAGTGTTTTGCTGGTTCCATCCTATCTGTCTGCCTCTCCTTTGCGGGCATTCCCTCTTTCTCCATCCATTTCTTTCAGGGCTCTGTTTTACACCCTTCTGTCTTCCTCCTCTTTCTGTCTATGCGTCTTACCCCTGTCTGGACCATCTCTAATCCTGTAGCTTCAACTCCTGTCTTTGTGATTAGGGCACACTAGCTAGTCTACCTGACTAGTCCCTCCATTCACACTCGCAGCATCTCCAGTTCCCTTCTACCATTTCTTTCTGGGTGTTCCACTGCTAATTTGACTTCAATTTGATGAAAATTTAAGTCCCCATCTTCACTTCCAAATGCTCCCAAACATCTTCCTCTGTGTGCTGCTGTAGGTTATTTTTACTATCCTCTTATTATCTCTGAGTCCCTTAGACTCACAAATGATATCATTTTGACTACTCATTCCTTGCCAGATGTTGATACTAGGGCTTTATCTTGATTTTCTGTATATCATCATCAAAATTCCTTTGTTCCCCTATATTTTCACTGCCAGCACCCAGTGAACACCTGCCCTAATCTTTCCTCACATTGACTACTGCAAACGTTTACTCTCTGGCTCACCACAATTCTTGCTTCACCTTCAGTCTATTTGCTTCCTAGACCTGTGATACTCCCTCCTGTCCTCTCCTGAACTCTCCCACCCCATCTCATTTTCTCCTAGGCCACGTCCAGACTACCCGCTGTATCGGCGGGTTAAAATCGATTGCTCGGGGATCGATATATCGCGTGGACGCGATATATCGATCCCCGAGGGTGCTTATATCGATTCCGGAACTCCATCAACCCCAACGGAGTTCCGGAATCGACAGGGAGAGCTGCGAACATCGATCCCACGCGATGTGGACGGGTGAGTAATCCGATCTTAGATATTCGACTTCAGCTACGTTATTCACGTAGCTGAAGTTGCGTATCTAAGATAGATTTCCCCCCATAGTGTGGACCAGCCCCTAGTTTCTCAAGGCTATGCCAACACTGAATGCTTTTGAAAATCCCGCCGTATGTATAATGAAACTTTAGACATTGTTCTTCATACACATAAAATATCTCTTTGTAAGCTTCCTACCCCTTCCCCCACCCACCCAGCAACATCTCTAAAAATATTACAAGGCACTTTTAATTAGCAAAGCGTTAAAAATAAGACAGATTTGTTGTTTGAAGTCATCTTGGTAAAAGGAAGAGCCAAAAAAAAGTTAGGGCAATTTTAAAAAAGTGAAATGCTAAAAAACGGAATTTGAACACTCCTTTTTTGAACATTACCAAACTTCCCAGCTGAACTCTAATATGAGATGAGATGCTGCAGGCAAAATTTAATGTAGATTATTTTTTAAAATAATCAAACTTGTAATGGAATGCCAGTTTAAACCTTAACTAGGGAATGACCACTACCGTTCCTGAATCATTACTTTTTTACAGCCTTAGCTATGACTGCATATTATCTTGTAATATTATTTTCATTCATTTACTAAAACTGGGTTCAGACATCATTAGTTACTATCTTCGTTCAGTGTTGTTGTAACTGGGTTGGTCCCAGGATATTAGTGAGACAAATAACACCACTTCATCTTGAATGGTCCCGTAGAATATGTGTTAACTGTTTATGCCAAACTATCTGTTCTATGTTGTATTTAGCCGTGACAATTAGTACCTTTCCTAGACCTGAAGAAGAGCTCTGTGTAGCTCAAAAACTTGTATTTCTCACCAATAGAAATTGGTCCAGTAAAAGGTATTACCTCCTCTACATTGTCTATTTTTGTAAAGTTGCTTATGTGAAAACTTAAGTGGCCCAAATATGTCTGCAAACTTTCACTATTTGTATAAATCGTGGACCATGCATACAAAGGCTAATACACAGGACTGCCAGATATTGATAGGTTCATTCATAGCATTTAAGGCAAGAAGGAGTCCTTAGGTCAGCTGGTCTGAGTTTCTGTATATCACAGGCCATTAACTTTCACTCTGTTACTTCTCTATTGAGTCCAGTAACATGTTATTGAGTAAAGCATAACTTGTATTTGGCTAAAGCATATCTTGAAGAAAGCCATCCAATCATAATTTGATGACACGAGACTCCACCACTTCCTTTGTATTTTGTTAATCATCCTCACTGTTAAAAATTTGCTTTATTTCTAATTTGAATTTGTCTGGTTTCATCTTCCAGCAATTGGTTCTTACTTTACCTTTCTGCACTAAGTTAAAGTGTATTTTAGTATCTGGTATTTTATACCTGTGAACTTACTCATACACTATAATCTAGCAGAGTAGATTTGATTTAAATCACTAATCATTAAGACTCTATTTAATCCTGGATTTCTACATAAAAGTACATTTTTGTGGGTTGTTATAACCTTAATACATATTCTTCACAACTCAGAGATAGATGTATGTTTCATTTTTAGAAGGTACACACTATACATTTTTAAAATGATTTATGTTGAAAACTTTTCAGATTAGTTTTACAGCTATAGCAGAAAATGAATGATTGTTTGTTTATTTCATTTACCAAAAGTAATGGAAGCAGATATTTATGAAGTCACTGGGAGGTGAACTATCTCCAATTCAACAGGTTAATCATTAATATTTGGAGGATTTTCTTGCCGTGCTGTATTAGGAGGAGAACATCACCAGATAGACATTTAAATTGTTTTATTTAACTAAAACAACAAAGTTATGTATTCTGTTTTTTCCTTCAACAGCAAACATATATTTTAACAAAACAAGCATATACATTTCTGAATTTAGTTAAACATTTGAGTTTTTTTTTCAAATCAGGTCTTTGTTAAAATTGTTTTTAACTAAAAGAGTTAAATGAAATATTTTAAAAAAAACAAAAACAAAAATTAAATCCACTATGTCAGCCAGGTCAATGTGAGAAACTTAAAAAAATTGGTTTCTGCGGCTAACTCAGTCATCTTCACCTTCATTTTCCTGTTTGTTTAAAATCTGGAAAAGAAAAACAAGCTTTCCTGCTTTTTTCAGGTCCCAGACGATTTCTCAATTTGGAATGAATTAGTCCAAAGGAAGAAAATATTCTTTCTACACCGGCAGAAGAAGCTAATTCTGTTTAAAGTGACATCACATCAACAGTCTCTGAATCCAATTGCTTAAGTGTCTTCCACCAGTTCACTGGTGTGACTTTCTTTAAAACATCATCAGCAAATATATATTTCTTGAATGGTTCTTATTCCCAAACTGGGTCTCTTTTATGGCCTGCTGCCATTATAGTTTTTCCCTTCTAGTGAGAGAATGGTATGGTAGATCTCAAATCAATGAAGGCTACGCTCAGAAAGACCTCAAGACTTCTGGAATATGCTGCTCAAACAGTTTCACTTGTGTTTCTACTGCCTTTAGACAGGTTTTTCCTCAAAAAGCATTTTATAAAAAAATCCAATTTAAATAAAAAAAAATCTAATTTTTTTTATCATTGATTTTTATGCATCTTGTAATCTAGTCTCTCCTCAATCTTCTCTTTGATGAAATAAACAGATTGAGCTCTTTAAATCTTTACCGTAAGGCATTTACTCCACCCTTGAATAATTTTGGTGGCTCTTTTCTGTACCCTCTCTAGTTTTTCAATGCCTTTTTAAAACCAGAATTGCATTCACTGTTCCAAATCCAGTCTCACCAATGACATATACAGAGATAAAATATCCTCCCTACTTCACTCACTACTCTCTTGTTCATGTATCCAAGGATTGCATTTGCCCTTTTTTTTTTTGCCAGAGCATTGCACTGGCAGCTTATGTTGAGTTGCTTATCTGCTCTGAATCCTAAATCCTTTTCAGAGTCACTCCTTTCCAGTATTCAGTGACCTGTTTTGTAGGCCTGCATTCCTTGTCCTAGATTTGTATAACCTCACATTTGGCTGTATTAAAACACTTAGTTTGAGAGGGACAAGAAGCAATGGCCTCAGGTTGCAGTGGGGGAGGTCTGGGTTGGATTTTAGGATACACTATTTCACTAGGAGGGTAGTAAAGCACTGGAATGGATTACCTAGGGAGGTGGTGGAATCTCCATCCTTTTTTAAGGCCTGGTTTGACAAAGCCTTGGCTGGAATGATTTAGTTGGTGTTGGTCCTGCTTTGAGCAGAGGATTGGACTAGATGACCTCCTGAGGTCTCTTCCGACCCTAATATTCTAAGATTCTATGTACATTTCTTAGGTTATAGCTAAATAGTGTGATACCATAATATATGGAGATATACCAATCTCACAGAGCTGTGAGGGACCCTGAAAGCTCATTGAGTCCAGCCCCCTGCCTTCACTAACAGGACCAAGTACTGATTTTTGCCCCAGATCCCTAAGTGGCCTCCTCCTATCCCTCTCCCCTGTCTAACTGAAGAACTGAATCATACAATCTGCTACTATTCTATAATACATGTGCACAAGGGCCAGAGTTAAGATTACATATACAGCCTTAACACTGGTATTCCATAACATTTTGTTCTTAACCATATCATCTTACCATTATTTTTAACATTTTTTGTATAGAACTTTTAGTTTTTGAAAAAAAATAAAGAAGATGGAAAACGGGAAGAAAAAGCCCTGAAGAGAAGAAACCTAACTCTGTGCTTCAAAACTGTGCTGGCTGATACAAATAAATAAATGGCAATAGTGCACGGGAATGCCATGCAATCGAAATACTAAGCTAGACACCACCAAAATGCTGTGTCCCATGCACCTTGGGAGGCCTGCAACAGAGAGAAAGCCCATCTCCTGACAATGGTAGGAGCTTTCTGCTTGGGGCAATCATTATTTTCTCTTATGGGCCTCTGTCTTGGGGTCTTCAAAATAAAGCACATCTTGAGAGCATCAAAACCTAGACACCAAGGAATAGGTTAATATGAATGGATGATCTTTTAACTGATTTTTTTTTTTTAGTAAAGTAGAAGCCTATTCTGAGACTTTACTGATGGTGGACCTCTCAATAGCTCTTTCCTGTTATATTTTTTAGAGACAGTTCGATAATATATTTTATTTAGGGTTTTCTCTGGCATATCAGAGCTTACAAAATAGTGTACTGTAGTTGAAATCAACATAATCAGGGATTCTAGAATGCTTTGAAAAGTATACTGCAGAACTGAAGTGTAAGTTTGCAAGCCAACTGAATAATTGTGAAAGTCTTAAAATCCTGTTATTGTAGTAATCAGGCCCCTGACAATGTCTTGCATTGTAATTGGTAATACTGCAAATGACTGGTGAACTTTGTTCAGAGACTAAAAATGATCTGAATCTTTAATTAATTTAAAATTTTACAATTGTTTAGTGTGACTAAGGCAAGCTCCAACTGGCTATTAATTTCAATTATGAATTTATTTACAGATAATCTATCATACTCCCTTGCCCTTTTAAGATGTTTTCTGAGTTCCATTGTTTTTTGTAAAGCTACTGTATAAATATTCAAAAATATTTAGTGTCTGTTTAAACATTAAAAGTAGTTATTGTCCTTTACTAAGCTGATTCGTAAAGAATACCTTTTTCTCACAATACATGTTTGGAACAAATGGTGTTTATAGTACGCTAGCTTGCTTCTTTCTTTCTTTCTTTCTTTCTTTCTTTCTTTCTTTCTTTCTTTCTTTTCTTTCTTTCTTTCTTGTATGCAACATTTCTCTAAAGACAGACATTATCAAGGTGGTGAACAGTTCTGTTTAGTTATATGCTTATCAGTAACCTTTACTCATAATGTGATATTGTCTGAATGTCTTATTTTGTTCAGCTTTCTCTGGCACTGATGAAGCCTAAGGCTGCTGTTTCTTTGAGTTACTGATAATTTTTTATCTGATTAACTGACACATTTAGTTGAAATCAGACACGGCCCTTAGGCTGGGCATGGATTTAATTTAAAAAGTATCAAAGGTTTGCACTGTGTGCTGTTTAATCATCATGTTTATCAGGCAGAGAAAAATTACCGGAAGGACCATAGGGAGAGGGTTATCTTAAGGAGCAGTAGCTTGGGAAATTGATAATAACTACAAGGTAATTTACTGCTAACTTTTACATTCATTAATATAACATTTCCCACTAATAATTACAGTGCATGTAATACACTAATTAAATTGAAAGCATTATCACTAATTTTCTTCTTGCTGAACTCTGAGACTGTTGGATAAAGATGTAAAAATGTGAAATTAAAAAAATCCCTTCTGGGCTAATACTGTTTTAAATAGAATGTTTTGGTTGATGATAATGTTTTGGTTGATACTTTCATAAGTACGGTATGCCAGAGTGCAGTATATGTAGAGATTTCCTAACACTACTATTCACCACTCTTAAATGAATATCTGTGGCTGAAATAAAAAAAAAATTGTTAAATTGAAATCACAATGTACAAAATGTGAAATATAAATTGAAATGTGTCAGCATTACGTGTCTATGTGTGATATAACTACTTTAACAACTGGATAAGGAATAGTCTTGACATTTATGATTTGAGGCCTTTAGAGCAATTGTTTAATAATTTTATAGTACTTTCTACCAGAAGCTATTTTAGAGTTAAAATTGATTTATGATGCATGAATCACAATACCTTTGAATTAATATTTATTAAACTATTTTAAAATAATATAATTTAAAATCTATGCAACTTGAAACATGATTTGTACACTTTATTAAAAATTGTAATTGTCGAGGTCCACATGTTAATCTAGCACTAAGTCCTTAGGGGGATTATCCTTTGTTCATGAATTAAAAGCTTTGGGAATATATTAATGGTTATAATGGGAAATCTAATCATAATATACTCATTTCACCTACAGTGAAAAATAAAGCTAATAATAGTTACCTTTATGTGCAGCTAAAGTAAAGCTACTACTGAGCCTTTTACATCATGTTTGATTAATAGATTTTTTTTTAAGATCAGTGATGTGTGTGATTTTTAAAAACTGTCAGACATTGATAGCTTTAATGAGGAAAAATACTTTTTAAACATTTTAGTAAAAAATTTAAGTACATTAATTAGCATCCTAGATACATAAGTTTATCTTGCCTTTCTGGGTGTACTGTACTCTGGAGATCAGTATGCTGTGAAGTGGTATATCACAGTGAGAATAAGTATTCTGTGCACTGTGCAAATTTTCTAAAGAGGAAACAGAATTATTACAATAACAGAGCATTAGTGTACCACTGTATTGGCAAAATTGGTCATGAGTAGAGCTGGTTTGGAACTTTTCAACAACATGTTTTTTCCACTGGAAAATGCTTATTTGTTGAAATTGAAACTTTTTGTGTGAAAATGTCAGGCTTGACAAATCTTTTGTGTGGAAGGTTTCTCCAGTCCAGAATGGAATTTTGCTCTCTCTCTTTCTCTGCTTTTTTGCAAACAATTTAGAAAAGTCTCTGGTTCATCCCAAAAAGAAATGAGAAATGTTTTTAAAACTCAAAAATTATCTTGGGATGGGAAAACATCTTCTAGAAAAACTAAAATAAAGAAATCAAAATTTTCCTCCTGTTGTTTTGTATATTTTTTCTAGTCCTTGTTACTTTGTTATGTAAACAGAAAATTAAAAAACTTTTTTTCAAAGCTTTCCCAGGTTTGCTTCCTTGGCTGCTAAACTACTCTCGATGCCAGGGACTCAGTCCAGTAGAGAGCCCTTTGACTGGTAGGTAGGACTTTGCCTATGCTTAAAGTTAAGCATATGCTAAGTTTTCTACAAGATTGAGGCAAACTATGGAGGAGGGCAAATTAAGACCAAATGTAGATCAGTTTATGAAAGCTAACACAAAACATAGTTTATTTTTATCCCTGTATTCCCCTCATCCCCCTTTAAAAAAAAAATGTTGTGTAAATTTAGAGCACTTAAGCCTTGAGTCCGGAAAGCACTGAAGCACATGGCAGTTCAAGAAAGCATAAACAAGTGTTGTTTTTTTTTCTGAACTGAGGTCTTTATTAGCATTGTGTTGTAACAGTGACTTTACTAGGCCTAACAGACACCAAAAACCTAACAGTGATTTGTTTTAGTGCTCTTGGAAGATACCACATGGATAACTGTAGAAGCTGACATTCTCTCTTTAGCTGCAGAATGAATAAATCATGAATATTGGCAGAGTAAGCTTCCAGAAAATGCCTGAAGCCTAACCTTGAGATGACCACTCACTCCAGCTACAAAATGTCACATTAACAGCTGCCCATTCAAATAGTAATGTTTAAATAAATGTCATTAAATATTTATTGTGTTTATCAAAGGAAAATATTCTAGGAAATAGTATAATCTGTATATACTGTCTACTACCATTTAGATTGGGTCTAATATGGCTTTTATTTTCATCTATTGACTGATGTCTAGCTATCCTGCTCTTTTGTTATCACTTTCAGGACAGATGTAACTGACATGTTTGAGTGTTGTGCTTAGTTATTACAGGAGTTTCATAACAATACACGATGAAACATACTGTTCCTTTTCACAAAAGGGTTATTCAGACAGAGAAAAAAGTACTGTACAGTGGTTGGGAGCACAGGATTAGATTTCTCAAAACTCTGAATAAAAGGGTCTTGAATGTACCCTAAAGGTTCACACACCTAAGCCATTTTAGTCCAAGGGGTATACAGTGTATGTATGAGAGTAGAGACTAAAGTTGAAGGCTTCTTATGGAGACTATTCTTTTACTACCAACTTCTCTTTTAAATTGAGTGTGTCTTCAGTTTGAGCATGTCTGCTGATTGTAACTGTGGTGGAATGGTGTAATTATGCTGAGTGAGAAATCAGCAATATTCAAAAATGTATTATACGTTTGCATACATAATAAAATATCATCTGCATTTATATATATAGAAACAAACCTATAAAGGTTGTCAGTAAGGAAAGAATTTAGTGTCACACATACCATTGCAGCAAATACTGATCCCTCAGTTCACCATACATAACCTATATGTTATTTGTTTTGGTAAGGAAGGGGAATGAGTAAGTAATATGAAGGAGTGTGGAGAGCTGTGTGATGGATGATATATATAGGTATGGAAATAAGTTTGTTTTTGGGACAACATTGTTAATGCTCTGTATTCATATATACCATGCAAGGTGATGTCTTTTTTGTCTTTTTTTTTTTTTTTTAATTAAATGTAGTTGGCAGTGCAGCTATTCCCCTGGAAACATAGAACTGAAGAGTTAAGGAAAAAATATTAGTATAATGTTAATCCCAGAGTGCTTAAATGGTCTTAATTATTATTAATCTCTGTTTTCCGAAATATGTGAGCGTGCATCCTGTGTTGAGGATATGGATTTAAAATAGTGTAAGTGTTCTTATGGCAAATTAAATGGGAATTTTCCATGGGAGATGGGAAAATGCATATTGGAAACACTTCTGGATGCTGCTGTCAAGGCAGCTGCTATAGCTGAACACTTCCGAACACTATTTATTTCTGTAGATAAAGATTATACTAGTTAGTTACATAATTCTTTGATTTTTTTCTGTAAAAGCCCTGAAAATGTCACTTTACCTTATTAGCAAGGAAAAAAAATTCTTGAAAAAGTATAATAAAGGGCTTCAGATCACTGCTGTATTTCATACTGAATTGGTTGTGACTTTATTGTGTTGTAAAACAGATAAAATCCTCAAACTGAAAAATATGCAGATTTAGAGTAACTATAGAAATTCACAAATGATATAGGTTCAAAAGCTTGTCTCTGACCAACCGGAGTTGGTCCAATAAAAAATATTACCACACCCATATTGTGTCTTTATAGAATTTCATTGTAATTTAGTCACTGCATAAGGTAAAGTATCTACACACAATGTTTTTCTTTTGGTACTGTAAAACAACACATAAATGATTATCATAATGATTTAATCAGTCACACTGCTGAGACTGTGTCAAGCTCTCTATTTAATCAGACAGCTCTGGGTGTCAGACTTTGTGAGTTTTTAAAATGTTTTATATTGCTGATACTCAGTAAAACATTAAAAAAAAATCCCTTGAGAAACCTCTTTCAAATGAATAAAAGTAAAATTTTTGAGTCTAGCTCCTTAAACCTCAGTAGTTTTAAAGCTTTAATCATCTATTTACTTTCCATATGACATAATGTTCTAAGAATTCACTTCTACCAGTTTGGGCCTGATTGGTATTTGCCAAAGGATAAATTCAAAGATTTAAGAAAGGAAATCCAGTATTGCTAATGACCACAGAAATTACATGCGTGACTAAATTGTATTCCCAAAAGTTAAGTTTTGTCTTTGCAATCGGTGACAGATCAAAAAGTTGTTTTTATGAAGTCTCTTTTTTGAAAAGCCTCTTAGGTGAAAAACAATTCTTCAGAGGAAGAAACTTTTTTTTTTTTAAAAGAAGGAAATTAACAAGTTTTATTATTTCACTGTGGTAAAGACTTCTTTCAAACAAACAATCTCCTTGTTTATAAATATATACAACATACATTTTTCATTTGTAGAGCATCATGTCATCTAACAATTTACCAGCGGTCATGGTGGATACTCCATCACTGACCATTTTTAAATCAAGATTAGATGTTTTTCTAAGAAGTATGCTCTAGGAATTATTTTGAGGAAGTTTTATGGCCTATTTGTACCAGCGGTCACAGTAGATGATCAAAACAGTCTCTTCTGGCCTTGGAATCTATAAATCTGTGAATGTCAAATAATTTACTTTCCACCTGTACTTTTGAAACACCTGATTGTGAGACTTAAAATTTATATGTAGGACTAATTTTGTAACTCAGCCTGCTAGCAGTGGATGCAGTATAACACTATAACTGAGGACAATGTTTCAGTTTCTGGTTGTGTTACCAGTAGCTGGTTATGCTTGTTACAGACATGATGATCATTTATAAGCTGGCCCTTCATTAGATCAGGCAGGGATGGTGATCATCATAATTTCCTAGGGAGTGTAAGAGAATTTAGCATTATTTACTGCATAATATCAATTAACAGTGGTGCTACAGAAGAATTAAACTCTAACCAAAAATACTGAAATGTCTTCTAATGTGGTAAAAGTAATGATATCTGATCTGAGTTGAATCTGAAGTATCTAGAAGACTGGTGATGGACATGCAATGTGTAAATTAAAGATGGTGTTGTTTATGGTGTGACAGAATAGTTTTTTAACTTAGGGCACAATCTTGCAAGGTGCTCAGGACTCTGGTCTTGATCCATCAAAATTTAAGTGAAGTCAAAAGGACTCCTTCAATGCTTAAAATTAGCAAGTGCCTCAGTGCTTTGATTAAACTAGGCAGAGAGATCGGCATGTTGCAGGATCAAGCCTTTAGTTGGCCGTGATAAAGCTATGCATTCTAGTGTTCATATACATTTATATTCTTCAAAACATATAAAATACTGGATGCTACATCTAACTTGCAAACCCAGTAATGCAGAGAATACTCTTTAAGAGTCAGTTAATTAGTGCACTACTGGAATCCTTAAAAGTAAAGATCTGGTTAGACTTTGCTTTAATTTTCAGAATGTAAAGCTATATTATTGGACATCTTCAACTAATCATTTAATAAGGAAAATTTTACTGTTCTGCTAAGTAATTGAAACATCTGTGTGTTTCTTCATTCATGCTCTCTCAGCCTGTGAGCAGATCTGCTTTAATACACATTTTAAATTCGTTCAATCAAAATTATGTTTGAAAAACAAACAAACAGGGATGGGATGATCTCTACTACTTTTATTTGAAGTTGAAACTTTGTTGTTTTATATCATCCAACTTGGTCTTTTTTAGGTGATTACATTTAGGGCCCAATCCTCCTCTCAGATGTGATCCATTACATACCAAAAATGAACCATATTGAATGAATTGACTTCTGTTTTAGTTCAGTGCCTAGAAACTACAGTGTTGGTTGCCTGCAAAGTATGTACATCCAGTTATTCTCAAAGTATTTCATAGTGAGGAACACAGGGGTAGATCATTTTTCCTGCTATTCATATTTGCAGGGATGCAGAACATCTCTGTGGTAGTTACAGTAATGGCTTCCATAAAGAAGTAATGTTAGGAAATGATTTTAATTTTTAGCTGTCTTTAATGTGACATATGTTTGTCCTTTTTGAAAGAAACAACTAATATTTTTGATTTTTGCTATTCACTGCAGCATGTTCTTCTTTTCTTCATTTCTCCTGTCGCTAGGTCCTTGTCTTACCTGTTATTTGGTTCCCCTTAACATGCTGCTCAGTCACCTTTCCCTCTTGTCTCTCTGCTACCCTAGATATAGTTATTAGTTGAGACATTTCTTTTTCCCCTGGATATTCCTTTCCCACTGATAGGTCTTTACAGTGAAGAGCCCAGAGGTCTATAGAGACAGCTGGAAACAAGGAGAGAAGTCAGAACCCTGTGAACAGCCAGTGTTCTGTGGGCCAGCCAATTAGGTAGAATAATTTGCAAACCAACCAGTTAGATAGATAGACCTTGTCTTGAATAGTGATGTTATTGTGTATTTGAATGGAAGCTCAGACTCCTGTGTGTGGTTCTGGGGGCATGGATCAGTGTTCACGTCACACTCCCTGTCAGTACCCTGCCCAAGCTGAGGAAGCTAATGATCCAATCAGCAGACCGAATTTGGTGATACATTCTGGTTACATGCCACCTGAAGCATGTTACATATACACGAAGAAGAAGTGTGGTTCTTTTTCTGATTCCTATCATGTCTTTAAGTTTTGATTTAGCTTCAGTTTCAGTGCTGCTAGGTGAATATGGAATAGCATTGCAGATCCAAGCAGTAGTCAGTATTTAAATTATAACTAGAACCAATTTTAATTTTCTTTTGAACTTTGGGGGTTTTTTTGTTTTAAATATAGCTCTCATACTTCATCTGTTCTTTACTATAAGATAAGAAAAAGTAGGTACACAAAAGACATGGAATTATTAATATTTATTACATTTTCTGTACGTCTTCTGTGTTCCATATTAGTAAGAAAAATTATACCATTAATAATATCCATATTTAATTACAGTTTGTTGAGGAAAGATGACTGGTGCTGTAAAATTGCCTACTGGATAAAATTATTGCTCTTCAGTATATTTTATCATTGGGAAGGTTGCAAGATGGAACTTAATCTAAATTCTAATTGACTAGTCAACAACAAATGACAAAAGTAGATTCTGCATTTGCACAATACATAAAACAAAAATAGCAAATTAATGTAATAAACTCTCACAGTGATGTAAGGATTATTCATAACAGGAGAAATGATTGTAGGAGTTGATTCTGAGTAATGCTGGGCATCTGCAGTTCCTTTTTACTTCAGTGGATGCTCCACACAAGTTAGGATCAGGACCTTAGTCCTTTATGAGTAAGTCATGCAGACGGGACTGTAGATAAAGTCAGATTACCCACCAAGAGTCATTAGTTATCAGCATATTTGTCTAAGGTGTTAATCTCCTCTCACATTGGCAGCTTCACAGCTAGATTTCCCCTACAAAATGCACATGAAGCTTCTGGGAAGGAACATTTTGGAGATGCTGTGAAACTGAAGAAAATCGGAGTGACTTAAATTACCCATGCATGGGCAGTTGTAAAAGTTAACCAAAAAAATAGAGCCAAATTTCATTGACCACAGTGCAGTTAGGCCAGCAGAAAATTTAATTCATAATGAAGTTTAATTTCCTGCCTACTTCATACTGATCGATTGGGAATACAATATGTGTAAGTCACTTATTTTTAGCATGTCCGTTGCATTCTGATCTGATAATAACCACATTCATTCTCATCTCTATCAATAAGTTCCATATCTTAGGGACCTCTACCCCCAGCAGTCAAAAAGGAGTTGTGGCCAATTAAAGGACTTTGAATTGGATCTGGAATTGAATGAGTAGCCACTATTATGTGTATTAGCAGCAGTGTGATACACACATAAGCTTGCTTGGTTTTGGAGAAGGCTTGCTGAATCTATGCAAACAGGAGTGTTTATGTGGCCTTCACTTTCAGCCACCAGTAGAGTGGGTTGTAGTTGCTTAATCTGAAGTCTGTGAAGAGGATCATATGGCAAGGCCTTTTATGAGATGAATGGGCATAGTCTCTTGCAGGTGGAGAAAACATTCTTTCTTTCCTCCACTTGCTAATGTTTCCAGAGGAAGGGATGAATCCAGTAAGATTCTAATCCCTGGGCTACACTATGATGGGGGTTCAAACTAAGATACACAACTTCAGCTACACTATTCACGTAGCTGAATTCAAAGTGTGTTAGTTTGACTTACCTGGCTGTCCTCACGACGGCGAGTCGACCACTGCAGCTCCCCCGTCGACTCCGCTTACTCCTCCTGCCGCGGTGGAGTACAGGCGTCAATTCGGACGAGATGCGATAAATTGATCCCCAATACGTAGCCTAATAGTGATGATTGGAGGGCTGATACCCTTACTGAGGTTAGTGATCTAGCCAGTTCTTCGAAGCATTTTCCATGCTTCATTTCACTCTTACCTCAGAGGATTTTGGGGACTACTGCAGCATCTTACTGCCTTCACCCAGGTGTTTATTTCTCTTAAACAATAGGTCATCTAGATAACTACACTGGTGGCATGTGCTAAGAGAGAATCATAAGGTTAGGTGGCATTGGAGTCCACCATATGTCATGATTTCCCCAAGCAGCCTCACATAGCATAGGTGCTAAAAGAGAGAGGAAATGGGAGGGATCGAGACTTTTGGGGCTGCCTATCATGATTCTGTGATCTGTTCCAGAAAAGTGAGTGAAGCCAGCTTAGTTGGCTGCCTCTTCTACTGGGACTTCTATGTGAATCAGCAGTGCATTCTGAGTGTCTGTGTTGCAGACTGCTGACAAAAGGGCATTGATGTTTGTCACCTGTCTGTAGCAATAAGGAAATTATTCATAAACTCTTCCAACACCCTCGTGTCTTGTGTACCGACATAATTTTGAAAGAGATGTTGGCAGAGATTTAGTGGTCTCAGTTTTGACTCCAGCGTCCGTACTGGGGCAGACTTGTTGAGAAGGTGCTGGTAGCCAAAGTCGTTTGTTTCTTGAGAACTGGCCAGGTTATAATTTCTTCTCCCTGTGTGTGTATTCAAAGCCATATCTGCTCACATTACTGAAAAGATTCTATTTGGATGTAGAAGAGAAAGGAATTTCAGTTAACTACAGTTCCTTAAATTTACAATTAAACATGAGTGATGTAAAAAGTTACTATGCTACAGTTTGTGCAGTTTAAAATGTCTGTCTATGCTTCTGACTTTTTGTATCTTCTTAGCAGAGTGGATAAAAATCAATTAAAAAAAATTAAAAATTCAGACAGTTTTAAGTAAGATACATTATAGCTCAAAGATATCTCATCATGGAATAGGGATTATAAATTAAAATTCTATAGTATGAGACAATATATTCATGTAATATTTAAGAAAAGTTTTATAAATGAGTTCCAATAGTTCATGGATTAGGGACCCAATCTTAAGGGGTTCCATGGGATTCTGTATAGATTATTTAGGTTAATCTTTCTATTATCCAGTGGGACTCAGTGCTCAGTCTAAGAGATACCATCAGCGATGCTTAGTTTTGCAGTTCTCAGACTGTGGATTTGTGCTTGTTAACAGCAAAAATGGTTTTAAATAAATAAATAAATAAATAAATAATATATAGAGGTGAGAAATAACAGACCTCAGCTCTATTGTCCCTCTGCAAATTTGTGTACACAGAGTCAATCCCTTACCTCTCCCTGAAAGTGCAGAGTTTCAAAAAGTTCAATGAATAGAAGATTGTTGGGGGCAGAATAGATCTGGGCAAGGAGAAGAAGTCTGGAGATGAATGTGAGAAGGGAGTAGAAACAGAAGTGAAACTGTATGAGCAGCATATTCCAGAAGTCTTGAGGTCTTTCTGAGTGTAGCCTTCATTGATTTGAGATCTACCACACCATTCTTTCACTGGAAGGGAAAACCAATAATGGCAACAGTCCATAAAAGAGACCCAGTCTGGGAATAAGAACCATTCAAGAAATATATATTTGCTGATGATGTTTTAAAGAAAGTCACACCAGTGAACTGGTGGAAGACACTTAAGCAATTGGATTCAGAGACTGTTGATGTGATAATGTCACTTTAAACAGAACTAGCTTCTTCTGCCGGTGTAGAAAGAATATTTTCTTCCTTTGGACTAATTCATTCCAAATTGAGAAATCGTCTGGGACCTGAAAAAAGCAGGAAAGCTTGTTTTTCTTTTCCAGATTTTAAACAAACAGGAAAATGAAGGTGAAGACGACTGAGTTAGCCGCAGAAGCCGATTTTTTAAGTTTCTCACGTTGACCTGGCTGACATAGTGGATTTAATTTTTGTTTTTGTTTTTTTTAAATATTTCATTTAACTCTTTTAGTTAAAAACAATTTTAACAAAAACAGACCTGATTTTATAAAAAAACTTGAATGTTTAGCTAAATTCAGAAATTCATATGCTTGTTTTGTTAAAATATTGTATGTTTGCTGTTGAAGAAAAAGATCTAGAATACATAACTTTGTTGTTTTAGTTAAATAAAACAATTTAAATGTCTGTCTGGTGATGTTCTCCTCCTAATACAGCATGGCAAGAAAATCCTCCAAATATTAATGATAGTTCACCTCCCAATGACTTCATAAATATCTGCTTCAATTACCTTTAATAAATGAAATAACCAAACAGTCATTCATTTTCTGCTATAGCTGTAAAACTAATCTGAAAGTTTTCAAAATAAATCACTTTAAAAATGTATAGTGTGTATCTTCTAAAAATGAAACCTACATCTATCTCTGAGTTGTGAAGAAAATATATTAAGGTTATTACAGCCAACAAGAATGCACTTTTATGTAGAAATCCATGATTAAATCAAATCCACCTTGCTTCTTAGAGACTCTTAAAGTGATGTTCTCTGACAATTGACCAGGTAAATATGACACTGTGGGGCTTAAAATAATAGTTTTAATTTGCTCTGCTTACAGGTAAAAAGATCTTGGGATTTATATAACTACAGATCTGAGATCTGAAAGTAAACCTCTTCTTTTTCTGGTTCATGCATCATCACTAGTAAAAGATTTTATGGCTCCAAATTTTCCCTCATTCACATTTCTGCAACAGCCTTGCCTTTAACATAGTTAACAGTTCTGTTTGTTACATGAGATCAGTTCACTTTGTCTTAGCTAAGCTGTTTTTCAGGGATCACTGTAGTGGACAGATATGACTTTGAATGCACATAGGGATTCAGTTTGTTGAGGGAAAAGATGCAATTGTAGTAATTTTTCTAATATCTGAACTCTAAAGTTTAGTCAACTTTCCTTGATCTCTTATATTGATATCTTATTATTTTCAGACTCAGTCCCATGTCTGACTAAGCAGGTTGTATACTCCCAGTTTATTTACAGCACGTTTTCTGACAGCCTTATCATTCCTCACACTGTTAAAGTGGCTGTGAGTATGTATCTTTATATGCTAACACTATATTATAAAATTCCCATGTGTCTAACATATGTATGCATGTTAACTTGTGGCAGTGTCTGACATAATAGTCTATCAGCCTACCTTTCACAGTTTCTCAGTGGGGATGTATGATGTAGTGTTCATGTACAGCAGCTATTTTCTTGTTGGTTGTCTGCATCCTAGTGGGTCTTCATAGTGTAGGGTTATCATTGTATGGTAACTTTTTCTCCTTTCTCATGCTTTTATGGAACTGGCCCTTTTACTCTGACAAAGACAAACAGCTCCAGCCCTAAAGCAGCCACTTTTTCAGCTGCCCTTTTTTAGCAGATAAATAGTTTTGGCTCCTGTTAAGTTTCCTCTAGTTTTCTCTTTCTTAATCCTGGTGAACTGGCACTTTTCAGAGTTGTCACTGGTTGCCTTATTGTTTCTTTGTACTTCACAGTCTATCTGTCTCCATCTCTTGTCTTGTCTTGTAAGATCTTTGGGGTAGAGTCCATCTGTTATGTGTTTGTACAGTGCCTATCAGAAGGGGGTCCTGGTCCATGACTAGAACTCCTAGATGCTATGATAATACTGTACTACTTCTACTAATGGTACAAAAACGTGGTTACCTTGAAATGTCTGTCATCAATAATCCAAAATGTATTCTGTTATTCTATAAGACACTAGTACAGGGGTAGGCAACCTATGGCACGTGTGCCGAAGGCGGCACGCGAGCTGATTTTCAGCGGCACTCACACTACCCGGGTCCTGGCCACCAGTCGGGTGGGGCTCTGCATTTTAATTTAATTTTAAAAGAAGCTCCTTAAACATTTTAATAACCTTATTTACTTTACATACAACAATAGTTCAGTTATATATTATAGACTTATAGAAAGAGACCTTCTAAAAATATTAAAATGTATTACTGGCACATGAAACCTTAAATTAGAGTGAATAAATGAAGACTCGGCACAGCACTTCTGAAAGGTTGCTGATCCCTGCACTAGTAACTGGTTAAATGTCTCCATTACTAGTAGTCTGCTGTATTGGATTAAGGGAAATATATGCTACTGTGTACTTTCATACAGAACAATATGTTGGAGATGAGCAAACATGGAAATAAAATGTTCATTACTGGGATTGTATTAAATGTTTTGGAAGACAGTTGAGAATAAATCTCCTGATGTGAGGTGATACAGGAGAATTGTAAAGGTTCTATACCTGAAAATCTGAAGTTCTGGATGAATACTTGTTTCTACAGTGTACTTGCTTATATTTTATGCCTTCATTGGCACTATATAATTACAGAAAAACTGATAAAGGCGAAACAAAACAGTGACGAACCAAGAGTAAATTCAGCCAGAATATAAAGTCAACAGCATGTTGTTGTGCAGTTTTGCCATATTGTAGAGAGCAAGTCAGGTCTAAATACATCCCAGTGGCTGGGTCAGAAGTAGAAATACACAGTAATTAGAATGAGGGTGTTTAGTGTGTCATTCATTCATAGTGATAATAATTAACAGAAGTCATGCTTTGGATACACAACACCTGATATTTTCTTTGCTTTCTAGAGCTAATGCATAAAATGAGATTGTAAAGCCTTAGTTTGTTGTAAATATTTTTATTTTTGGAATGTCTATTTTCAGTTAAAAACATGGTACTCTCAAAATGGTCACGGAAAACTTTAAGAATATTAATGAAAATGGAAGACTCTCACTTCACAACATAGAATGATTTTCATAAAATAATGGCACATGCATAAACATAAAATCTGGTTGTAAATGTGGTAATGAGCAACGTAAATTATAGTAGCATCATTCACATTTTATTCAGTAGGTCATTGATCTATTAATACTCCTTGGATGTGTATAAGACATAAGCATGAAGGCTAAGTGAACTTAAATCTTTTGAGAAGTGCATTAATATACTTAAACTTCAATACTTATTCCATGGTGTAGCCGAATTTATAACTATGTAATGCTAATGCGAAGCATATACTATTTACATAAGTTGCAAATATATAGAATAATACTTAGCTGCTGTACCTAACAAGTTGTTATGGGGATAATTACAAGTGCTTTGTACCTGACTGTGCTATATACAGTAAGTAGGATTGTCAGCTTTCTAACTGTACAAAACAGAACACACCCAACCCCTCCCCAAGACCCCTGCCCCACCCTTCTCCAAAGCCCCGCCCCACTCGCTCCATCCCCATCCCTCTGTCACTTGCTCTCCCCCACCTTCATTCACTTTCACTGGGCTGGGGCAGGGGGTGAGGGTGTGGGAGGGGGGTGAGGGCTCTGGCTGGGGGTGCAGGCACCAGGATGGGGCCAGGGATGAGGGGATGGGGTGCGGGAGAGGGCTCTGGGCTGGGGCAGGGGGTTGTGTTCTGGGGGGTATGGGCTCTGGACGGGTGCGGGCTCCAGGTGGGTCCAGAAATTAGCGGTTCATGGTGTAGGGGAGGGCTCCGAACTGGGGCAGGGGACTGGAGTGTGGACTCCGGCTGGGGGTGGGTGGGCTCTAGGGAAGAAGGGTTTGGAGTGCAGGAGGGGACTGGGGCAAGATGTTGGGAGTTTGGGTGTGGGAGGAATTCCGGGGGTGAGGCAGGGGCTTGGAGTGGAGAAGGGGGTGCGGCATCCCAGCAGTGCTTATTGCAGTTCCCAGCCAATGGTCATGGTTCCTGCCAATGGGAGCTGCTGGGCTGGCTCTCGGGGTGGAGGCAGCGCATGGAGCCTCCCTGGCTGCATATATGCCTAGGGGCTGCAGGGAACTGGCGGCTGCTTCTAGGAGCCACACAGCGCTAGGGCAGGGAGTTTGCCTTAGCCCCAGCTCCCACTGCGCCGCTAACCGTACTTTTTATGGCCTGGTCAGCAATGCTGACTGGAGCCACCAGGGTTCCTTTTCGACTGGGCATTCTGGTCCAAAACTGGACGCCTGGCAACCCTATATATAAGTGCTACTAGTATTACTAAGAGCAGTACAAGCATCTCACATATCAAAGACAAACAGAACAAAGAAATACTTGAGAAATGCTTTCAAATGTATAGTATACTCGTTAAATAGACCCAACAAGGCTCCATGGAAAAGTTTGAAAAGAATTCTAATCAGAGACAATTCTGCTTAGCTTTATCTTAGCTTGATTACTCTTTTTCTTTTTAAATATAACAACAGACTGGGTGGGCAAGGGAAGTGCAATGGATGTAATTTATCTGTATTTTTAAACGTCCTTTCACTTAGTATTGTACAGAAATCTCAAAGAGAAGCAGGAGGAGTATTGTCTGGATAATAATATCAATGGATAATGAACTGCTGACAGATAAGGTATCATAACTTATTATCAATAGTATTACTTCAGAATGTGCAGAGACATCAAGTGAAATCCCATATAGAGCTTGGTATTGAGATCAGTATTATTCAACATTCATTAATGACCTGAAGGAGAATGTAAATTCAACAGTGATCAAATTTGCAGATGGTACAGCTAGGAGTTATGACAAATAGAGAGGATTTTCAATCAAAAATACAGTTGGATATGAACAACTTGGGAATTTGGTTGGACTGGTATGAGATGAGAATTAATGTAAAGAAATATAAAATAATACACTAAGGAAAGGATAATGCAGCACAGGGATAAAACAGGGAATTGTTATCTAAAAATAGTTATGAAGCAAGTGACTTGGAGGGTAATACTGATAAGGAACTGACTATGAGTTTTCAATTGAATGTCATGACAAAAAAGACCAATTTCATTCTGAGATACATATATGGATAGGTATATAGATGAAAGTTTTGTGAGGAAGTTTTGCTGCAAACTTCACAGGATTGGTACAAGACAGAGGAACCTTTGAGGAGAAAATACACCTTAAAACCATGATCAGCCATGGCAGGAAAACTAATTCAGCTCAAGTGAGTTTTATTGGGTGAAAATTTAGGAAAAAGAATGATACTTCTGTTCCAGTAAATTGGTTCTGATTTGAACTTAAGATAAAAAAAGAAAAAACAGATGCTTCCCATGAATCATTTCATAAGTACATTCATTTTGAAATGTAATATTTCTACTGTATTTTCAAAAAAAAGAATATTAGCTTAAGTAATTAAAAACAGAAACAATGATCATATGGGAAAATAACCCAGAAAATCTGTTTTGTAACAGAAGCTATCAAAGTCAACAGTTGCTCACAGTTACCACAGATATCTACTGTTCTGTGTATGGGAAAAACATCATAATCTCACACTCCACTCTGTCATAAACATTGGCAAAATACTGTTTAATGGTGACCACTGTATCTTGATAAGATTTGTTTGTTGATGGAATGATTTTCCTTAGGGTGACAGAGACTTGTTTTAAGGAAAAGTAGTAACTGGCTGTAAAGTTTTTCCTGGGTTCATTGTTGTGGCATGGGACCTTGTATGGGAGAAGAGCAAAGAATTTAAAGTAGAGAAAAATCATTAGGAATCTTCAGAGACTTTCTCTGTGTTGCAAAACATCCCAGTATAGATTGTAGGAGGGAGGAACATAAAAAGCCTTTATTTGTGCTCTCGGGCAAAATGGCAAATCCTGTCTTTCCCCTGTTGGAATGGAGGGTACCAGGCATAATGGACCCAGAGAGGCTACACTGAATGGTGGTAGGAATTTTAGGAACAGGGAGCAGGGTAGGGTCTGATGCTTTGCAGATACACTGGACGTTTCCTTTGTAGAGTAGTGGTACTAAGGTAGCAGAGTACTGCTCCATCTGAGGTTGGAGTAGTATCCACGGACCGGATCAGCCTTGCAGACTACTCATTTTTTTTTTTTTTTTGATACTAGGTACTGAGAAATGGATCCATCCTTTCTGGTTGGTTTTCACAGTGAAGTACTATGTATTTCTGAATCTCCAGTCTGCCGATGAGAATGTGCATTAACATATCTGTAACACTACTATTCCCTTTTTTCCTCCTCCAAAGGACAAGGAAGGAGTGGAAGGTGTCTCTGTAGGAGCCATTCTTTCTGACTATCAACGAGTTCGAGTGGAAGACGTGTAAGAAAATATTCTTGAGAAGTTACTTATAAACTTGAAAAAGATATTTTTTGTCAGTGATGTGAACAAAACCAACAAAAAGTCTGTAGTATAGAACAGAAACAGGTACTTTTATTCCATTTTCTAAGATACCTGATTCATAAAACTAACTGAAAGCACTGTGCTTTTCTCTTTGTATGTATATCTTCCATGTATACCAGTAGTGAAATTATAGTAGATGGATTTGATGGATTCTACAGCAGGGGCAGGCAAACCTTTTAGCTTGAGGACCGAATCAGGTTTCATAAATTTTATGGAGGTCTGGTTAGGGGAGGGGGTCATGGCCCGGCCCCGACCTCCTATCTGCCCTCCGCAGGACTCCTGCCCCATCCAACCCCCCCTGTTCCCTTAGGACCCCCCCCCGGGACCCCTACCCCATCCACCCTCGCCCCCCGCTCCCTGTCCCCTGACCACCCCCGGATCCCTGCTGCCCCATCAAACCCCTCCTCTCATACCTGATGGCCTCCCTGGGACCCCTGACCCATCCAACCACCCCTTCTCCCTGACCCCTTGCCCCTGACTGCCCCCTGCTACCCCATCCAACCCTCCCCTTCCTGATTGCCCCCCGGGACTCTTGCCCCAATTCAACCCCCTGTTCCCCCCCCCGACTGCCCCACTCCTATCCACACCCCTGCCCCCTGGCCCCCCCCGAACTCCCCTGCCCTCTATCCAACCCCCCCCCGCTGCTCTGTGCCCCCTTACCGTGCTGCCTGGAGCACCCGTGGCAGGAGGTGCTACATTGCGTCGCCCGGCTGGATCCGGGCCACCTGCTCGGGGGCTGGGCAGGACAGTCCCGCAGGCTGTAGTTTGCCCACCTCTGTTCTACAGGCTTCTTTCTGTTTAATCCTGGATCCATTGACATTATTGAGAGTTTTGGCATTGATATAATGGAAGAGGTATTAGGCCATTTACTTCCACTGACTTTTCTCAGTTTCAGCTGGAGGATCCAGTAGGCCAAGGGAACAATAGGTTCACAGCTCAATTCCAAAATCTAGAATTTACCAAAATAATCTGGTGGTCGCCAGTTGACATTTTTCAACTAAAATTTCCATTAAGGACAGGAAATAAAAATGACCAGAACCATAATAAATATAACTTTGAACCACAAGAATCTGAAAACAAAGCTATATTGTAGAACATACAAAGCTCATCCACTGATTCATCATACTTTCCCCCAAACCAGCTGAATCTAGCATCTCCTGAAATATGATCAGGAGTTAATAGAAAAAGCACCATAGCTTTTCAATTAATAAAATAGATACCTGATATTGTCTGTACTCCCATTACTTCCTCTTGAAGACAAGCCAAAACATACCAAAGTCTGTCACAGAAGAAGTTTGTTTAATAATAATTAAAAAAAAAAATCGTTAAGCAGCACCTTGCATTTCTCATTCATAGTGGGAAGATTCTTTTAATGTGAGTGTACCATACGACCTCTTCTGGGAGTTTCAACAGAGATTGAATGTACAAAGATACACTTGCAAATATACACACCCTAGCAACATACACAAGACTTTTTGTTGGGCTTTTAGAAAGTCTATTTGCAAATACAACTCTTGGAGCTTTGGAAGGAGAAGAGTGTAAACCTTAACGTGAGGCTCAGAGTTTCAGGTGAAGTGAGGGGTAGGATTTAGGTCAAAATGTCTGCCTCCATGGTGGCAGAGAAATCAAATGCTAGCTCTTCCCTGGGTAAATTTAGGCTAATGAAAAATCATTGACATGCTAAAGTGCAGTTAGTATAATCATTTTAGTCGCACAGCTTGTCCTATGCATCTATGTCATCATAGGTGATGAATACTAGTGGGCGAGTTGTGATTGTCAGTGCCTCTATTAGGAAGGGAAGGCTGCTACGTTCTCTTAGAGAAGCTGTGGTGTGTCCTATATACAAGAAAACACTATTTGATACTCACCGTGTTTTCAGTATGCTGATGGCAGTTATTCATGATCCAGCCAGTCTGAGGTAGACTTAGTATGCATGAGAACTGGTTGGGTGAAGCTCAGATGGGATAAGAATGACGTGATTCAGGAAGACTGGGGGAAGCATTTGAATGAGATATCCAGATTGATTGTTCAGTGAAGGAGGTGTGTTGTTGCCATATATTACATGGGTTCTCAATCTATGGGTTGTGCTAGCTCCCCGGACGCTGTTGGATGATGATACAGAAACAGCATCCAGGAAGCTTTTTACCATTGGAGTCTGACCAGGAGACTGCAACCATTTCTTTTGGGTTAGGACCTAGCTATTATGATCTGTGCCTTTGCTGCCTAAAGACTGGATTACTGCAATAAACTTTACATGAGGATATACTTTAGGTCAAACCATAAATTTAAGCTAGTGCAGAATGCATCTATTAAGCAGTGCTCTGAGGTGGCAGCATGTGTCACCAGTGCTGCATAATGTGCATGGCTATATAGTGGGTTCCATATTGAATTTAAGGTGTTAGTTTTGATTTATTAAGCCCTAAATGATGTGGTACTTTTCTACCTGAGAGTCCACCTCTTCTCAGACCATACTACCACAGTTGCTGAAGCACTCAGTGAAAGTACTTGAATCTCCCTTAATTTAAAAAAAAGTTGGTTGGTGAGAGGGCCTTCCCATTGCAGGGCCCTCAGCTTTGGAGCAAGCTTCTTTACTAGTCTGAAATATGTTGGGTATGTTGGCCTTTGGGGCACACTGCAAGGTGCATCTATTTGTTATAAGCTTCTGCAGAGGTAGACTTTTCAGGGGAATCAGATATGTGGGTGGTAAAGTTGATTCTGTGCTCCTCAGGTTGTTTACATTTTTGTTTTTGTAATTTATGGCAGGTATGCCTAGAGCCTTGGCTAGGGGCCTCTTTTTATTTTTATGAATTTAAATACAATTCTAGTGGTTTCATGACTAACTCACAAGTAGGATGGTTTAAAAAAAGTTCTAGAGAGACCTTTTTTTTTTTTTTTTGCAAA
Source organism: Gopherus flavomarginatus (assembly GCF_025201925.1). Taxonomy (NCBI): domain Eukaryota; kingdom Metazoa; phylum Chordata; order Testudines; family Testudinidae; genus Gopherus; species Gopherus flavomarginatus. The sequence goes on from NC_066621.1 coordinate 105,313,392, forward strand.
CCTGAGAAAAATAAGAACTGCGTTATATTCCTATAAAAATCACTATTTATTAATAATACAGACTTCATGAAGATCATCCAATTTTCCCTCCTCTTGAAGGAGGAACTGGGAGTTTAGGTTACCTAAGTCTATGCGTAAGTACTCAGTGTGAATGCTTGACTTATACAAACTAAAGAGTATTTTCCCCTGTCATAAGATAATTTAAGGAAATTTTAAAAGCTAAAGAAATTCGAAGAAAAACCGTATAGAATTCTGACTCCACATTCAATCTGGGAATATCAGAATCCTTATCTGTCCAGTACATAATAATAATAACCTATTTGTGAAGCCCACAACATTTTAAAATTAAAAATCCTATACCCCATTCTTTATCTGTGTCAGTTAAATTAGATCATTAAATAATTGCTTGCTAACCCCTCTAAACAAACTGCAATACCATATGCATACATATGCTAATAATATTGCTCTAAAAGTTTTAAATCACTTAAACAGAGCGTTATTGTCCTTAATAATCAATGAACACCTCGAAAAAATTAGGAGTGAAGATTATCTTCTAAAGTGAGAATCAATTTGGGGCAATCAGAGTTCATCTTGTAGAAAATATTTTGTACAATAAATATTTTTTAGTAGATTATAGTTTGAAACTTTCACATGATGTACATTCAAAAGGATGTTTGTTCCTTTATTTTACATTTTCACACTTTATAGTTAGGCATATCAGTAGGATGACTGTTTCATTTTACCTATTCCATGTTTTGGAAAATCCAGTGAAAACATTTGAGCAATTTACTTTGCATTGAGGCCTAGATCTTCAGAATGGGTTCTAATTCCATATTTAGGTACTTATAGGAGGGGAAGAATATGTGTTTATTAACTTAACTTTGGGCCTCTAAATGTTGGTGTTTATCAATGGTGTTTAACTATTTAAAAAAAGAGAGAACCTATTCAGGCCAAAATAATTAAAGAATTTCAAATCCACTCCAAAACAACTATCAACCAAAAATGACTGCTCTATATATGAACACTTTAGAGGCTGTTTCATTCGTTTTGCCCTCACCAATACTTTATATACGGGTTGCTGAAAATTACAGAGAAAAGCAATAGAATCTTGCTAGTTATACACCTTAATCTAGCAGAAAATAGCCCAACTTCCCAGAAAATATGTAATAGTAATTGCAAAAGAAACTATAGAACAGTTACGCCAAGTTTTTAAAAACTGAGGGTGGGGTTTTTTCAGGAAAGCTCATTGTTGACCTTTACATTGAAGTCAATCATTACTTTCAGTGTTAGCAGGTACAATTAAAATCAGAATCAGGTTGTTTAGTTTTCTTTTTTCATGCAGTATGCGTGCACATTGTACTCTGCAAAAGATAACATGTTTTTAATACATTCATTATGATAAAATATTAAAGGTTTAGAAAACATACACGTTTAATAGTAGGACACCCAAGAAATGTTACGTTTATTGTTGAACATATTTTTCCTTGTAAAAGAGCATAATATTTGAAATTCAGCCAATGATTTGTCTTTATTTTTCTTTCAAAAAGGTGTAAGAGGCTTAATCTGCAGCCTTTAGCTTACCTTTGGCGTCGAAACCAGGAAGCTTTGCTCAAAGAAATGATATCATCTAACATTCAAGCCATCATCATAAAAGTAGCAGCTTTTGGTAGGTATCCAGATTATGAACAATGCTGTATGTTAACAATTTGGTAAACTTAATTTATTAATGAGCAACTTCAAAAGCACAGCAAGGAAAAAGAAAACAAAAACTCTATTTTGTAATTTAAGTGAGAAACAGTAATATGAAGAGGTGAAGAAGGATAGATTTTTAAAATGAGTATTGCCAGAATATGACAGTATGTCTGAACAATTAATGGAACCTATAAATAATACATAATATACACAATAGATTTTTGTAGCTTAGTCATTGAATTCCTTCAGTTATTTCCCCCTCCTAGTATACATACATATATAATACAATGGTCCACAGTACTGTCATTCATAGGGAATACAAATTGATGGCTAGAGATGGGTTCAGAAAGATTTAACAAAGAATTAACAAATTAACATCCAACATTTATATTGGGACTTAAAGAACTTGTATAACAGCAGTCTTTAAATTTGTGAAGCTGATAGCACACACTAGGTGGTGTGTCACTGATATTTTTGAAAGAATGACAGTTACAGTTTAGTTGTTTGAGTAAATCAGAGTTCAGAATCAACATATCTTTTGACTTTCATTGGCAATGGTTTAGAGCGTGACTTTTATATTGAAGCAAGCCATTACAAAAGATGATCTGACTGTTTGCAAAGACAAAAGATGTACCCTAGTGGACTATTAAAGAAAGCTTTATTGAGTGGCACATGTTCTGTAACCATACAGAAGCAGATGAGAACCTTATTAATGGCACACTACATCATTTCCAAATTATAGGACTCGAAGCAGTTTTTAATGTAAAAGTATCAGATTAGGGTTTAAGAATAAAAGAGACAAAACCTCCTTTTTCTTTTGGGGTCACTAGGGTTTTGTGGGTCATTAGACCTAAGAATGGCTAGTATAATAGAAAAGAGTCAGTTCTACATGGGTGGATAAAAATATATATCTGATAAATTGTGTCGTATAACCTTGGTGTGTGACAGGTCTTACATTCAGCACATATGTGACACTTTCACATTGTGTCTAATGCCTTTTTCTACTTCTTTAAATACCTTTTTTTAAAAAACAAAGGGGTAATATTGTGGTGTAATATTGTTTAAGAGTTATGTAGAGTAACTTTAGTTGTTTATTCATAGCCTGGCTTGAAACGACAATCACTTTTTTTTGGTTTAATTTTATTTATTTATTTATTTATTTTGTTGAAGTCCTTTCAGCTCCAGCTGGGTTTCCCTTGTCAGAACACTTCAGTTTTACAGCACTTACTAGTATGGTCTCATTTCATTGTTCTCAGTGGATCTTTCAGTGCTGCTAGCATTATTAAAATGACTAGAAACACAAAACTTTGTTATTCACTCTAGGTTTACATGAGATGTTCTCATTTTTAATAGCATTTTCTCCTCTGGTGGGAGTGATTGGGTACAATATATAGGAATTAACTGCCTCACTTCCTCCCTGTCTTTAAATAAAGAAAAAAAGCTCAAGATCTTTTATTTAAAAGAAAGAAAATTTCCAGCTCATGTACAGCAAACAGAGAAGGGATGTTGCTTGTATTTTTACAGCACTTATCTTAGTGTGAGACGAAAGAATAAGATTAACTAATATGCTTTTTCAGAACTAAGTAATTGTATGTCACCAACTGAACTTTTGTTTCATTTGCTTTGCTCATAAGCAGCTCTCTTAAACTGTATGACAATTCAGTACTTCTTACAAATTGTTTAGAACCAAAATAACTTTTAGTTCATAAACCAAAATCCATTTAAAAAGTGGTAAGTGATTCAGAAAGTGACTGCAGGGGTGACATCGCTGGTGACCTGTATCATCCCTGAAGCAAGATAAACTTGTCTTTTGTATCTCAGATGCTTTTAAAAAGTTAGAATTGACTGGTTAGTGCACAAAGAATGCTTTGTGGAGTGTTCATTTAAAGAGCAAATACCATAAATAGTTGTAGATAGTAATTAGATAGAAAATCACTGCCGCTTTTTTTTTTTTTTGTTAAGGTAAAAAGAAAGATCTTATCAGACTCAATTTCTCACCTGCCTCAGGCAGTCATAATTAGATATAAGCAAATTTAATGGAGCCTGCGTACTTTGGGGCCATTCTACAATGCTTTAATAATTGCATGCTTTATTAAAGTAAGTTTAAGTTATGAAGGCTGTTTAACATATCAGGTGGCAAAGAAGCTAAAGATACAGGTTACCTACTTGCCTTTTAGCTTAATAATCAAAGGCACTTTTAAGCCAAATTGCTATGAATGTATTTAAAATAACAGATTTTAAAGTCTGAGAGGTGATGCATTAGATGGTATACTGTACAGATGTTAAAACAACAAGCAAGTCAGGTAACTTGAGCTTGACATTCATCAGCGTTGGCATGCCCACACACCCTCCCGTGTCCTGTTTTCCATTAACTTGGTGCTAATTTTGGAAAGGTAAAAGGCTTTTTAGGGTTTATGTAGACAGCACATAATTATACAAGTAAATGAGCATTAATCCACCTTTACAAATAGTTAGCCTTGTCAGCTGCAGGAGTTTTCCATCTTGGAATAGTGTGCTGCTCCAAATGATGGGAGACCAAGTACTTTCACTTATGTGTAACAGGAACACTGTTACCAGCACCATACATGATGTATTTTCATGTCCCTTCTGTTATATGTTAGTCAGTTTTGGTTTGTCCCAAGGCCAAAACTTAAAGTGAGTATGTTTCAGAGGTGCCAATAATAGGAGATAAACATCCAATAACTCTGAGCAGATTTGACTAGGAACAGCAGAAAATTGTTTAAACAAATTTATCTCCAGCACCCTCCTTGTGGTGCCCAGGGCTGTCTACAAAACAGTAACTGTGATGAGTTTTTCCCTAAAGTATTTCCACTTTAGCAAATTTAAATGATACAGGTTAGCCAGTATTAGCTGAAAAATAGCTGGTAATAGCTGCCTCTATCATGTAGCAGGGGTCGGCAACCTTTCAGAAGTGCTGTGCCGAGTCTTTATTTATTCACACTAATCTCAGGTTTTGCGTGCCAGTAATACATTTTAATGTTTTTAGAAAGTCTCTTTCTATAAGTCTATAATATATAACCAAACTATTGTTGTATGTAAAGTAAATAAGGTTTTAAAAATGTTTAAGAATTAAACATTTAAAATTAAATTAAAATGCAGGTCTCCCTGGACTGGTGGCCAGGTTCCAGGCAGTGTGAGTGCCATTGAAAATCAGCTCGTGTGCCGCCTTCGGCATGCGTGCCATAGGTTGCCTACCCCTGTCATATCGGTTCCTTTACCACAAGATCCTGCTATATCAATTGTCAATTGTCCAAAGGAAGCAGATGAAACAGAGCATAATAAAGGGTCAGCATAATCATGAAAGGCCTGATTTTGATCCCCTCACTCACACTAGACTTCAGTTAGGTCATTTGTGGGTTAAAGTTGTCATAAACAGATAGTTAAGGGTTAATGTCTCTTTCACCTATAAAAGGGTTAACAAACAGTAACCTGAAACACCTAACCAGAGGACCAATCAGGAGACAAAATACTTTCAAAACTGGGTGGAGGGAAGTTTGGGTGTAAGTTCTTTTCTTCTTTGTCTTGGTTCGGTGACCCTCTTGGTTCTGTGAGTGCTCTCTCTATCTCCAGGCTTTCTAATCTTCTGTTTCCAAGTTGTAAGTACAAGGATAGTAAGACAATAGCTTTATATTGTTTTTTTGTATTTACATGTATGTAGTTGCTGGAATGTGTTAAATTGTATTCTTTTTGGATAAGGCTGTTTATTCATTTTTTCTTTTAAGCAATTGACCCTGTATATTGTCACCTTGATACAGAGACCATTTTTATGTCTTTTTCTTTCTTTTTATATAAAGTTTTGCTTTGAAGACCTGTTTTTTTTCCCCCTCCTTGTTGAGGCTCGAGGGAATTGAGTCTGTACTTAACAGGAATAGAGAAGTGGGGGGAAGGGTGGAATCCCTTTGTTTAGATTCACGGAGCTTGAATCTGTATATCTCTCCAGGAACCCAGGGAGGGAACACCTGGAGGGGAGGAGGGGGAAGGGAAATGGTTTATTCCCCTTTGTTGTGAGATTCAAGGAATCTGAGTCTTGGGGTCCCCCAGGGAAGGTTTTGGGGAGACCAGAGTGAGCAGACACTGGAATCTTCTGGCTGGTGGCAGCGATATCAGATCCAAGCTGGTAATTAAATTTGGAGGTTTCATGCTAGCTTCTCATGTTCTGAACTCTAAGGTTCAGATCTGAGTAGGAAAGTTATGACAAAAGTACTATTCAGCTTGAGTAACTGTGTCAGAATCTGTACCTAAATGGTTCCCTGTTTGTGCATATAATATGATTTCTCAAGTTAACTTAAGATCCCATCTGCAACAGGTCTTAAACTAAATTAGTTATGCCGGCACATTGGGCAGCATATTAGATGTACCTGTGATAGTTTACTTCCACTCCAGAGCAGTAGGGAGAGTACATCTTCGGGGATTCCCCCCACCTCCCAGTATGATCTATAATGATTTCTCACCATCAAGGATAATATGAAGATAACATTTATATTTAGTCTGATTACAGTAGACTAGTTTATATGACCCGAGTCAAACGTTATCTGTAACCCCCAGCTACAATGATATATTAAATAATGAAATGATAAATTTGAGTTTTGTCTATATCATTTGAATTATTTTAATGTCTTATTTACAGTTAAATTGACTTAACTTCAGAGCTGTTAGCTTTTCCCAATATTTTAACAATAATCTTCTGAAAGTCTATTAATCTTCAATACATCTTATTAAGGACTAGTACAGATTATTTGCTTGAGGATCCAAGAAAAAATTTCTTATTCAATATTTTCATCCAAATCAGAATTCCAAAGCCAAAATTTCTAGCTTTTATGAGATTAATATATATTACTTCAGTCAATTTATACATTGCAGTTCCTTCCTGTTCTCTTACAGTATAATAATTATCCATTGTAAGATTAAACCTCTGAATAATAAATTCTAATCGTTAGGTCAAATAAGAGAAGCATTCAGCTAAGAAGGCAGGTCTCTTAGCTTCCCATGGTAAATAATATTTCTAAATCCTAGCCCTTTTATTAGACCTTATAAAAGAAAATATATTGCAATTCTTATTTATTTGGGAATAATGGAAGCAGAGAATATTGATTATTTATTTCCATTGCAGTATTGCACGAAAGGCAATCCTGGCCCCATTGAAGTCGATGGCAAAACTCCCATTGACTTTGGAGGAACTAGGATTTTTACCCAAAGCACCCAGTAGCTCCCATTTAGGTACATAAGTGGGAGCTTCTGGCTGTTGAACTGTTTTTGAAAATCTGCCTCATTCAGTTAAATGGGAATGGGGTTCTTTTAAAAATTGTGCTCAAGTTGTCATTTCTGAGTAGTTTTGAAAATCTGTTCCCTGAATCAGGATTGAGGGGTGGGGCTTCCTGCTAGGTGCTGTCAGAACACAGTGGAAAACCGTCTCTTCTCTTAAAAATTTGCTATCTGATTTTCCCAGACAATTTAAAGACATGATTATTTGACAAGTGAGTGTTAACAAACAAAAGGAAAGAGGAGGAGAAGTGAAACAGATAAAAAAAAAATCAATATTAGATCCCTTCATAGTCCTCCAGACTCCACTGTAAATACAAGCACTTTTTCACATTATGTTAAAACTAAAGAACAGGATATTCTTTCTTAGCCAGTTAAGCTTATTTTAAGTTGTTTTTCCATTGCTTTTTCTGAGGTAGCCACTAGAGCTTTAATAGAGTTTATGACAACATTTACAGCCTTTACTTTCAATATTGTTTGTTTTTACTAATGGGAAAAATACTGCTTTCATTTATCATAATTCTAAATAGAAGATAAAATGGAAAATAATTTTCTTATGTATCACCAAGTACAAGATTTTAATGATTAACTATTCTCTTGGAAATAAGATAAGACATTCTCAAACATGGCCTTTAAACATCTGTTAAAAAGACCCTTCTTCAACAAAGTTAGCCTAAATGATTTTCTTACACACAAATCTGAAGGCTTGAAACTCGTTTTTATGATTGTATTCGTTGTACTGCTGACATAGTTGGTAAATCAAGTGGATGCCTGGCATGCACTTTAGGAATGGCTATCATGTTACTCCTTTTTTTCTCTCCTTAAAAACCTTGTTTGTTTCCTAACCAGCACATACTATAGTAATTACATTTTTCAGCAAATCTTCCATAATCTGCTCATACCCTATGGAATGTAAATGTATTTGACCTTTTTGCTTCAGACATGTTTCCTTAATGCATTTGTGTGCTGAATTCAGGTAGCCATACAACTCACATTATTTAACAATAACAAAACAGAAAGAAAGCTCTCTGTCACTTGTTTGTCCTGTACTATCAGAGGGGTCATGGCTCTTGAGGCACCAGGAGCCATTTTACCCTATTACAGACATTCCCATTCCATACGTAGGGCTCAGCATGGAAAATGAAAAGGTGGCTGTGGGAGCAGGAGGCAAAAACACAGTCAAAGCTAACAAGGGATTCAAGGATGATGATGTGATGAGAAAAAGAGTTGGTAAGTGGGGAGAGACAAGTTGTGAAGGGCCTTGAAGGAAAGGAGAAACTTGATTCAAAGAGGAGGTGACATAAGATGTCTGAGAGGGAGGCTGAGATGTCCAAAAGGCAGGTTGAATGGAAGGAAACAGGCAAGGGATAGAAAGATAGATTTTTGAGTCATCACCACAGAGATGGTAGTTGAAACCAAATGAACAGATGAGATCATCCAAGGAAAGGATGACATGGGAGAAAGGGGCTACGGATGGAGCAGAGAATGAGAAAGGGATGCTAAAAATAATGATCAGAGAAGTTTGAAATGGAAAAGGAGACATTAGAGTCACAAAGTCTCGGGTAAACAAAGGTTGTGAAGGAGAGAATAATGGAGATAATGAAAAGCAGCAGAGAAGTTAGAGTATGAAGGAAGCGAGGTCCTGGATTTAGCCTTCATGCTGTTAGCGAGAAAAGTTTTAGTGGACTGAAGGGGGCAGAGGCAGTACTACAAGGGATCTGGGATGAAGTTGGAGGAGAGGCACTTGAGGTAGTAGTTGTAGATGTGGAGATGGAAAGATTAATGGAGGAGAGTAGCCAAGAAACCTTATACCTTATACCAAAAAGTTTGTAGACTTCATTTCATTTCATTCCACGCCTTGGGTTTTGTAGTTGACCATTTGGGCCTCAATGAGAGTGACTGTGTGCTCAGCACCTGGGAAAATCAGCTCACTTATTTTAGGTGCTTAAATATAGATTTAGTAGCCTGACTTTTGGTTCCTATTTTTGGAATTATTGGCCTATGTTAATAGAGAGACAGGTATTGACCTGTGTTCTGGAGACTGGTAACCAGAGACTTCCTGGTACACACTGTCTGTCTGTAGATATTTTACTAGGCATTGACAACTCTTAGGCAGAGATGGGTAAAACAAAGGCAACTGATACACATACAGTCTCCCTCGTCCCAGTTCTGGTGCCTAGCACCTCAACAACTGCAGGCTGCTTGAAGGAGGAATTGTAGGGAAAGTCTTGCTCTCAGCCCCCAGCAATACTAGGCTGGAGCATGTTCAGTCGCTCTGTGAAGACTGTGCATGCGCAGTCCAGTTGGTATATATACTCTGTGAGAGGATGGAGCACCTCTGAGCAGTTTGTATCTTCAGAGAATTTATCTGCCAATCTCTTAACAAGTCTCTGCTAAGCATGTGCAAACTGTGATTTTTCACAGGTTTATAATTTGGGTGGGTTTTCATAGGGGTAGTAAAAGGAATATCCTCAACAGTTGGGTAACATCTACTCCCCTTACCTCTGCCAAATTTTAATTTCCTGCTTCAAAGTATAGAGATGCTAGAACTTCTCTGTGAAACAATTGTAAGATTTTTTTTTAATGTGGGGGGCCGGGCCGGGCCAGTTTGTTTACTTGCCATATCACATCCCTCGTTTTACCCACATTAAAGTCTTGTGCTGTCTGCGGCTTCCTGCAGCCCCATTGGCTTGGAGCGGCGAACTGTGGCCAGTGGGAGCTGCGATCGACCGAACCTGTGGACTTAGCAGGTAAACAAACTGGCCCGGCCCGCCAGGGGGCTTACCCTGGCAGGCCATGTGCCAAACGTTGCCAGTCCCTGGTATAGACTTTAATTACATGATCATATACTGTTTTTTCCACAGTCCCATTGCCTCATTCAGAGCACAGGGTGGACTTGCTCTAAGGATGAATGAGGGTTTTGTGTTCTATTGACCACTTGGCTCATTTGTTGCAGAAATTGGAATGTGTGTAGTGACTAAGGCAGAGAACTGCTGAAAGAGAGAGAACATTTTCATGGTTAAAGTAATTTAATGCTGCTTTGGAGAACTGGATGCACTCTCTGCCTCTGCCACGGAGTTCCTGTGTGATGCTCGGCAGGTCTGTTAAACCTGATTCTTTACAGGGAGTCACTAATGGAGTGTTCCTTGGTTCCTTTGAGCCTGGTGTCTGATTTGCAAAAGTTCTAAGCACTTAACTGCAACTGAAGTCAAAGGGGGCTAGCTGAACTTATAAAGTGCTATCTAATTGTAAGTACTCTGAAAAAACGGATCATAGGTGTCTCAAATACGACATCCAAAATTATTGGATACTTTTGACTTTACAGTGTCTCAGTTCCCCATATTAAAATTGGAATAATGCCACCCTCTCACCTCACAGGGGTCTTGTGAAAATAAATTAATAGATGTTTGTGAATTATTCAGATATCATAGTGATGAGCACCATAGAAAAACTCAGTAAATTAATAATTCTGCCTTCAGAGTAGGGTTCAATATATAAACCTTGGGGTCACACACTGAACAATTAGGATAAACAGAATATTGAATAGTTGCTCTTTAAGAGACTCAGTCCTCTGCACTGAATGAGGCAAGGGTCTGTTTTCCTCACTGGCTCCCAATTCCAGCCTCCCCCTTAGAGTCCCAGTATCCTTGTCTAAATATTCCCAACTTCCCCTCAACCCAATCCCAGCTTTAGTCTCAGTCTCCTTCCCCAGCCAGTCCCAGTTTTACTCCCTTGTCACCCTCCCCAGCTCCAGTCTTGACAGATAGAGTCCAAATCTACTCCTTTCCCTTCCCTCTGTATTAAAATAAGGGAGCTTCCTACTCCTGGTGTCATCATTGAGAGCACAGAAGATACAGGCTCACTGCTCTCATTTTCATTGCCCAGCACAGAGCAGCTAATACACTGAAAGTCAGAATGAGCATGGTCAGTTGCTCTGTGGAGATGACACATGCACAGTCTGGTCAGCACTAGGAGCTCAGAGAAGCTTGAACATGGTCAGTGCAATCTTTGCAGATTTAAATTGCTAAAATTGAAGAATTTTATACTGAGCATGTGTAAATTGTGACTTTCGAAAAGCTTATAAATTGGACAGATTTGGATCAATTTTCACTGAGCTGGCAAAAGGCATGTCTCTGATACAATGGCCTCTCCTCTGCCAAATTTAAAATCACTGCTCCAAGGCATGAGGGTGCTAGAACTTTTCAAAGAAAAGAACGACAGAATTTTTTTACATAGGGAAAATTACTTCATTTTTCCCAACCTTCTTCTCTGACATGTACAAATTGTTTTGGCTGAAATTTCAGAAAAAAAATAAAAACTTAGATTAAGGACGACACCCAGCATGGAGTCCTTGCCAAACAGTTAAAAGGTTGCCAAAGTTATAAATATCTGAAAATGGGGGTCTTATAATGGGAAATGTCAGACAATCTTAATAATACTTACTACTACCAGCCCCACCAGTCAGAAGGTCTTTTAAGGTTTTAGTCAGCTTTTGTGATGACTGAGTAAAACGGATTATAGCCTATCAATATACAAGTTTTTGGGTTAACCATATTTTCCCAACCTGCTTTCTGATGAACTGCAGCATGTACTGTCTTGAGTTTTATTTTGTGTGATGGGAGCACAGGAAATGGATGACATACAGAGTTAGCCAGTACTAAATAAAATTTCCCTACAACCTTTTTCTAAACCATAAACATTTTAATGCTTTAAAAAATATTTTCCTGAAAAAATGTTGTTTTATCAGTTGATGAAACAATCAAAAATTTCTTCAGAGTTACACTTTTTAGAGAGGTTTCCTTTACCTACATGGTCAGGCTAAGTTAGCTTTGAAATCCTCGATGTAACTGTAACAAAATTAGCTTTGATGTTCCAAAGGCTTATTAGAGAGTAAAGATAAAATTCAATCTGTTAATATGAAGAGTTTTAGGATCTTTTACCAGCTAGAATTCTGAAATTTGATATCAGATTTTATTCTAGTTTAGAAACTAAATTATATTAACTTTTGAAAAGTTTCTTTTGAACTGGATTAACCTGGAAAGTATAAAGCAGAACTGGCCTAAAAGAGGACAGTTATATTTAGCTTGACCACCTATCATTAGAAGGGTTCTGGAATCTCTACATTCAGCCTTGGCATAATTCTAGCACTTGTGTACATTATCCCATAGAAGAACACAGTCAAATTAAGTTGATTAAATTATATTATACAATAATTAAAAAAGAATCAAGGTGGAAGATATATTTTAATGGAGCTAACATATTCTTGCACCTTCCCCCTTTATATATATTTTCAAAAAATCAACATTTTAAAAAAGTTTATATTTCAGAAATTAAATGTCAGGGAATCCATCCCACTCATCGTTGTTACACAGTCTTTCATTATATGTCAACTTGCCACCCAACTAATGTTAACTTTATCTATATATAAAATGATGGGGTCTAAATTAGCTGTTACCACTGAAGAAAGAGATCTTGGAGTCATTGTGGATAGTTCTGTGAAAACATCCACTCAGTGTGCAGCGGCAGTCAAAAAAGCGAACAGAATGTTGGGAATCATTAAGAAAGGAATATATATAAATCTATATAAATCCATGTTACGCCCACATCTTGAATACTGCATGCAGATATGGTCGCCCCATCTCAAAAAGATATATTGGAATTGGAAAAGGTTCAGAAAAGGGCAACAAAAATGATTAGGGGTATGGAATGGCTCCCTGTAGTGGGGTGGTCAACCGCTCCAGCCCTGAGGGGGTAGAAGCAGCCCAGGGAAAGGGCTGTCCTGGGGAGTCAATAGGCACAGCTGATTAGGGAAGCAGCCTCAGCTGAGGCCATGCCCCAATCAGGCCACAGCCGGCCCTATAAAGGGGCTGCTAGGCTGGAGCTAAGAAAGTCTCTCTCTAGCTGTTGAGAGAGACGGCCCTCACTGCTGGGGAGCTGAGCAGGGTACCTGGAATGTAGCAGGGCTGGGGGAAGATGAGAGGAGCTGGGGAGCTCCAGCCTGGAACATCCCCAGACTGCAGACCTTGCTAAAGGCCAGGAAGGGTACTGGGGTTGCAGAGGTGCAGCCCAGGGTAGGCAAAGGCAGCAGGTCCAGCCCCCCACCTTTGCCAGTAATGAATGGCTTGTATATTGCAGTCTGTTCCAGTGAGCATGGACTATATGGAGACTGGAAGTAGCCACAGGCTGAGGTGAGGTGGGGATAGAAGGTTGGGGGTTCCCCTGTGAGGGGAGACTCCGATCTACGGGGACAATGCTGAGGCAGAACCCCAAGGAAAAAGGCACTGGGGTCCGGGAGGTACATGAGAGCCAGCAGCAAGTGGGACGTTGGCCACCAGAGAGCGCCCTGGAGGCTGGAGAGCTAATTCCCAGGATGACCAGCAGGAGGTGCCGCAGCAGTGAGTCACGCATTGCTACACTGCCATATGAGGAGAGATTAAAAAGACTGGGACTTTTCAGCTTGGAAAAGAGATGACTAAGGGGGGATATGATAGAGGTCTATAAAATCATAACTGATGTGGAGAAAATAAATAAGGAAGTGTGTTTTACTGAGTCTCATAACATAAGAACTAGAGATCTTGAAATGAAATTACTAGGCAGCAGATTTAAAACAAATAAAAGGAAGTATTTTTTCACACAGCACAGTGTCAACCTGTGGAACTCCTTGCCAGAAGATGTTGTGAAGGCCAAAACTATAACAGGGTTCAAAAAAGAACTTGATAAGTTCATGGATGATAGGTCCATCAGTGGCTATTAGCCAGGATGGAGAGGAATGGCATCCCTAGCCTCTGTTTGCCAGAGTCTGGGAATGGGTGAGAGGGGATGAATCACTTGATGATTACCTGTTCTGTTCATTCCCTCTGGAGCACTTGGCATTGGCCACTGTCAGAAGACTGGATACTGGACTAGGTGGAACTTTGATCTGATCCATTATGGCCGTTCTCATGTTCTTATCTTCTTGTTTTCTTTGGAAATGGAAATATTCTGTTGGAGATATGCTAATTGGTTTTATATTATTTACTTAAGGCTTCATTCTGCTCCATTAAAACAAGTGGGAATTTTTCTGTTGACTTGAGTGGGAGCAAGGTCAAGCCCAGAATGTGTCATACATATTTTGAATGACTAGTCCTGTGGTCCTTCATTCCAAGTACGAGAACAGCTCCAATCACCCTTCCATGTGATCCTCCCAGTCTTTTGTTCCCCATCCATTCTTCTGTGTAAGCTAGATGGTTAGTTTCTCAGTTCCTCCTCACTGGACTGTTTTCTTCCTGAACTGAAAAAAGATGTTGAGAGAGATTATTTTTCATCTCATGAATTTTCCCTCACTTTTTCTATATCCTTTTTTGCCTCAACTTTCATTTGAAACCCTCTCTAATGAACTTGAGGTAAACCCCTTCCCTGCCTACCTTATCTCACAAGTGTGATCTCTATTTTCTGTATCTTGGTAGGTCTATCGCTAACCCTCCCAACAGTAAAAGGAATTTCACAGCAAGGTCAACTAAACCAAGGATATTTAGAGAACATGATGGATTAAAAAAATGTGAGAATGTTTTTCAAAAGGCAATGATAGTGGAAAATTTTAAATACCGTAGCTATAAAATTATTTTCCAAGCTTCCCAGAGAAATTTTGTCCCAATGTGATGTAGCATGTCAAATTTCAGGGAGATGTATTTTTGAGGGGTGCAGGGGGAACACAGATAGGAAGGGTTGGAATATCAGGCAATGAAAAGGAAATCACCTTAACCTTAGCTATGGAGCACCTATTGCTTCTCTATAATTTGAAAAAAAAAAAAAACAACAAAAAAACAATTGGATCAGAATGGGTTGCTTGCAATGGGGTATCTATAATCCCATGCATCTGGGATTACAATCTGTCACAGTGTGGTTTATTACAAGAATTGCACAGCAGACTATTCATTGGAAGCAATAAATAAGACTTACCGTATATACTCATTCATAAGCCAAATTTTTTTAATAAAAAAGGGAAGCACCAGAGAAGGGGGTCATCTTATAAACGGTATAGAGAGGGAGAGGTGGGACACAGCCCTTCACCCAACAGAGGGAGCAAGGAGAGACAGCACAGCCAGAAGAGAGAGAAGGGAAGAGGCAGGGACAGAGTCTCTCCACTTCTGGCCATGCAGCTCTTCCCCCAGCCTCTGAAGCAGCTGCAGCTCTGGGGCTGCAGCTCTGGGGCTGCAGCTGGGTTGCTCGGCCCCGCCCCCCAGAGCATGCTGTGGCCACGCTGCCTGGCCCGCTGGAGCATGCTGCGGCCATGCCTCCCAGCCCAGCCCACTGGAACATGCTGCGGCCAAGCCGTCCAGCCTGCTGGAGCAGCTCCAGCCAGGCCAGAGACATCTTCCCCTGGCCCTCCCCAGATAAGGTGGGAAGGAATGGAATGGGGAGAATGTGGGGGTCCGGGCCAGGGATGGGGTCATGCGGAGAGTTGTCACAGGGGTTACTCTGCTGACCTCCAGCTTCTCCTCCTCCCAAAATTTCCCCAGCAGTTGCTGTCCCAACCCATCAGGGTAAGCAGCTGGTTTTCCGGGACACTTTGTTTACTTAGGTTTACCTCTGTGCCTTCAGATGCTTGAGGTAAACAAACCATCTCGGCCCACCAGTGGTTTATCCTGATGGCCCAGGAGCCAAAGTTTGCTGACTCTTGAATTATAGGGTTGGCTTATGAACGGGTCATACAAATTTTCCATTTTTACTTATCCATCTTGGTGGGGGTCATCTTATAACGAACCGGCTTATGATCGAGTACATATACTTTGATGTTCTTTTAGGATTATTCTTTGTTGAAATAAAGGGAAAAAAATTGGGATTTAGTCTATTAAAATATTTCATTTAAAAGCATATAGTCACTTAAATTCCAAAACATGCATACAAGAGAAGATCTTTTTCAAACTATGTTTTCATAGCCCACGTCCGTCCAGACTAACCCGCGGCATCGGCGGGTTAAAATCGATTGCTCGGGGATCGATATATCGCGTCTAGTCTGGACGCAATGTATCGATCCCCGAGCGCGCTTACATCGATTCCGGAACTCCATCAACCCGAACGGAGTTCCGGAATCGACATGGAGAGCCGCGGACATTGATGCCGCGCCGTCTGGATGGGTGAGTACCTCGATTTTAGAAATTCGACTTCAGCTACGTTATTCACGTAGCTGAAGTTGCGTATCTAAAATCGATTTTAATACCCTAGTCTGGACGTGGCCATAGATACAATGAGTTGTTACATTTTCTGTTGTGCTAAGTGAATATCATGTTATGAAAACAGAGCCTTGAGGGTTTTTTAAATGATATCATAAAATGTATCTACAAGAGTGGATTTAATTTTAAGACTTTATGGTATACTTGTATGTGTGAACAAAATGAACAATTTAAAATATATTTTGCAGTCATGTAATGCACTCTGACTTTTCACTTCTGAAATGCTTGACTTTTAGTGGTCATCTGTACATTTTACGCATTTTTTTGCACAACAGTGTGAGGATTGAAATTTGGTAAATTTCTGTATAAGTCCTTTTACAATGTTGCAGTTAATTCTAGCAGTTGTCTTGTGGCATTGTGCAAAGTGGATATTAACAAAAGATTGCTCTGCAGTCCTTGCTGACTAATGCAAGAAGATATTCAGTTCTTGTCAATGAATTTATCAGGAATTACAGATGGACTAGAAATTGCTTCTCAAAGTAATTACACCATTTGTACCCGCATACTGATTTTACAATAAAAGTCTTGGCCACAAAAGTTGAGATGAGTGCACAATTCATTTTACTGGGCGCTGTTAAAAACAGCGTTATCAAATCTTTCATGATGTTTCTCTCATCATATACTGGATTGTCTCAAAGAAATAAAGCCTCACTTGCTTTCTTGACAGCAGATAATAAATTAACTGATATAATTCAATTGGGGAGTTGAAAAATGCATTGAAAATAATGGGGCATAACATTCTAGGGTTAACATTTACTCATAGATGATGCAATTAAATAAAACAGGCATTAACTTCAAGGTCAGTCAGTAAAGTAATAAAATTGAATATTTTAATTGAATCGTAATTGCTTCCCGTTGATACATGCAAGTAAAGTAAAATAGATGTCAGCTCTGCAAATTATGGTTCTTCCTCCTAATTAATTTCTTAATTCTGTGTAGTTATCCAGGTTTTGGACTAGTTGTGGGTTTATCCACTCATCCAGCTTTCTTCAGAGCTGGTCACACTGAGAAAAAATCTGTATGATGTGATTAAATAACATGTAGTAAGTGTCTATAGTATATTCTTCTGCTTTAATCTGAATTGTTATGAGACTCTAAAGTAATCTATACCTTTCTTTAAGGGGAAAAAAAACCCAAATAGTTAAAGTTAAGTTGGGTTCTGTGATTTATGATTATATATAAATATTGATAGTTCATTACCTTGATAGTAGAAACAGGATTGGTAATTGCATTTGACTGATTATGAGAGCTTTCCTAGATTTAGTGTATACCACTAGAGAATCACAATTTGCAAGTGACTGGTTCTGAAGGTACTGTAAATTCATCTGGTTCTTAAAGCTTTTGTTAAACCACAGTTTATATCCACTCCCCATATAGATTTCATTGGAAAGGATCACTTCTAAACTGAATGAAACTGAATGAACCCCCAAAATAAAATTAAAATATTTTAAAATGATTCTCATATTGGCCACAGTCATAGTTGGATAGCATCTTATCCAAAGTTGCAGATTACATTCTCAAATCTATATAAACATGAAGTTTCACTCTATTAATGACATACAGAAAAAAAAGTGACTTTTTCCATTTTAGCTATTAAGCAATCTTTAAAGCAGTTCCCTCAGGTTGTGAAATAATTTGCAATATGCTTCAATTAAATGTTTAAAATCTTCCTAAATGTTTTAAAATCTAACTTACTTAAATTGTTTCAGCTTCACAGAATTTTAAATAAACTGAGTCCATTATCAACAAACGTGAATGTATGCCAGTTACTTGAAATTAGCAAAAACTTTATTATAATAATAATTAATTAATATTATTAATATATCTTACATTTATATAGTGTCTTTCTTATTGAAGGATCCCAAAGTGCTTTACAAGCTATACTGTAGATCAGAGGTCGGCACCCTACAGCATGTGAGCCGATTTTTGATGGCACGCATCAGCGGGCTGAGTGGCTCAGCCCACAGCCGCTCTGGGATTCCAGCTGTTGCCCCGTTGCCAGCCGGGGTCCCAGCCGCCAGCCCCAGTCAGCGCCCACTGCTGGCCTGGGGACCCCCAAGGAACCCCAGGCTGGCAGCGGGCTGAGCAGGCCGGTGGCTGAGACCCTGGCTGGGCAGGAGCTGGCGGCCGGAACCCCAGAGCGGCGGTGGGCTGAGCTGCTCAGCCCGCTGCTGGCCTGGGGTTTCATTCACTCAGCCGGCAGCGGACTGAGCGGGGCTGGCGGTGGGTTGAGTGGCTCAGTCTGTTGCCAGTCTGGAGTGCCGCCTGCACTCAGCGGGGTGCTGGTCTGGGCTTCCTGCTACCGGCCCTGCTCAGCCTCTTACTGGCCTGGGTGAGCAGAACCCCAGGTTGGTAGTGGGCTAAGGAGGGCCGGTGGCTGGGATCGGCTCAGCCTGCTGCTGGCCTCGCTCAGCCCAGGCCGGCAGCGGGCTGAGCAGGGCCTGGGATCCTTTTCTGGGGTTCCAGCCACCAGCCCCGCTCAGCCCACTGCCGGTCTGGGGTCCAGCTGCTGGCCCTGTGCAGCCCTCTGTCAGGCTGGGGTTCCATTCATTCAACTGGCAGTGGGGTGAGCGGGGTTGGGACCTCAGACCAGCAGTGGGCTGAGCAGCTCAGTCTGCTGCCGGTCTGAGGTCCCAGTTGCCAGTCTGAAGTCCCAGCCTGGGGTTCCATTCACTCAGACCGGCAGCGGGCTGAGCAGGACTGGTGGCTGGGACCCCAGACCAGCAGTGGACTGAGCTGCTCACCCAGGCCGGCCAGCGGCTGGGACCCCGACTGGCAGTGGACTGAGCCACTCAGCCACCTACTCAGCCCACTGAGTGAATGGAACCCCAGGGCCAGCGGCTGGAGCCCAGACTGGCAGCAGGCTGAGCGGGGCTGGTGGCTGGGACCCCAGACAAGGATCACACTAAATTGATAAGATCTGCATTTTAATTTTATTTTAAATGAAGCTTCTTAAATATTTTAAAAACCTTATTTACTTTAAATACAATAGTTTATATAATGTAGACAGAGAGAAAGATCTTCTACAAATGTTAAAATATATTACTGGCATGCGAAACCTTAAATTACAGTGAACTTGGCACACTACTTGTGAAAGGTTGCTGACCCCTGCTATAGATATTGCTTCATCCGCTCCTGAAATGCAGCCATCTCTGATGGCAGAAGCAATGTAGCCTAGGAAATAAGGGTAAATACTATATCCAGTGAAAAATATTGAATAATTTAGGTACGGTTGGCAGAATGTAACTATTCAGATGGTAATTTTGCCAGCATTCCTCTTCTTTCAAAAATCACCACTGGATTTTTATTAACTTCAAATAGTTAGGACCTCTGTTTTTTTAATGTTTCAGCTGAAAGATGACACTTCCAGTAGCATAGTGCCTCCTCAGAGCTAACTGGGATCTTTTTTTTTTTTTTTTATTGACCGAGAAGGAGAAAAGTTACCTCACACAACAGATTCTGAGGCGCTATTGGACATGAATATTTTTCCATCCAAATACTGACTAGATCCAGTTGTGTGCTCTGCTCCCAAGAACTGACTACATCACAGCCTAAAGTGATATGTCTGTTGACAAAACACAAAGGCAAAAAGCTAATGCAGGAGCAAAGGCAGCCAGTTAAATGATTCAAAGGAGCAAAGGCAGCCAGTTAAATGATTAAGCCTGCTCCACTGAAAGGGGTCATCTTGGAAAGACTGGATGTGGAGAAACTGGAGAGGGTCCAGAGAAGAGCAACGAGAATGATTAAAGGTCTTGAGAACATGACCTATGAAGGAAGGCTGAAGGAATTGGGTTTGTTTAGTTTGGAAAAGAGAAGACTGAGAGGGGACATGATAGCAGTTTTCAGGTATCTAAAAGGTTGTCATCAGGAGGAGGGAGAAAACTTGTTCACCTTAGCCTCCAATGATAGAACAAGAAGCAATGGGCTTAAACTGCAGCAAGGAAGATTTAGGTTGGACATTAGGAAAAAGTTCCTAACTGTCAGGGTAGTTAAACATGCCTAGGGAAGTTGTGGAATCTCCATCTCTGGAGATATTTAAGAGTAGGTTAGATAAATGTCTATTAGGGATGGTCTAGACAGTATTTGGTCCTGCCATGAGGGCAGGGGACTGGACTCGATGACCTCTCGAGGTCCCTTCCAGTCCTAGAGTCTATGAGTCTATGATTCCATTTACAAAAAAGAAGCTCATCGTTAATATTTACACCTCAATGAAAACATAACTGTTCAGTCAAAATGAAAAATGGAAACACACAAACATCAAAAACACTTAAAAGAAAAGTCAAAGATACAAAAAGAAATGAAGCAACAAAGGAGCCCTCACCTTCCAAACTGAAGAGACACTGCAAGTATAAACCATTTTTATGCTGTGTGTATGCGTGTGTCAGAGAGAGAGAGAGAGAGATACACATACATATGGCTAGGCAAAGGCATATGTAAAAGAAAATATGAGGGGTGCATTGGCAAATTTGTCACCTCTGAATAGTGGGGGAACTATAGAGTTAGTTTTTTTTTATAGCACCTCACTGTCACAAACAGCAGAGTTACAAACTGACCAGTCAACCATTTACCTCATTTGGAACCGGAAGTGCACTATCAGGGAACGGAAGAGCCAAGACCAAAAAAAAGGGCAAATACATAGTACAGTACTGCATTAAAAGTAAACTGTGAAAAAAGGACAAAGCAGCATTTTTCCTCTTTGTAGTAAAGTTTCAAAGCTGTATTAAGTCAATGTTCTGTTGTAAACTTTTGAAAGAATATCCATAATGTTCAGAGTTACGAACATTTCAGCGTTATGAACAATCTCCATTCCTGAGGTGTTTGTAAGGCTGATGTTCTACTGTATCTAAATACATAAACTTGCACAGACTGTGGTAGTATTTTATTACTATGTACCTGAATTATCTATATTTCCTTGTGCTTGATGAAGTTTCTTAGAAATGAAATCATATAGTAAAACAATACATTTTCCAGTTGACGCAGTACAAAGGAAATGAGCCTTATTTTTTACAAGCATGGAAACTGATTGTCCAAAGGGAATAAGTGAGAGAATTCCAGCTTAGTACATTTACTTTAGGATCAAAATGATTTTAAATATACAGGAACTGACTTCCAAAGGACAATGTTACAAAAAAAGTCCACTTTGATGTCTAAACTATTTTCATTTATTTTATTTGTTAAATATATTTTAATATATCTTGGCAGGTTTAGATCCAGATAAACATCTAGGAAAAACATTGGATCAAATGGAGCCTTATCTTATGGAGGTAAGTATCACTTAAAGCATGCTCAAAATACGCAATGTTTCAAAAGAGAAATTATATATATATATAAGCTCACTTAATAAAATTAACTTAATTTTAGAAACAATTACTTACTTTCAGAAACAAGGTGTTATGCTAAAGTTTGTTTTACAAAAGACATAGACATCTTCTGTGTACTTCATATGAGAATGGAACTCCTGCTGAAGTCAGTTGGCAAGAGGTGTCATATTGTATGTTTTGAAAAGTAAAGTAGAGGATAAGAACCCTCAGTATTAAGGGCAAACTGACTTTTAGGTAATTATGATGGTCTTAACTAGCCAAAAGTAATGTTAAAGTGGCTGATCATGACAGGGACTGTCAGAATTAGATAAATATGAGTACTGAGAAATAAAACATTTTGGAATTTGAAGTGGCAACCATGTATTTGGGAATCTATATGAAGCAGTTTTGTGCTCTGAAACAGATGTGATGTGTGCACAACAGTAAAGATTAATTTTAAGGGTTTTCTGGGAAGGTGTGGGCTGGAAAACTCAAGAAGGAATAAGTGGTTGTTTCCTTTCCCATAGCATTAAGGTTGATGACTCCATCAAAAGTCACCAACTCTCTTAGAAATAAGAGTAAAGAGTATGTATTGTAGTTAGAATATAGTTGATTTCTGCCATTTTTTTTAAGTTTTCTAATTTTAACTAACAGAGATACTGTATGCTAAGCATCCAAATATAGACAATATTTAACCTGATACTTCATTTAAAGGGAACTCTTTTTCTCAGTATGGTCTCTGTAGCTTCTCTTGGCACTGAGATTATCTGAAAAAGAAAAATCTAGGCAGGAAACATCCTGCCTATATGCTAAAACATTTTATTGGCTGGAGTAGCTTCCAAAGCCTATTCCACTGAAATGGGTCATCTTGGAAAGACTGGAGCATGCACTTAGCCCCAGAATTATCGATGATATGCAGCCTCCCCAAATCCTCCCTACCATTCATCCAATTGTGGAAAAATTGGAAATAGTCCAGCGGAGGGCAACAAAAATGATTAGGGGGCTGGACCACATGACTTATGAGGAGTGGCTGAGGGAACTGGGATTATTTAGTCTGCAGAAGAGAAGAATGAGGGGGGATTTGATAGCTGCTTTCAGCTACCTAAAAGTGGGTTCCAAAGAGGATGGATCTAGACTATTCTCAGTGGTATCAGATGACAGAACAAGGAGTAATGGTCTCAAGTTGCAGTGGGGGAGGTTTAGGTTGGATATTAGGAAAAACTTTTCACTAGGAGAGTGGTGAAGCACTGGAATGGGTTACCTAGAGAGGTGGTGGAATCTCTTTCCTTAGAGGTTTTCAACGTCAGGCTTGACAAAGCCCTGGCTGGGATGATTTAGTTGGGAATTGGTCCTGCTCTGAGCAGGGGGTTGGACTAGATGACCTCCTGAGGTCCCTTCCAGCTAGGGTGACCAGATCACCCAGGTCAAATATCGGGATGTGGGGGGGGCGGGGAGGGGGCAGAGGGGGAAAAAATGGCGGCAGAGCAAAATAAATCAATAAATAATCCCCCACCCCCGATTCCTCCTCCCTCTGCAAGTGTTGGAGGGAGGACTGGGAGACTCAGGAGAGTGCGGGGCTGGGGTGAGTGTGAGTCTGGCCTGGCCCCGAGCAGGCAGGACTCGGGCTCGGTGCCTGGAGGGAGAGTGGGGGTGGCCTGCGGGGGCCAGGCAGCGGCTGTTCTCCCCATCTGGGCAGCGGGACTTGGGAGCAGCCACTGCTGCAGCTCCCACTGCCGCAGGGGGAGGAAGCAGCCACTGGCCAAGCTCGGCGGCTGCGGCTCTGGTGCCCACGAACCCCCCAAGCCCGGGCCTGCTGCGAGGACGCAGCGCGCGCGCCCAGCCCCTGGCCAGACACCTCTGGGCTGGCTGCGCAACTGGTGCAATCCCGTGGGCGGCCCCAGAGTGGGGGCAGCAGGCCCCAGCCCCCCCATCCCGCTCGGGTCCCGCAGGGAAACAAACAGGGCTGGGCTGCCGATGCCTCCGCTGCCGGATTGCACCAGCTGGGCAGCCAGCCCGGATGTGACTGGCCAGGGACTGGGCGAAGTGTGCGCGCTGCTGGATCCCTGCAGCAGGCCCGGGCTTGGAGGGTTCCGGCCCGGGCGCCAAAGCCGCAGCCACCGAGCACCACGTGCTTGGCCACTTCCTCCCCCGCAGCAGTGGGAGCTGCAACAGCAGCTGCTCCCGAGTCCCACTGCCCAGGTGGGGAGAACAGCCGCCTCCTGGCCCCGTGGGCCGCCCCCCTACTCTCCCTCCAGGTACCGCACCCGAGTCCTGGCTGCTCGGGGCCAGGCCAGACTCACACTCACCCTGGCCCTGCGCTCCCCTGTGTCTCCTGGGCATGGCGTGATTGGCAAGAGGCGGGGATTTGGGGAGGGAGCCAATGGCGCAGTGAGGGGGCGGGGATGGGGGTGGGGATTTGTGGAGGGATCCAATGGGGAAAGGAGGGGGCGGGGGAGGGCTTAAAGTCTTCCTGGTAAATGTTATTTGAGGGGCACGCGAGCTGATTTTCAGTGTCACTCACACTGCCCAGGTCCTGGCCACTGGTCTGAGGAGCTCTACATTTTAATTTAATTTTAAATGAAGCTTCTTAAACATTTTAAAAACCTTATTTACTTTATATACAACAATAGTTTAGTTATATATTATAGACTTAGAAAGAGACCTCCTAAAAACATTAAAATGTGTTACTGGCATGCAGAACCTTAAATTAGAGTGAATAAATTAAGACTCGGCACTCCTCTTCTGAAAGGTTGCTGACTCCTCTGTTATTTCTTTATGTTGCTGATCAATTTGAGAACATGTTCGTTTAAAGTTGCGCAATGCTCCCTTATAATGTCGTTTGGGAGCCGCCTGCTTTGTCCACTGCTTGCAGGAAGAGCAGCCCATTGCAGCTAGCTGATGGGGGCTTGGAACCAGGGTGGACCGGCAGCCCCCCATCAGCTCCCCGTTCCCCTAAGTTCTCTGTGCAGCAGCCGCCGCCCAGCAGGCTATCAGTTGCCATTAGTTCAGCTGTCCCTTCCACCACTGCCATGTGCTGCTTCTGCACTTTGCCTTGGAGCTGCTCCCTGGAGCCTCCTGTTTAGGATGACCAGATAAGAGACATGAAATACTGGGACACATGGTGCGGGGGGGAGGTGGGGAGGTGGGGAAAGTGTGTCGCTGGCAGAGCAAAACAAAAAACAAAAACGAGAGCCAGCTCGGAGGGGGGAAAAAAAAAAGCTGCCAGAGCATAGGAAAAATTGATGGGGGCTAAGCACCCACTGGCAACTCCCTGCTGGGGGCGGGACGAAGCAGCACACCTGCAGCCTGCCAGCCCCGGAACTGCAGCTGCTTCGGAGGTTGTGGAGAGAGCAGTGTGGCCAGAAATGAAGAGACTCTCTGGACCAGCCTCTTCCCTTCTCTCTCCGCTGGCTTTGCTGCCTCTCCTTGTTCCTTCTCTTGTGGGGAGGGGTTGTGTCCCACCTCTCCCTCTCTGAACCTGTCCATAAGCTGACCCCCTTTTCCGGTGCTTCCCTTTTCTACTAAAAAAATTCGGCTTATGAAAGAGTTTATATGGTATGTTCTTTTCTGATTTATATCCTGGATATTAAGGTTATGAGTGAAATGATGTTCTTCTGTGGCTTCTATTTTATTATGGATAAGGCCCTGTGTGAATTGCAGGATGATTGTCAAAAATTGCAGCTGAGTTGTGGACAAACCATGGAAAATTGTAGAAAAGTAACAACAGACTTTATTATTTGTGGTAATAGAGTCCATTATTACTTTTCTGCAATTTTCCGCTGGTGGGGGTCTGGGGCTGAGAGTGAGAACAAGGGGGCTGGATAGTGTGGGCTCCCACTGTTGGCCACTCAGGGCTGAGAGTGGCCACTTGGGGCTGACAGCAGGGGAGCGCACTCTCAGCCCTGTGGTAGCCGGGACTCCTGCTGTCAAAATTATGGTGGAAGCCTAATATTGCAGAATCTGAAATTTCCTCGATATTGCAAGTTAAGTAGGGCCATAATCGTGGGTCATTTTTATCAGCACAGTAAAATAATTATATTATTTCATTGTGACAAGGAAAGTTTTTGAATTATTTTTTTCTAAATAGCTAGGTATTGATTAATTATGTTAAACTGAGAGGATTATATTTGTGTTCTTGTCCAACTAGTTCCCTTGTAACACAGGTGCCCAATCCTTGCTAAACTAGATGGTTCTGTTGGCAACATGCCAAGAACCCTAATCTGTGTAGAACTTTTTAAAAATCAAAATCAAATGCACACAACAGTAATATTTGCTTGTACAGTATTTTTCCTTGATAGAGAACTAGAAATTGTTTGTGGTTTGAACAGTTGCACCAGAATTTAATTATTGCTTGTTGGCGAAGATGAAGTGTATGGAAGGTTTAATACTTGATATGTTCTCTGACTGGGAGCTATAAAATCTTGCCCTTGCAGCAGGTTGGATTCAGTAATTGAATTGGCCTTTCCCATCTCTGACTACTAAAATTCTGTGATAAACTCTGCCTTCACCCTGCAGTTTCATGGTCAGGATAGCAGGAGGATGAGTTGTATTGACTATGTGGGCTTCACTTTGTATACATAATCAAAGATTTATTTGTATCTTTGTTTGATGTTGGATTTCATCTACTGTAAAAGATGTTTCCATGATACTCTGGTATTTGTTTTAGGTTTAGAATTGGACTGGATATCAACTTTTCTTGAGTGGTGTAATTTGTAAATATAATGAGAGGTGAGGTTGTTTTGACCCATTACAACTATGAGGCAAGATCCCCCTCTCATGAAATTTAGGTTTAGCTTTACAAGTTATTCTTATTGAGTTGTCACATTTATTATGCATGTCAGATCTAGCTTGCAAAACAAGATAACACACGTCTGTAAAAAAATGTTAGTGTTTTAAAGTATTTCAAAGCTGGTTCCTGTCTCACTGAGGGCAACTTGAAAAATATTGCTCAGCTTCTTTTACTTCTAAAAGGCACATTAAGAGCCTGATCCTTTGAGGTGCTAAGTATCTTCAGTTGCTAGTGACTTCACTGGGAGTTTAGAATGCTCAGGACCAAATATGATCCTAAGCCCAATGGCACTGAAAGTTGGGATTTCCCAACAAGGACAGCAAATTTAGACTCTCAGCTTTGAAGTGTTTGATGTTGGTTTCCAGGAAGAACTCACAGCACTCAAGGCTTAAAAGCAGAATCATCAAGTTTAGAAATAACTTACACAGTAAACATTCATTCCTTATTCTCACTGTGAAATATTTTTAGCTAGGCTACAGCTGTAAAAATATCAAACTTCTTTGTTCCTCAAAAATACACGCATTTCATAGTTTTTTTGTTTTTTTAAGACAAACAAACCTGTGTATTAGTTTTATTTTTCAGTAGTTCTATTTAGTATTCATTGCAGCAGACGCTCTTGGCAGGAAAAAGAATAAAAGGTTCTGACTAACTGTTTTGTAAGTTGTCCATTCTTATTGTATCAACATTAATTATTTTTGATAGATTTGTCCTCTAAAAACCTTGCTGCACTTTTTGACAGGTGAAACTGTCTTGTATGTCAGGAGTATAATTTTTGAAAACGAAGGCTTGATTAAATGTATGTTTGGTTATTTTTACACATGGAAATATTCTCTCTTTAGGAAGGAAATGTCTGTGATAACTTTGGCTTTAAAAAGATAATTTTATCTTTATTTAAGATGAGATTTGAATTTTCCATCACAAAATGAGTAAACAGTCATGTAGAATTTTATGACAGATACCATCTTTGTTTGAGCTATTAGATATTTTTCAGAAATAAAAAGTTGAAGAGAGTGCAAGCAAAATGGTATTTAACATTTTCCAGCTTCATATTCAGTG
Organism: Gopherus flavomarginatus; assembly: GCF_025201925.1. NCBI lineage: Eukaryota > Metazoa > Chordata > Testudines > Testudinidae > Gopherus > Gopherus flavomarginatus. The sequence continues at coordinate 105,340,721 of NC_066621.1, forward strand.
TCAAAGGGCTATGATTAAAAATCTGATCCTGTAAAAGGATTAAGTTCTTTGTACTACTTTCTTTTTGTATGTCTGTGTTCAGAGTCCCTGGTGTTCTTTATGCTAAGGTGATGACTCAAGTTATCCAGATCTGTTAAAAATATTTTAAAAGAAATACTTATTAAGGAAAACTGAAAGCTTAACTAATACTCTCCATACTCAGGAATACTAGTACAGTTTTATGTAACATATCAGACATATCCATTACTTGAAATCCTCATAGACTCATAGACTCCAGGACTGGAAGGGACCTCGAGAGGTCATCGAGTCCAGTCCCCTGCCCTCATGGCAGGACCAAATACTGTCTAGACCATCCCTGATAGACATTTATCTAACCTACTCTTAAATATCTCCAGAGATGGAGATTCCACAACTTCCCTAGGCAATCTATTCCAGTGTTTAACTACCCTGACAGTTAGGAACTTTTTCCTAATGTCCAACCTAAATCTCCCTTGCTGCAGTTTAAGCCCATTGCTTCTTGTTCTATCATTGGAGGCTAAGGTGAACAAGTTTTCTCCCTCCTCCTGATGACACCCTTTTAGATACCTGAAAACTGCTATCATGTCCCCTCTCAGTCTTCTCTTTTCCAAACTAAACAAACCCAATTCCTTCAGCCTTCCTTCATAGGTCATGTTCTCAAGACCTTTAATCATTCTTGTTGCAGACCTTTAATCATTCTTAATGCATCCTCTGGTAGCATTGTAAACATAAATCCCCTAATATAAAAGTAACTTTAGTCTTGTGTAAAATATAAACAGTTTCACTGAAAATATATCTATAAGACTAAATGCTTATAAAAATAATGTTGCCTTAATTTATCCTGGAAAAAAAAGGAAATGGGGGACTAATATTTTTGATCTCACTTCAATTAGAGACAGATATAGACAGTTACTCTATCATGTATAAGGAATGAGCTGAGGGTGCTCAACATGTTAAGCATCAGATGCATAGTTTACAATGATTCAGAATTGAATTAAAGTCACGAGTCGGATCAGCAACGACAATAATAATAATAATTAATAAAAATTACACATAATAGATTTTAAGGCCGGAAGGACTATTGTATTATCTTATCTGACATCCTATCACTCGCCATTAATTCATCTAATTATCCTTGTATTGAGCCCATTGACTTCTGATTCATTGACTTCTAAAGCACATCTTCCAAAGAGAAATGTAGTCATCATTTGATGAGCTCAAGACATGAAGACTCCACTACTTCCTTTGGTACTTTGTTTCAATGGTCACCATTACTGTTACCAAAAAAAAAATTGTGCCTAATTTATTATTTGAATTTGTTGGGCATCAGCCTCCAGCCACTGGTTCTTTTTCCACTAGATTAAAGAGTCCCTTACTACTCAGTATTTTTTTCCCCACAAAGTTACTTGTACTGTACTGTATAAACAAGTCACCTCTCAATCTTTTTTTGATAAGATAAACAGATTGAACACTTTAAGTCTCTCACTCTGAGGTATTTTCTCCAGCCCTTGAATAATTTTTGTGGCTCGTTTCTGCACCTTTCTGATTTTTCAAATGTGGACTCCAGAACTCTACACAGTATTCCAGTGTTGGTCTCACCAGTGCAGAATACAAAGTACAATCATAGAATCTTAAAAATGTAACACTGGAAGGGACGTTGAGAACTCATTGAGAATTCATTGTGCTCAGACAGGACCAAGTAAACCTTCTTACTCCTACTCACTACTTCCCTGTTTATCCATTCAAAGATCATATTCGCCTTTTTTGTCACAGCATTACACTGAGGACTCATGTTGAGTTTCTTGTCCCCTGTGACACCTAAATCCTTTTCAGAATTACTGCTTTCCAGGATACAAGCCCCCATTGTCTTGGACACATACACAGACAGAGAAGGTGAAAGTGATATGGTTTAATTAGGCAGCAACTTTATTAATTCAGCTCCTCTGGGAACTATCCAGCTAAAATATGTACAATGCAGGTCACGATTTCCCCCGGTGGAGAGCTGCTGTTAGCCCCCACCCCGCCTTAGTATGCCTTAGTCCATTGCTGGAAGCCCACTGCCTTCCCCTCGTTTGAGGGTTAAGGGTCTGGGAATGGGGGTTGTCGCCTCACTTTACCAGACATGAGTGAATGAGTACCTCCACTGTACAGTTGCCATGAGGAGGAGCCAACAGTTAGCTTGACTGCCTCCCTTCCACCCCGGCTGTGTACCCAGATGTACTACGTCTACACTCTAAGCTAGGAATCTGATTCCCTGCTAATGTACACATACCCCCGCTAGCTCTCATTGAGCTAGCACAAGTATCAATAGCAGTGTAGCTGCAGTAGCATTGGTAGCATCAGTGGAAGCATAGCTGAGATGTGCCTAGTATATACCCACTGGTTTCAGGCAGGTTTGTACTCAGAAGGGCTCAGCCAGGCCTCCTCTGCCGCTACCACTGCTACTGCATATACACTGCTATTTATACCTGTGCTAGCTCAATGAGAGCTAGCGTGAGTATGTGTACACAAGTAGAGGCTTCACACCCCTAGTTTGTAGTGTAGACGTATCCATAGATAACAGTTCCCTCCCTGACACTGGTCAAAAATATATCCTTCCCAGTCAGAGAGGTGTATCCTATTGTCCCTGAATAATTCATGTAACATATATGATTTTTTGGTGGCTAATTGCCAAAACTCTCCATTCCAGATGCTTCTGGCCTTTTCAACCTGTGGAGGCCTGGTGGGTTCCTCTGTGTACTCCACTGCAGCATTTTAGATCAGTGTACAGTCACCTGCCTGGAAAAGGCCCTGGATTTTGCCCTAAATCTCTGCCCTGATCCAATGAGCTCCATTTGCCCTGATGGAAACCCCAGACCCAACTCCCCCCAGTGCATTCAAATCAGCTTTCAGTGCTGATTCTGGCATCCAATCTTCCCATTCAAGGAAACCCTCCATGCACATAACTCCCGGTGAAGTAAATGGAAATTCCACAAAGGGAGAGATTGCAGGATGAACCTCTTAAAAGATAATACAAGAACAAGAGTAACAATGTTTATCACTTTCTTAAAAAGAATGAGGCCCACTTAAAAGTCAAATTATAACCACAAAATCGTGAGGTGCAGGAGTGGAATCATGAGTCTAGAAAAGCTTTGTACTGTGTCCAATTAGCATTTTTACTGTATCATAGATTTAATGTGTGCTCTTAGCATAATTAAATTCCTACATTGCATGGTTAAATGTACCATTACAGTGTTATTAAAACAGAATTAGAATGTACTGTTCAAGAGATTGGCTCTACGCTCTTTACTCAAGCAAAACTTTGGATCGGGCCTCAAGTGAGAAACTGCTAAATTGAGGATTTAGGATGATTAAAACCAGACAAATAGTATTCTTTTGCACCTGTTACATTTACTTTCATGTATGATGTATCTGGCTTGTCTATCAGGTAAATACAAAACAAAGTGCAAAAAAAGATATGAAAAATGTTCAGGGATGTAACCAAAAGAAAATGGCTAATGTTTCTTCTCCTCTAAGGATGAAATCCCAGCTCCACTGAAGTCAGTAGGAGTTTTGCAATTAACTTTAGTGGGGCCAGGATTAACTCTTTTACTTGAAGATTTGGAAAAGAGTTTATGCCAACAAATACATAGAGCACAATTGTTAAACCTTTTGCTATAATAATAATATGTGTTCGCTGAATTCAGTAGCTTCTGGTCAGAGCTTACAACACAAGATATCTCACAGACTGTATAATGAGATCTGGGAGCGGATGTAAAGGTTATTGTTATTTTCCAGCCAGTTTCCTAAAGGAATCTTATTTCAACATCCTTCCATTTCTAGTGGGGTGCAGTCACTGAGATGTTTTATCTGGATGGTGAAGTGTAACTATTGCAGAGATGGAAACCAACATGGCAGTAATTTTTGGAACTTTAAAAGTATTATGAATCAGTTTGTATAAAGTACTGTAGAGGAGAGTCAGAAACTTACAAGTACATGCAGTGCATTTTAGAGGTTGTTCCTTGTTTTAGAGTTGTAGTGAGACACCTAGATTGAGAAAGTTACTATAAGCCCTGTACACACGTACATTTTCAGTAAAATACATTTGACGCTATGTATAAGAGCAGCAATTATTCTAACTACCTGTTTTTTCCTTTTGTTTCAGCTCTGTAAGAAGTATGAAGTTCATGTTTGTGGAGAAGGTGGGGAATATGAAACATTCACTTTGGACTGTCCTCTGTTTAAGAAGAAGATAATTGTGTAAGGAACTGTTTCTTCCCCTTCCTTAAATTTAAGTGATGGGAACATACTAACATTTAGCTTGAGGCAACATTTGTTGGCAGGAGTAGAACATGTCCTCTAAGTTCACAAACATTCACTTTGTTTAACGCTGGCAAAGTCCTCTGAAAACCTAAATCAATGCCTGACAAGACGAGGCCTTCATAGAAGGCTATAAACTTTTTAGACATTTGCACTTTCGTTTACTTGCTGATTATGGCCTGCAGTAAAACTGGTACCTACACACTGACACTTTTATCCTTTCATGAAGTGCGAATTGCCTGTAATATTTATCTTTCATTACAGCTACATTTGATAAACTGCCACATCAGTAGCCTGCGGGTTCCATTAACTCTGTGTCTTTTTTTTTTTCTTTTTTCAACTTCAGTGACTTAGAATGATAATGCTAAACATTTTCCATCAGTTACTAAGGGGACATTTTTGAATGTAAACTTTGCTTGAATACATCCAGCTACTCTGAGTAGCTTATTTCTTTGCTGAAATTTGTTAAAATCTGTTTAGAGGGATATGGGAAATTTCTCTGTCTTGATTCAGGTTTCACAGTACATGATGTTGAATAGCTTAACCTGTATATTTTGAGATGTTTTGACTATTGTTCCTATTCTTATCCAAGTAAACAGTCTCTAAGAACGGAATGTCACTTGCATACCATTTCAGATCCATCAACTTATGGAAGGTCAACACTATGGCACATATGGACATTTAGTGCTGTAGTGAAACAGGCCCATTCATTTATATCTTCTTCTAGCAGTAGTGAGCAATAGAGGAAATGTGGCAAATTTACTGTGCAATTAAGGGGCTGATACTATTCTGTTGAAATCAGTGGCAAATTACCATCCATTTCAGTAGGAAAAGGAGCAGGCATTTATCGCACTTTATTATTTTACAGATAAGACCCGTTTGATACAGTGACTTCATCAAAGCCTCTATTTTCAGCCAGACAAAATGTTGTGGTCTGATCAGCATTGTATTGATAATTGGTAATATTGGTGCACAACAGCATCATCCAGAAAAAGAGTGACTAGCATTCAGTCTACGTTTGTTATAAAATTTGTTAATTAACATCATAAGATATGTTCATATCAATGCACTGAAATTTGTTTGGCTGCTTTTCTTTCTTTCTTTCTTTCTTACTCACACACACACTCACACACATTGGGGTTGGGTGCTTAACTCCCTTAAGCCCTTCGAAGTCCCTGCCTGAATACAGACAAGTCTGCAGTAAAATGATTTCATGTCTTACTAAAAAGTGTCAGCTATTGTTAAAGAGAGGAGAGGATTACTTTGGAGGGCTATATTATGATCCTTACTCTCAGGTCTGGTGGAACTACATTTGGCACCGAATCTAAGGGTCGTTTCTTTAAGGTGCCACCAGACTCCTCATTGTTTTTACGGATACAGACTAACCCGGCTTCCCCTCTGAAAATTAAGATGGAACACATTAAATGGATTAAAAACTGGCTAACTGATAGGTTGCAACACGTAATTGTAAATGGGGAATCATCACTGAGATGGTGGATTTCTAGTGGCATCCCACAGGAATCAGTTGTTGGCTATGCTGTTTAATGTTTTTCTCAGTGACCTGGAAGAAAACATAAAATCATGACCGATCAAGGTTGCAGACAATACAAAAATTGGGGAGTGGTAGATAATGAAGAGGACAAATCACTGACAGAGAACAAGCGGGATTGCTTAGTAAGCTGGGCACAAGCAAACAATATGGGCTTTAATATGGCTAAATGTAAATGTGTATCTCTAAGAACAAAAAATGTAGGTCATAGAGGATGTTATTCTGGGAAGCAGTGACTCTGAAAAAGATTTCAGGACAGGGTGGATAATCAGCTGAACTTGAGTTTCCAGTGCAATGCTGTGGCCAAAATAGCTAATATGATCTTTGGATGCATAAGCAGTGGAATCTTGTGTACGAGTAAAGAGGTTATTTTATCACTGTGTTTGACACTGATTCATCGGCTACTGGTGTCTCCAGTTCAAGAAGGATGTTGATAAATTGGAGAAGGTTCATGGAATAGCCACAATTATTAAAGGATTAGAAAATGTGTTTATAGTGTTAGACTCAAGGAGCACCATCTGTTTAGCTTAACAGAGAGAAGGTTAAGGGATGACTTGATTACAGTCTGTAAGTACCTACATGGAGAACAAATATTTTATAATGGGCTCTTTAGTCAAGCAAATAAGTTATAACAAGATCTAATGGCTGAAAGTTGAAGCTAGACAAATTCAGACGGGCAATAAGGCGTTAAAAAAATTAACAGTGAGGTTAATTAACTATTAGAACAGTTTACCAAGGGTCATGGAGAATTCTATATGACTGAGAATTTTAAAAGCAAGATTGGATGGATTTTTAAAAAGATATGCTCTAGGAATTTCGGTGGTCGGGGGAGAGGGGCGGATTCTGTGGCTTGTGTTATACAGGAGTTTGGACTAGATGACCATAATGGATCCATTCTGGATCCTTAGAATCCTTAGAATCTATGAATCTGTGACACTATTATTGCTTTTTTAGAGGTCCTTGGCTATTTTGTTAGATACTCTAGAGACTGTAGGTAGGCTATTCCATTCACTATGGTGGTGTAGGTGCTAGGTGGTTAGATTGTCATAGTTCAAATATATTTCACCTCAGAAAAATTTTGAAGCTTAGATGAAGATATACAAGTATCTCTAAGGACTTTTAAAGTCACAAAAATCCTATGTACTAAACTAGTCCAGTTCTTCTCCCTAAAAAAAACCTGTGGTTGCATGATATGTAGATCCCAGCAAAAAACAGTGAAGGTGAGTCTTCCCCACAAAACATGGAAAGAAAAAATCTAACTCACCTATTATAGGAAATAGACTCCTGGGTAGTATTTTTCCTGGATGATGTTTTTATCATACGTGTAATGTCTGACAAAATGCATTTCCTCTGTTTTTCCTCTGAACAGAAAGGCAGTCTGCTAGATTTGTGGATAAGAGAAAATTGCCGGTAGTGATGTTTGCTTTATTACGGAATGATGGCAGTCTAGTTAAGGCTCTGTGACTCGCCTTCTCTTATAAGACTGATTTTATTCCTACCCTTCCCCCACCAAGCTCCCTTTGAAAATATCTCTTACTGCTGAAATTTCTCATATATCCTCTCGTGTCAGAGGAGAATTTGTGAAGGACATGCTGAGTTAATTGAATTAGACATCTGAAGATGTACAAATTTAAAGATATGCAAAATTTAGGAGAGAAAGGATGAACTTGTGGCCAAAACAGGAAGGAAAGTCAGGAGATCTAGTTTTGCCAGAGTCTACTATAATTTTTTCAACAAATCACCTAGACTTGCTAGTTCAGAGGTGCTGAGCACTTGTAGTTCCCATGGAAGTCAACGACACCTGTAGATGCCCAGCACTTCTGAAAAAAAGACTTTAACCTTTTGCTTCAATTGAAGCAGCCAAACAATCTTAACTTAGTCCTGCAATGATACCATGCAATAACCATACATTCATGTTTAATGCATATTAGTGTCTCTGGTTCCAGATTAAATTAAACTGTTGGGGTTTTTGGAGGGGTGGGATGGGGGGGTAGGGGGTTTAGTTGGATTGTTTCATATTTTTTTTCTGTCATGGTATTTGTACTGGACAGTATTTGGGTGCCCTAACTGCATTTCTGTAACTTAGCATGTTTGGAACACTTTGAAGTTTAACCTTAACTCTGAATTTTCTGGGTTTATGCTATTTAGTTTTGAGATAATTACAGCATCCATGAGATGATTTTTTTAAATCTTTAAATTATTTTTATATAAGGCTAAGATTTAGTTATGGGTATTTTTAGTAAAAGTCATGGACAGGTCACGGGCAGTAAACAAAAAACTATATACCCCTGACAAAATCTTGGGGGAGGTCTGATGGAGGGGGCAGCTCCAGGGCACCGCTGTTGCTCCGAGGAAGTGGGGACAGCTGTGCGCTATCCAGGACTGCTGCTGGTGCTGGCGAGGGAACGACACGAGACCACTCCTGGTGCGTCGGGGCCCTGGAGTCAGTTGCATCGGCCACTGCAGAAGTCACAAAGGTCCCGGGAAGTCACGGAATCTGTGTCCTCTGTGACAGACTCGCAGCCTTACTTATGTATATATCCCCAAATTCCCTTCACTCCTGTCCTACTCTAGTAGAACCCATCTATCCAACCACAGATCATCCTCAAATTTATCCTCACAGAATTAACCAAACATACACAACTGCCATGAACTACCATTTCTCTACTCTCTTTGTTCAAATCCACTGTACTTACCTTATTCTTCTTGATGGGTGTCTGAGATGCCCTCTTCTACTGCAGTGTTTCTTAGTTTTTTCAGCTTGGTCACCTTATTTAATGCCAAATACAGTAAAAAGCAAACAAATAAAAAGTGTGTCCTCTTATTTATTTATTTATACATATGTTCATACATACATACCTTAACATCATCATTTCTAAGTAGGAAATGTATGCATTCCAGAAAAGAAATAGACTTCCCTAAATATTTCCTGGAAATTAATCAATAAACAAGAAACTTTTATCAAGAATATCATCATTAAATTCTGTGGCATTCCTACAATCCATCTCTTATTGTATGTTTTTATTCATAGCGTGTATGAATTTTATCCGTTTCCACTTCCTGCTTTGCATGAGAACAGAATTCAAAATGAATGACTAAAGATAATTATTTGTTTTCATACAGGAATATTTTATTGTCTTCATTTAATAGCTATATACAACTGAGCCACAGATTTCATTATCAATAATTTCTTAGTGCTCATGATTCAAAAATGCATCGGCATTCATTCATGAAAGCTGTCCCTTGGTATTATGTTATCATCTTAGGAGTTTTTAATGATCAATTCCAAAGCATGTTTATAAAGAAAAATGATACTCTTTAAGGAAATCATTCAAGTCTGACCAAATGCTTTCAGATGTTTCCAGTTTCATTGGCATTATTTAAATAGGTATATTAGAAATGAATTCCTGCACCTACGAAGTCTTATGTAGTACTGTGTCTTAGGGCTTGTCTACACGAACAACTAGAGCGCTTTGAGCTAGTTTCATTTCAAAGATGACTAGATCAAAGCACTCTCACAAACTGTTCATGGGCATCAGCAGCCCATGGACATAGACCATCCCAGGCTAGCATGGGGTAAAGTCTCACCCCAGCATGACGTGAACTAATTATTCATGTAGGCAAATCCCTTATTTAAAGAGTGCTTTGCCTCTGAAAAAATCATTATTCTCTCTCAGAGACACAATATAAAATTTGTTCAGTTGCCAAGTAAATTAGAAGTTTTCTAACTTCCAGCCCTACAAATTGAACCTGGGATCTGGACAGCAAGGTGAGTTCTTCTACAGTTTAGCAATACCAATGGAACTTAGAGTTAATAATTCTATTTATGTGTGAACAAATATAACACCTATATCTCTCTCATTGTTTCGATTTTTCAGAGCAAGGTATAATTTTTTGAAGTATTGGGAGCAGAAACTTATTTTTTAATTAGTGAAGTAGAAAATGAGAGTCTGAATATAGAGCAAAGTAGGTATCTTCTATAAAAAAGATATCATTTTTTCAGTCACTTTTTGCCCATTGCTGTTCTTTAATGTTTTCCAAAGAGACATCTATCAGGTGTACCAAAATTGTGAACCCTTGGGAACAAAGCAGTTGTAAAATTCACCAGTGGATTTTCAGCTTAAAAATTTCTGCTCCCAATATTGCTATTTCTAACCTACATTGAATGTCGTCCTGATAACAATAAGCCAGATCATCACCTTTTGGAAATTAATATAGCTATGCTCATTTAGACGTGCTGAGGATCTGATCCAAAATGTTCTAGGGATTATTTGCAATAAAAACACTCATTGGTTGTGTTCTGACATTAAACACTGGTTTCTCTAGCTGATGCCAATGTCCTTCCTTTAACTAACTTAATTTTATCATTTGACCCCCTGGATATCTTCCACTTACTCTGTAAATAGATTACATCCTGAAAAGTCTCAGTTTACGAAGTAGAGTATCTGTACTTACACTTCCTTAGTGAAAATGTCAAGACTAGTTACTTCAGTGTAATTCCAAGTGAACTATCTGTGGGCCAGTAGCTTTACTGAGTACCAACCCCCCCCAATACTTTTTATTTATATGACTTTTTCTTATGCCTTCTGAGATTTTTTTTGTATTTCATCTTCTGATACTGTATTTTCCCTTGCCTATCTTAATTCCATTACCAAATGTTCTAGTTTTGAAACAGTGCAGGCGAGGGCAATAGATACTGCCTCTTATGAATTGGAGGTTGACAGATTAGGACTGTAAAAATGAAAACTAAATATTAACTAGTTTCAGTCAGCGTATCTGAAGTTTACACCATTCCCATTAATGCATTTGGCATTAGCAAGTTGTGTCTACTAATCCTTCAACATGAAGTGTAAGATAGTTAAATGGCACAATCAGATTTCTCAATGGGACAAATATTATAGTGATTCCTGGAGCATTATTTAGTGGGAATTGAAGTTATCCCAAGATTTAAAATACTGATAAAATAAAAACTTAGTGGTTCTCTTGACTAACAAAAGATTGGCTTACTGTTGTGTCATCAGTGCTTGGGTCATCATGTCATTTATACTTACTTTCAGTGGGCCTGATTTTCATTCACACTAAGGCTGGTTACACTGCTCTGAAAGTTTGAAATAGACTTAAAATGGGTGTAAATTGCATTCATTTTCCACACATTTTGCAGTTGAAAAGGAAGCCGAAGCTAAAACTCCATTGTTTAATGGTTTATGTTTTCTGAATTAAATTTATGACAGTGAAATAAAATGTAAATTATGAGAGTCTGCTGAGGTTTTTTTTATATTAAACCAAAACTTATGACAAAAAGAATTTCTCTTAATTAATCAGTTTTTTAAAACAACAAAACCCTTGAGCAGTAGTTGGTAAACCATGTTGAATAGTAGTGGAAGGACAATGGCATTGCCTGTCCATAAAACCATGCATTAAAATACAGTGTTTATGATTCTGTATTTCAGGGACTCATCTCAAGTAGTTGTACACTCAGCTGATGCATTTGCACCTGTGGCTTACCTCCGCTTTTTAAAATTACATTTAGAAGATAAGGCAAGTACAGCTTTCTAAATCTTATGTTCCTTTGAATAGACAGTGAAGACATATGGACTACTTCCTATTTATGTTGCTTTTTCACAGTTTGTACTTCATCCAAGTTTTTGGTTCTGTCCTTCTACTTACTGTAAAATCTGTACTTACTTTAACTGTTTTTTGGGAATTGCCATCAGAAAGACCCAACACAGATGCTCACTTATGCCAAATGAATGAATGGAAGTAGTATTTGTATAGTATTTTTCATCTTTAAACCTCAAGGCGCTTAGCAGACACTGTTCAGCCAAGCACATGTGCAGCCACCCATGCTGTGGAACACAACTGATACTTTTGTATTAGCAAACACTATAAACAGTGTTCAGTTGCTGTGAGGTTGATTTTCTTATTTTTATTTTTGGTGAAACGTAGATGTTGTAGAGACCTGTTGATCCCCAGTAGATGAGTTGTATCTACCAGACTCTCATTTCACATATGGTAGAGAACCCAAGCTAGTAATTATTCTAAGGCTGGGAGGTGAAGCATCAGTCCCTAATCCTATTCCAGTCAGCTATCCCACAGTAAAATGAGTTTACTGCAGAGAGATATTCTGTCATATAAGGAGAGAGCTGTCCAGCCAAACTTGATAGAGAGCTTAAGAAATATTAGCAGTAGTTCAAAGGGATTCAGTTTGTTTCTAACTTATGATAGCATGGAAAGTGTGCAGTGCAGAAGTAAGAGCCCTAGTAATGGTAATGGTAGAGGTACATGTGTGCTGACAGATTCTTGAGTATTACAAACTTACCCTAACTATGTGTGCATTCCTAATGATTATGCACATGCAGTGCACCTTTCTTCCTTCTGCGTGTTTATAAATGGTAACATTTCATTTACAGACTTCTATACCCTTTTTTTGAAATTTGGTTGCGCAATATTTCTGAATGATAAAAAAGAACATATTGACATGTTTCTCTATGACATGTTAAGAATTTTGTAAAGGGCTGCCAATAGTATATCAAAGTAGGACTTTTTGTTACCAACTTTATTTTACAACATTGAACTTAGGGACACTTACTAAATAGTGTTAAAATGCCGGTAAGTTATATGGATAATAGATTTATAAGAGATTTCCTTGATGGCTTTTGTGTCAGGTATGAAGATATTTCTTCTTTTAAGATCTATCTTGAAGACTGCTTTTGTTGATGAAACATGCCTGTGGATCTTCCTGCTGTGCTTGAAACCTTCTTGGTATTCCTTGGGGGCAAGGAGAGGAGGTTCTGGTATTGCAGCTGATTGTAGTTTACTTTCCTTTTCTGTTTATTTTTACAGTCTGAAAATCAGTCAAGCTACTTCGTATACAGGGATCATTACTGAATGCGTCAGTGGGTGGGGGGGTTTGTGTGCATCTGGTGACTTTTGAACATTTCAAGTATACGTAGAGTATCAATAGTCTTTATTTAGAAGAGATAGATTGTTTGTTTTTATCAATAAGCAATACTGTCTCAATTTTTGCATTCTGCCTCTCCAAAGAGACAAAATGTTTCCCTATTTTCTTCCCTAATGACCTCATTCCTAGCTTTTCAGCTGTGGCAGGTACTCCCTGCTTCATCCCATCATTTCTTGTTTGGGATTTTTAAGATGTAAAATCTTAAAATATTTGTATGAGAGACTTTGTGAAAATGATGTCAACCAACTATGTGAAGTGAAACCAAATAAGCTGAATAATAGAAAACTCTGGTGAGGGAGAGTAGTGGAAATACATTAATATTTCTTTGGGGGCACTGACTTTATTGCTCATGGCAAACTTGATGCTAAAATGTACCATTCATCACTACAGTGTGACAGGTTAGGGAAAATGAAAAACACAAAGCTTTACATAAATCAGGCAAAAAAATCGTATTAAAATGCATTACTTTTTATATAAGAATCAAGATTTTACTTTTATCTATTCAGAAGCTCTTTTCCCTTCTTATGTAGATGTTTCAGATTTTGTTAAAGCCTCACAGTTTCAAGCAGTTTTATAGCAAATCATATTTCAAATTCATTGTAGACAAAGCTGTCACATTCTTAAAGAGGTAGGGTTATAGAAGCATGGTCTGTATTTTGGTATACACTAACATCTTCTAGAGTTAAAAAGGAAAATAGTTTGTTTTCTAATGATGGTGTCGTGGGAAAAGGCATTAGAATCTTTTGGCTCTAGATTAATTTATTTTTGTCATGGTATAATAAGCTATGTTTTCAAGAAGTGTTACTATGGAGAGGCAGTCATCTTTGAAGAGTGTAACATGTTACTAAATTAGCATAGTTTAACCACGTAATGTTTAAGTGACACTGTCAAGATTGATAACCATTGATAACTCTTGTAGTATGATACCTTTTCTCCTCCCTTATGTGTTTAGAAAACCCATGGGTTTTTTTTTATCAGTCGGTAATTCAGCCCTTGAGAGCTGCCTTACCATAACAATGGGAAAAATGTACTTCAGTAGAGAAATTGATTTTTGTTTCAAGAGGTTATTAAAAGCATGAGAAAAATATTTGCAATTTATGAAAAATATATAAAAGTAGTCATTTATATAATCATTTGGAGAATCCATTAATGAACTGCATAGTATTTCCAAACACTAAAAGGCACAGTGATATGTGGCTCTAATATAAATCAAATATCAGTTTTGTTATGCATATCTCATCGCTGAAATAACATCTCTATTTCTGTGTTTAAAAAGTTCCTTCTCTTAGTTATGTTTCACAGGCATTAATTTTACATTCTTTGAATTGACTATTTTATAATCATTTCCACAATTTTGGATAGTACAATAAAAGAAATCTGTGCTCTCTTTGCCATTCTGTGATGCATTTTCTTCAAATAAATTTCTTCATGTTTAACTACAAAGACTAGGTAGAAATTTGTTTTAGATTGTTTCTGGCAACACAATGAGCTGTTGTGCCTGAGGGAGATTAACATTTTATTCATTGTTCTCGTTTAATACATTACTGTGCAACTTCAAGATGTATTTTTGCATAATAATTGAAAAGCTTTTTCTACACCCTCTTTTCTTTCATTACCCATGATACAGAAAAGGCTAAAAAGATAATTTTCTTAATATTTTTATTAAAGCTTCATAAAAACATTGGGTATCAACAGATCAAATAAGCTTTTTTCCTTGGTTATTGTAAACAACTAAAAATAATGTTATTAATAGCACATTCATTTTGATAGTCCGTGGAGGCCTCATTTACTTCATCAGAAAAAACAAGGTCACCATTGTGTTGTACATCACATAGAAATCTATCTTCATCAATATTTTTCTTCTATAAGAGCTTGGTTTTGTACAGGTAAAATGTGAAAAAAGCTTTTCACTTGTTCATCGTTTGCTGTTCTTGCTATCGATTCACACATACCCCTCCCAACAACACATATTCCATCACATGCATATAACACTGCTCTACAGCCAAAATGCTTCTGAAATAAATGTAGTCCAGCTTTACTAATTCTGGGTCACTGAGAACGAAAATGATGCTTAAAATTGTTGATTGGCTCTAGTTTTCAAGATATGCTATTGGGTCAGTATATACGACCCTTGACTTGGGAATGGCGGAGGATAAGTGAGTTATAAAGAGAAGGGATCTCAATTTAAACCAGAAATGACTACAATACATCTTTGACTGGATCTATGAATAAATCTATGACTGGGTTTGGACAGTACTTGCTTTTTAGGCAAAACAATGAATGCTGCAATCTGAAGCTGGTATTGCGTCATACATGATATGAATTGCTTCATGTTATTCCTAGAAGTCATGGATGATGCAATCATAACGAAGCTTACATCACTCTGCTGAACAAATTGCCCTATATCAGCTCTAGAAATCATACAGTCAGGTGCTCTCTTATTTGTCAGTGTTTGATTTTGCAGAGAGACACATTTTTGTTTAGCCAAAGTGAGCAGAGATGCCTCGTACTTGTGTGAACAGTGCAGATAACTTCTGCTATGTTTGTGGTGAAGTGACTTTTGCATCACAAAAGCGCAGTATAACCACTATGGTTAAGAAAG
Organism: Gopherus flavomarginatus; assembly: GCF_025201925.1. Lineage (NCBI taxonomy): Eukaryota > Metazoa > Chordata > Testudines > Testudinidae > Gopherus > Gopherus flavomarginatus. Next base: position 105,356,150 of record NC_066621.1, read on the forward strand.
CCTATCACCTTTATTTTGGCTGCAAAATTGGAGATCAGGACAAGAGGTGGGCCCCACACATGCTGCAACACTTGTGCAACAAATCTTCGCCAGTGGTTGAACAGGAAAAGGAAATCTGTGTCTTTTGCAGTGCCAATGATTTGTAGAGAGCCAACAGATCATACCAGCAGTTGTTACTTCTGCATGGTGCCTCCAGTTGGGAAAGGTGTGTCAAAGAAGAAAAAAGTGGACTGTGCATTATCCAAACATTCCATCAGCTATACGCCCAGTACCCCACGGAGAAGGACTGCCGGTTCCTGATGCACCAGAATCATTCTCACTTGAGTCAGACGAGGAAGAGGAAGAGGATGAAACTTCTGGTCCTGAACCATCAATGTCACAGGACCCACATTTTCTCCCATCCTCCTCCTCTGAACCACACCTCATAACACAAGGTGAACTGAATGACCTTGTCAGGGATTTGGAACTACCCAAGAATAAGGCAGAGCTGTTGGGCTCCAGACTACAGCATTGGAATCTCCTGGCAGGCTATCAGGGCAAATGGAGCCCATCAATGCTTGCAGACTATTGCTGGACAGTGACAAGAGATGCTTACAATGAATACAAGAGACAAGCCAAGAAGCGCCGAGTAGACACTGAGTAGGACTAAACTATGTACAAAATAGTTTTTTGCCTTTTGTTTCATAATAAATTTTATTTATATAACCCTTTTGCTGATTTTTAAAGTGTTACATAAACAGGACAGGTGAAATATTATCATGTAAAGCAACCATAAACACGTGAAACGACCTAGGTTTACAATTTATGATTAAAACTCTACTATCTACACAATATACATAGACATAAATGTAAAAACTTAAATATCTTAGAAATAGTAGCCAATCAGTTGTTTTAATTGTCATATTTGAATTCAGCACATCAAAATACATAATAAATATCACATTTTATCTCTGAAGCAGACAACTTCTCAAAAATTGTAGACCACTGTAATGAGTGAAATCTTAAACCCATTGAAGTTGAATGGGAGTTTTGTCATTGGCTTCAGTGGGACCAAGATTTCACCCATTGTATTTTGCTTTATAGTTTGCTCATATGAAATCAGATGGTTCTACAGAAGATCACTGGTTTGAATCTGACCCAGGTGGTAGTGAGCTAAAATTGTTACTGTCTGATAACTGGTCATTGGTATGTGAAATGCACTAGTAGTCTTTGTCAAGTTGCTAGTGGACACGTGTCCATATCACAAAAGATAACATGACAAATAACACCAATTGGCACCCTTGTTTTTAATGTTTATAAAGAGGCCAAGGATTGAATGTAAACTGAAGTATGCTTTCACTCCTAGCAGTGGACACTCCAGACTAGGGCTGAGGCATATGGAGCAGTGTGTGGAATCTTGTAGCGTTGTTGCCTGTGCTGTGCAAGTTCTTTGGAAACAGGATTTCAGTCTCCAGGACTGTCAAGGGGGTATCTTTTGCAAGCACCCAAATTCACTTAGCCAGAAAAAAAAAAGACTCTTGAAACCTACAGAGCTTGGTTGAAGAGGGACTGGTTCTGTCTGTGTACCTGACACTCTTGCGACCTTGGGCAAATTGCTGAATCTCTCGGTTACCTAGCTTAATCATCAGTAAAAAGGGTATAATGTTATTGTAAAACAGCCTAGAGTGCTTTGGCATTCTGAAAGCATGCTAAAAGGTCAGAAGAGAGGGCAGTTACCTTGCTAAGTTATAGGGTCTTATGAATAACGAGGGATAGAAACCAGTGCCACATACCATGGGAAAAATGAGAACCACACCATTTTAATGGACAACAGTTTTCTCTAATTCTGGTGAGTCATATAATATGAAACTTTAAATCACATCCACCTTATAACATCCCCCACCACCTTCATTCTTCTCCTAATTTTATTGGCTGATATTTTAAGAACTGCTGATTTCATAAGCAGTTCTTGTTTTCATATTCAAACGCAGGAAAAATTGCCCAGTAAAATTAAATGGAGAAAATGTTAGGCTTTGAGGAAAAATATAGGACTATAAGTCTATTTGCCTCCATTAGGATGTTGTAGCTCTAGTTGAATGTTTAAATTGGATCGGTTTATTGCCACAGCAGCATGGGATTCTGAATCACAGCCAAAGTACAAATGTTAATTTTTCTTTGTCTACAAAAATATGAATGAAGTAATTGAATAAAATAGGTAATATTCAGATTTTAAGACTAAAGTTATAACTTGCGCTGATCCTAGACAAATGATTTTAAAATGAATGTTTTGTTCCCTCAGTCCCAGTAGTGCCTGCACCAGTTGAGCAGGACCATTCACTTGCACTTAGTAGCACAACTCACAGCACTATCTGCTATCCTGTAAGGTGGGTATATCCTAGAACTGGAAGAAAGAATAGTGAGATTTTCTTCCTGTAGCAGCTAGTAGAAAGAAGAAAGGCGGGTGGTTGTTTTTCAGCCTGTGATAGGAGGTGATAGGTATATCTTCTGTGTTTTTTGCTTGTAAAGTGGCATGATGTCCTGTAAGCCAGCCAATCCACCTCTGTAAATTACATGCCGAACCAAAGTCATGAGATGAAGCTCACTTAATTGTTTGTGAAGTTCTTTGAAATCCCTCAGCAGAAATGTGCTGTAGCAATGCAAACAATTTCTAATACTCTTATGACTCTGTAAAAGGCTAGCAAATCTTTCTAGCGAGTCAATTTGAGGATATATTTGTAAATGCTAGAAAATGTGTCTGGGAAATATCATCTTCACTAAAGAAGTACAATCCTGCATCCTAGATTTGATTTAACTACATCTAGATAAACCATTTCTGTCCAGTTTCTTAGAGCATGATATTTTCTGCTAATCTCCATTTGATCATGCTTCTCATTTTCAATACTTTGAAAATGCTGAAAAAAGAGCTTTGCATTTATTTGAGCGTTAAAAACATCACCTAATCCTTAAAACTTCTTCATTTTGGATTCAGACTGTCAATGGCATATCCTGGGGAATGGGAAAACAGGAAAACCCAATCTACGTCCATAGAGTGTTGTGTCTTATTGCCCATTTGGCCTTCCATCTGGACAATCTGCCACTTTTGAATGTCATGTTCTTTCCCTCAGCACATTTAGGTTCTGTCTCCACATCCTAAAAGCATAACTAACTCTGGCTCTAGGTATGCTTTCAAAACCTTTCTTTCAAATGAAGTGGAAGTTCTTTTCAATGTACACTGATTTATCTGAAGAGCTTAGTGAGCACATTAGGCATCTCTTCTATCATGCTATAAGGAGTGGCTCACGCCTGTGAGTGCAGACCTTAGGGAAGACTGTCAAAAACAGGGCAGGCACCTTAAACCGGTGGTGTATTCTATAATTAGCTTTTATCAAGCCAGTAACAAATGTGAACTCCATAGACAGTCCCCTTAGACTCTCCAGTCTATCTTGCCACCCAGACAAACTGGATTTCGTGATAAATGGTCACTTATACCAAAAATCATACCACATTCAGGTTTCTTCCTGTCTCACTTATACCCAGATCAGTTGGTACCCTAGATCTTACACCAAAGACAACATCTATAGCCAATCCAGTAATAAATTATCTCAAGGTTTATTAGCTAGGAAAAAGAAATGAGAATTATTTACTGGTTAAAGCAAGCAAACATACACACACACACACGAGTTACATTCTAAATCCAAAGAGTGACAGGATTGTAGTGATCTGTCAATACAAAGTGTCTTTCAGGGTGAACCCAGGAGGCAGCCCCTGGGGATCTCTGGCTTCAGTTCAGAGTCTCTGGCCCTTCAGAGTTCAACAGCCAAAAAGATGGAAAATTTTCCTGTGGCTTTTTTTTATTTCCTTCATTCAGCTTCCAAGCCCACAGGATGGGCAGGTAGTATTTCCCAGGTGCAATAAGGCCATTAACCAATCCTTTATATTATGATAATCTTTGATGGCCCATGTGGTTTTGATAGTCCTTCTGGATGGGCCAAGGTTAGGAGGAGAGATGATTCCCAGGCCTGAGTTAATAAATTTAGAGCAAACATTTTCAAAGTTATAAAGCAAAACTTACCTATTTTCTTACAGCATGGAATACAGACATTAGAAGTGAGATTAATTAATGCATGCAGCAAAAATTACAAGCATTTCGTAGAATCTGAACATTCTTATAAGACTAATGCCTGTTTTGAGCAAAACTAACATATAGGTGACTTGTCTGGTCTCAAGCTGCGAGGTTGTCATTTCTTAGCTAGTTGCCTGCAGCCTGGGTAAGAGCTGGCATCTGGCCTGCCAGTGCACAATATCCTCTCTATTTTATTCCATCCCAAAATTGCTCTATTTCTCCAATAAAAGGAATAGTTCTTTTTCTGTCCTTTTATATTTATCAAGATCCTTTTATTGAACAAAACAAAATACCCTGATATTTCAGAATAAATTTCTCGTGTCCCTACACAGTGCATGAAAAACTGAAAGAAGCTGCATGTAGTCCCCCTCAATATGTTTGTTTTAACAAGCAATATGATCAACTTAGAAAGAACAGAACAAAGAGATTATCATAATCTTTCCTTATGTTTTATGAGTTCTCTGCCATGTTCTATTCTGATTGCTATTGAGTAGGAGAACTCATTTTTAAATTTTGGTAGCAACAAGCTACTGCACCTGCTTCTGTGATGGAGAATTTAAGTTTCTTAACAAGACAAACACTAAGAGTCTGGTGGTTACTGGTGTTTCATATAATGCTACTGATGTGTGCATGGAGCCTTAGACACATAAGATAAGGTACCTGCTTAAAAACTAAAGGCCTCTACCTAGAAACATATATGCATGTGCTTGACTTTGGAACACTTATGCTTTTGCTCAGCCATTGAAAAACCTTATCAAGGGTTTCTGTGGATTCTCCGTCACTGGAAATTTTAAAATCAAGTTTGGATATTTTTGCTAAAAGATATGTGGTAGTTCAAACAGGAATTTAATTCAAGGAAATCCTATAGTCTGTATTATACAGGAGATCCGACTAGATGTTCATGTTGGTCTCTTCTGGCTTCATAATCACTCATGTCCTATGTCAGTACGACTCATGTGAGTACAGTGAAGCAAATGCATAAGTGTTTGCAGGCTCAGAGCCAAAATTAGATTGATATCATACCATAGTGGATGGGGAAAGGGGAGAGATACCATAATTAATAGAAAAAATATATTGTTTACGTGAAAGAGCATGATGTTATTTTGTGGTAACAAAGATCCTATACTATTTTTTATTTTTAAATGGACAGACACAGAAGGGAAGATCATTTGTAGAATGTCAGTGCCTTTATGGCAGTCTCTTCATCCTCTGTTTCAAGTTTCAACCTCCTAGGCAGATTAGTTTCTCTGTAGGCAGTAATGGCAGGCCAGTGTTTGTAATAGCTCTGAAAACAGCAACTAAACAGGGATCTGGCAGCATTGCCTATGCTGGCATTGAGCCCATAGCTCAAGCTAGTGCCAGGTCCCACACCTAATGCTTCTGCTGAAGCCTGCACCTGTGCTGGTTTTGATACTGATTGATTACCTGCATTGTTGGAGTAATCCAAGATTCTGCCTTGAAAAAGCATTGCCATTTATCCTAAGCCTTGCAATCAACAGGACTGCATAACTGTTTGTGCAGTCCTTTGTGTATTTACAGTGACATCAGACAATTCCTACAGCTTGACAGTTATTTCCAAAAGGAATGTCGATGAACAGGTGTTTGTGTAAATATATGTAATTATATTCAGTATATCCATATCTGTAAATGGATGTTAATAGGACTATAATATATATGCATGCATGTGCACACACACACATACATATAACCTTATCGATATTAATATATTTAGAAGAGAAAGAAGACAATGGTGGGAGTTACGAAGGTTTTATTTGGTTTAAGTTTGTGTTGCTTGTATTATTCATAAATATCAGAGTCACAAGAGAATTCTGCAGGTGATCCTGTGCAAATGCTCATATAATCTTCATACTCTACACCATGCCATCATGAAGTATATGTATGATGCTTATTTTACAGAAAGGGTGTTTAGAGATTTACTTAAAAGTGTGTGCTATAGAGCAGTGGTGGGCAACCTGCAGCCCGCAGGCCACATGCAGCCCTTCAGGATAATCTGATTGTGGGCCATGAAACATTCTGCTGACATTGAGCGTCTGCAGGCATTGCCGAACATAGCTCCCATTGGCTGTGGTTCACAGTTTGCCAATGAAATGCTAAGGGCGATTAGAGAGGCTGTCTAAATAAAGAACTCAATAATAGTGGGGGATTTCAGTTATCCCCATATTGACAGGGTACATGTCACCTCAGGACAAAATGCAGAAACAAAATTTCTCAATACTTTAAATGACTGCTTCTTGGAGCAGCTGGTACAGGAACCCACATGGGCAGAGGCAATTCTCGATTTAGTCCTGAGTGGAGTGCAGGATCTGATCCAAGAGGTAACTAAAGCAGGACAGCTTGGAAATAGTGACCGTAATATAATAACAATTAACATTCCTGTGGTGGGAAGAACACCTCAACAGCCCAACACTGTGGCATTTAATTTCAAAAAGGGAAACTATGCAAAAATGAGGAGGTTAGTTAAACCGAATTTAAAAGATACAGTGACTAGAGTGAAATCCCTGCAAGCTTCATGGACACTTTTCAAAGACACCATAATAGAGGCCCAACTGAAATGTATACCCCAAATTAAAAATCACAGTAAAAGAACTAAAAAAGAGCCACCGTGGCTTAACAACCATGTAAAAGAAGGAGTGAGAGATAAAAAGGCATCTTTTAAAAAGTGGAAGTCAAATCCTAGTGAAGTAAATAGAAAGGAGCATAAACACTGCCAAATTAAGTGTAAAAATGTGATAAGAAAAGCCAAAGAGGAGTTTGAAGAACAGCTAGCCAAAAACTCAAAAGGTAATAAGAAAATGTTTTTGAAGTGTATCAGAAGCAGGCAGCTTGCTAAACAACCTGTGGGGCCCCCGGACGATCGAGATACAAAGGAGCACTTAAGGATGATAAAGTCATTGCAGAGAAACTAACTGAATTCTTTGCTTCAGTCTTCATGGCTGAGGATGTTAGGGAGATTCCCAAACCCGATCCATTCTTTGTAGGTGACAAATCTGAGGAATTGTTTCAGATTGAAGTGTCACTCGAGGAGGTTTTGGAATTAATTGATAAACTTAACAGTAACAAGTCACCAGGACCAGATGGCATTCACCCAAGAGTTCTGAAAGAACTCAAATGTGAAATTGCGGAAGTATTAACTATGGTTTCTAACCTGACCTTTAAATCAGCTTCTGTACCCAATGACTGGAAGATAGCTAATGTAACACCAATATTTGAAAAGGACTCTAGAGGTGATCCCAGCAATTACAGACCAGTAAGTCTAATGTCAGTACCGGGCAAATTAGTTGAAACAATAGTAAAGAATAAAATTGTCAGACACATAGAAGAACATAAATTGTTGAGCAAAAGTCAACATGGTTTCTGTAAAGGGAAATCATGTTTTACTAATCTATTAGAGTTCTTTGAAAGGGGTCAACAAACATGTGGACAAGGGGGATCCATTGGACATAGTGTACTTAGATTTCCAGAAAGCCTTTGACAAAGGGGCTCACCAAAGGCTCTTATGTACATTAAGTTGTCATGGGATAAGAGGGAAGATCCTTTCATGAACTGAGAACTGGTTAAAAGACAGGGAACAACGGGTAGGAATAAATGATAAATTTTCAGAATGGAAGGGGTAACTAATGGTGTTCCCCAAGAGTCAATCCTAGGACCAGTCCTATTCAACTTATTCATACATGATCTAGAGAAAGAGGTAAACAATGAGGTTGCAAAGTTTGCAGATGATACTAAACTGCTCAAGATAGTTTAGACCAAAGCAGACTGTGAAGAACTTCAAAAAGATCTCACAAAACCAAGTGATTGGGCAACAAAATGGCAAATGAAATTTAATGTGGAGAAATGTAATGCACATTGGAAAAAATAACCCCAACTATACATACAATATGATGGGGGCTAATTTTAGCTACAACTAATCAGGAAAGAGATCTTGGAGACATTGTGGATAGTTCTCTGAAGACGTCCATGTAGTATGCAGGGGCGGTCAAAAAAGCAAACAGGCTGTTAGAAAAGAAGGGATGAAGAATATCTTATTGCCCTTATATAAATCCATGGTACGCCCACATCTTGAATACTGCAAACAGATGTGGTCTCCTCATCTCAAAAAAGATATATTGGCATTAGAAAAGGTTCAGAGAAGGGCAGCTAAAATGATTAGGGGTTTGGAACAAGTCCCACATGAGGAGAGATTAAAGAGGTTAGGACTTTTCAACTTGGAAAAGAGGAGAATAAGAGGTGATATGATAGGTATATAAAACCATGAGTGATGTGGAGAAAGTGAATAAGGAAAAGTTATTTATTTGTTCCCATAATATAAGAACTAGGTGCCACCAAATGAAATTAGTGGGCAGCAGGTTTAAAACAGATAAAAGGAAGTTCTTCTTCCCACAATGCAAAGTGAACCTGTGGAACTCCTTGCCTAAGGAGGTTGTGAAGGCTTGGACTATAACAGCATTTAAAAGAGAACTGGATAAATTCATGGAGGTTAAGTCCATTAATGGCTATTAGCCAGGATGGGTAAGGAATGGTGTCCCTAGCCTCTGTTTGTCAGAGGTTGGAGATGGATGGCAGGAGAGAGATCACTTGATCATTACCTGTTAGGTTCACTCCCCCTGGTGCACCTGGCATTGGCCACTGTCGGTAGACAGGATACTAGGCTTGATGGACCTTTGGTCTGCCCCAGTATGGCCGTTCTTATGTTCTTATATTCCCAATCAGTTGGAGCTGCAGGAAGTGGTGGGCCGCAGGTAGCCCACCACTGCTATAGAGAGTTATTAAAAATACAGTTGGTACTGTTTTTATATCCCTTCACTTGTAAAATGCCTTCATACCACAAATTCAACCATACAGGATTTGGAAACAGAGGAAAATTATAATAAACATCTCATAATCACGTAAAAGAGCTTTCTACCTATAAGGTAGTGACTTTAAAGAAGCTAGTTTATCATCTACAAAGGCTGGAAACAAAGGCATTATATCATTGGAAAGGGGGAATTCGTTCCTTTCTAATTATATATTCATAGTCATAATGGATCATGAAACCTCCGACTGATAGAGGATCATGTTCTTTTTGAGCAGAAATTCAACATTTTTGAGGAGAAGGAAGAGAAAGTATTGTGACAAGTTGTTTTAGGGGCAAAACCAAGACCACCACCACAATATTGACACTGGTATTATGATGGTTGTGCACATGCTTATATAGGAGGTAGAAGGAAGGGGCACAACCAGGCCATCAAGGTACTGTTCAGCACTGGCTAATTTCATGACAACACTGTTTTTACCTGCATACACTGTGGTTCCAATACTAAATGCCTGTTTCATGATACATACCATCTTAAAATTAACCAGAGAAAGCAACTGTAAATTAATGAAAAACTAATTACATGCTAGCAGGAAAAGTAATACCTTTTTCTGCTTGGTTGCACTGCACAGCTTATAGACATACAGGAAAGGAGGCAGCTCTTGGAACATCATTGTTTCCCATATGGTTGCACATGGAGGGGCAATCTAGTTTGAGTGTTACTTACATGCTGTCTGAGAATCCTACCCCTTTATTTTCTAGACATGCTTGAGGGGTTGTGGGTCTCACGTAGACCCATAGGCAACAGCAAAACAGAACTACCCACAGAAATGGTAGAATTTGTTCAATTAATGGGAAATTATATAGATGCAGTTGGATGCTAATATATTGTAAGGTATGTAATGTGTGGAGTGCATATGTTGTTTGTGCTTAGTTGCAGCCTTCATCTTTCCACTATTATGTTACATTCGGTTGACTTGTTTTAATGTACAGTTGGCTCCCGTAAAATAGACTATTGCCCTGTCTTTTACACCTTCCTAGGAGGAATGAATAAAATGAGGTCCAATCAAAGAGCGGCAGCTCCTCTTAGAGCATAGCTTTAGTGTTTGCAGTTCTTGCTAAATTCCCCTTGAGCCTTTTTAGAGGCAGCCAGGGGCTAAGGTTCCTCTCCTAGATAATGACCTTTTTGTAATTTAACCTTTTCTGAGAATTTCCAAACATACTGCTTTCACTTAGCTGGATCCTTTTACTCCCCAGTGAAGCCAGACATTTATGTAAATGTTGAGTTCTCAATGCAGACTTTTGACTCAAGCCAGTGGTGGGGGCAGGGGGAGTTAGCTAGGGATCAGCCCCATAATTTAAAGAGAGCACTTTAAGACTGGAATGAACTACATCATACATGTTTGGAGGGGCTTTTTTAGGAGAGAGGAAAAATACAAAAAGGAGATTATATGGCTAATTATGATGACCTAAATATTCAAAAGTGACTACTGATTTTTGGTCTGTTTTTGGATGCCTAACTTGAGACACCTTGAAGGGGCCAGATGTTCAAAGGTGAGATGCACAGAGGAGCCAATTTAAGGTTAGACCAGTAACCGTAATTCTGGCATTTACAAGTTTTGAGTGCTTCACTACAAATTAAATTTGATTATATGTAGTTTGATGTATGTATTTCAATATATAATGTGTAATTTGTCTGCATGCTTACAGGATATTTTCACCAGGTTCTAATTCATGCTAGAAGACTGCAGAATTGTTCATATTGTTTTTGTATTCCTTTTTTATCTTACTTTATTCTGCTTTTTCCTCATTTTGTAGATTTAGTGTGTAATAAAAATGCAATAATGTACATAGTTGCATAAGTTGCACACTGTAGGAAAAAATCATTTTAAATTATGGGCCATTGAGCAGCAGATGAATTAATAGCATATGGAGGTAATGCTTATAGTAATATTCAGTCAGAGACTATGGGCAAAATTCTACCCTAGCTCAGCACTGATGTGTTTAGCTGAAGAGGAGCAGTATTAGCAAAGCCAAGTCTCTAGGAGTCACCATGCCATACAGAACAGGGTGTCTCAGGAGAACTTGGTAAAAACTCAGCGTACAATGGTTCTTTGCTCATAAAATGAGAACCATGCACACTCTTTCTTCCCATCCAATATGTGCTGTTGAACACAGAGTGCATGAAGGTGCATTGGGGCCTGGCCATGACCCTAAGCCAACTAGTTATGCTTCCCTGGGTCTACGGAGCACTTGCAGATACATTAGTTAGGATGTCCTTCACAATGTTCAAGAGAGTGCTAGTTATGTCAAGGTACAGAGTAGGCACTTTGCATTTTTTTCCTCCTAGTGCACTGAGCAACACAAGAAAAGAATTTACCCTTAGGGAATGTCTACACTGCAACTGAAAACCATGGCTGGCCTGTGCCCGTTGACTTGGGTTCGCGTGGCTTGGGCTAAGGAGCTGTTTAATTGTGATGCAGACGTTTGGGCTCAGGCCTTTAGTCTGAGCCCTGTGAGCCTAAGTCAGCTGGCACAGGCCAGCCATGTGTTTTTAATCAGAGGGTAGACAAACCCTTAATTTATACATTCTGGAAGGTGCTGTTTTCCATGGTCTAATCCAACTGCTGTGGATTTTAATAGGTGTTGATGATGCTTGTGGACTCACTAGATCAGCCCAGTGAGTATTTTTAGGATACGTTCATTTTTTGAAGTCAACCAGTCAATCACTAGAACATTTTTAACTTTCCTGTTATACTTTCCTAGACCTCAGTGTCAAATATTTTAAGTCAGAGATAACTATTGAATTCTATCTTTCTATTTTCCCTCCTGCCTTTGAATAGTACCACTATCCTTTCCCTATCAGTATTATCTCAGGAGGATGTTGAAAAGCAGCTACTAAAGCTCGACATTTTTAAATCAACAGATCCAGATAGCTTGCATTCAAGAGTTAAAAGAGATAGCTGAGAAGCTTGCTGGACCATTAATGTTGATTTGCAATAAGTCTGTGGAATTCAGGAGAAGTCCCAGAAAACTGGGAGAAAGCTAATGTTGTGCAGATATGTTAAAAGGGCAAACGGGATGACCTGGGTAATTATTGGCTTGTCACCCTCACACTGATCCTGGGCAAGATGATGGAGCTCCGATATGGGCTCAATTAATAAAGAATTAAAGGAGGGTCTCTTCAATTTAGCAGAAAAGGGTATAACACAATCCAATGTCTGGAAGTTGAAGCTAGTCAAATTCAGACTGGAAATAAGGTATGTGTTTTAAACGATGAGAATGTTTAGCCAGTAGAACAATTTAACAAGGTTTGTGGTGGATTCTCCATCATCAGCTATTTTTACATTTAAATTTTTCTTTAAAATATGCTTTAGGAATTATTTTGGGAAAGTTGTATGGTCAGATTAGATGGTTTCTATAGTTCTTCTTTGAGTGCTTGCTCTTATCCATTCCAGTTAGGTGTGCGCACGCCGCGTGCACGTTCGTCGGAAGATTTTTACCCTAGCAACACTCGGTGGGTCGGCTGGGTCGCCCCCTGGAGTGGCGCCACCATTGCGCTCGATATATACCCCTGCCGACCCAACCGCTCCTCAGTTCCTTCTTACCGCCAGTGTCGGTCGTTGGAACAGTGGAGCGCGGCTTAGCTGTCCTCCACTTCCCTAGCTACTCGTAGTTTCTTCGATATCTTTCTTGTATATTGTTGGAGCGTCCTTTCTCCTGTGGGTTCGAAACACTCTGGCAGATCGCCTCAGCAGATCCTTCCTTTCTCACGAGTGGTCGCTTCGCCTGGACGTTATTCTTTCAGTCTTCCGGAAGTGGAGATTTCCCCCTGTAGACCTCTTTGCGTCCTGCGAGAACAGGAAATGCCAGATATTCTGTTCCTTTCTCCCAGGGTTCGATAGCGGGCACTATCCTGATACCATGGACGACTCACCTGCTCTACGCTTTTCCACCGTTCCTGCTCATCCACAGGGTCCTGCTGAAAGTATGCAGGGACAGAGCTCGCTTGATCATGATCGCTCCAGCGTGGCCCAGGCAGCACTGGTACACCATGTTGCTCGACCTGTCAATAGCCAACCCCATCCCTCTACCTCTTCACCCGAACCTGATAACTCAGGACCACGGCAAACTTCACCACCCAGACCTACAGTCGCTCCATCTCACGGCATGGCTCCTAAGTGGTTGACCCAGTCTGAGTTGCGTTGCTCTGCCCCAGTGCAACAAGTACTCTTGGGTAGCAGAAAGCCTTCCACTAGATCAACATATCTGGCCAAGTGGAAGTGTTTCTCATGCTGGTGCGGAGAGCAGAACATTCTTCCCGCCGAGGTCTTGATCCCCACCATCTTGGACTACTTCTGGTCTCTTAAACAGCAGGGCTTAGTGGTATCATCATTGAGGGTACACTTGGGGGCCATCTCTACCTTCCACCCAGGGGAGAATGGCTGCCCAGTGTTTTCACATCCTATGGCATCTCGATTCCTCAAGGGCTTGGAGTGCCTATACCCTCAGGTACGCCGCTCCGCCCCAACCTGGGACCTCAACCTGGTTCTTACCAGACTTATGTCGGTCCCATTCGAGCCATTAGCAACTTGCTCCCTTCTGTACCTGTCCTGGAAAACCACTATCCTAGTGGCCATCACATCGGCAAGACGAGTTTCCGAGCTTTGGGCTCCCATGGCGGACCCTCCATATACTGTGTTCCACAAGGACAAGGTGCAGTTGCGACCACACCTGGCCTTTCTCTCCAAAGTGGTATCGGCCTTCCATGTTAGCCAGAAGATCTTCCTTCTGGTCTTCTTCTCGAAGCCACATTCATCATGCAGGGAGCAACAATTGCACTCCCTAGATGTCCGTAGAGCACTCGCTTTTTATATTGAGCGGACAAAGCCCTTCTGCAGAACACCCCAACTCTTCGTCGCGGTGGCAGAATGTATGAAGGGCCTACCCATTTCCTCACAAAGGATTTCATCCTGGGTGACATCATGCATCCGCACCTGTTATGACTTGGCTCATGTCCCCTCGAGCCACGTCACTGCGCACTCTACCAGGGCTCACGCTTCATCTGCTGCCTTCCTGGCTCACATGCCCATCCATGAGATATGTTGCGCAGCTACCTGGTCCTTGGTCCATACCTTCGCCTCTCACTATGCCTTGGTTCAGCAGTCCAGAGATGACGCAGCCCTTGGCTCCGCAGTATTACACTCTGCGACATCTCACTCCGACCCCACCACCTAGGTAAGGCTTGGGAATCACCTAACTGGAATGGATATGAGCAAGCACTCGAAGAAGAAAAGACGGTTACTCACCTTTGTAACTGTTGTTCTTCGAGATGTGTTGCTCATATCCATTCCAAACCCGCCCTCCTTCCCCACTGTCGGAGTAGCCGGCAAGAAGGAACTGAGGAGCAGTTGGGTCGGCAGGGGTATATATCAAGCGCCATGGTGGCGCCATTCCAGGGGGCAACCCAGCCGACCCACCAAGTGTTGCTAAGGTAAAAATCTTCCGACGAACGTGCACGCGGCGCGCACACACCTAACTGGAATGGATATGAGCAACACATCTCGAAGAACAGCAGTTACAAAGGTGAGTAACCGTCTTTTCCTCGTGGCTTTGGAATATCTGAATCCCTCATTTCTGGTAAAGTATATCTGTACTGGATAATGGTGGTATAGCTTTTATTTATTACAGTATTGTCTTGTCTCTGTTACTTTGAATATCATCAGTCCTTACATCTGTTGTTTTATGTTGCTGAATCTGTGTTATTCCATACTTCACATCAGCAATATCATAGTGTATTGTGCTATTTTGCGGTCCAGATAATGATGACTCCTGTTGCTTTCCGTTTAGTGCTAATATTCCTTGTTATGAAAATCTTAAGGGTTTTTTTTTTAAGGTTTCAACATGACAGTTTACCACAGCCTAGCACAATATTCACTTGCTTATGTCAGAATATTTTTTTCAATCAGGTGGAATCTTCAGACAAGTTTATGATCTGTAGCTGTTCTTGCGAGGTAAGCTGTAATGAGATTAGTATGCCACCTGTATCTGAGGCAGATGGACCACAGAAAACCCCTCCTATCATCTGGAAATCATTGGAACATAATTCTCTGCAATACAGTGAGTTTTGAATATTGCGTATCGCTCTGTCATTAGGAGAGGGGTTATATTTATTTCATATACTATTGTGGAACATAATATTAAACATTATAAAAAAATTGTAATATTTTTGCTGTCCAGACAGTCTGAAGAAAATATGCATCTGGGATAATGCATATAAGGAGAAACTTTTTGTTTCTGCACAAGGAGATCATCTTGGGTGATCACATACAGTATTTATACTTATGCATTTGAGATTAATTCCAGGACCGATGCTGCTTCTTCAGAGGATAGCCCTGTCAATTTTTTATAAGAGAAAACACCAAGTTTTCACAGCACCGCCTCTGTCCATGTAATTTAATCTGTTTTATAATTTAACCTTCAATTAATTGGATTGGAGAAAAGGTTATGGTGACTTAAGAAAAAATCACACATGCTCCTCCCCAGTCCCTGCATCTTTTAAAAATATAAGATAACAGCCTGCTCTGCCTCAATTTTCAGTGTACCAAAAAGTCCCTGGTGTACTTTCTCTTGCGGCTGGAATGTGAAAGTGGTACTGTTACAACTTTCTTTTCAATCAGACTACTTTCACAATTTCATTTGGTGTCTATGCAGCTTCTATGCTGAGAAGTGACTTCAGGCTGTTCTATCTGGAAGCGATTAACTTAGATTTATACATTGGTGAATTCATACATGTAATTCTCATTAGTGTTAATGAGTAGTACAACCTACCAGTGTTGAATGCCTCCTTGATGACGTGTCCATGCCTCCTAGTATTTGAACTGTAATGTTCTGAATCCTGTTTATCTGAATTAGAGCCAGTTCCTGCAAATAGTTACTTCTGTCAAGGAATTGCATTCACTTACATAAAAGCAGTGGTACTATACACAGAGCCCTGCATGGATACAAAATTTGTATCTGCATCTGATCTGCAGTCTGCAAATATGGTACACAGACATAGATATCTGCAGAGCAGGGCTTGAACTATACATGCGGGAGATTGTAGATTCACACCCTTAGACTGTAGCTCTGAGACAAGAGACTTTGGGTGAAATCCTAGCCCCATTAATATCAATAGTAAAACTCCCATTGACTTCAATAGAGCCAGAATTTCACCCTTCATCTTCCTCCACGTTATAAGGCATTATGTACATTTTAGAAATAAATTATAACTCCACCTTGCATTAATGGGAATATGCAACCATTGCAACATGGGAGAATGTTGTGTTCAAGTAAGATGCAGAAAATAGCCTCCCCCTATTTCCTGTAGTTGTTAATTGAAGAAATATTCTTAGAGTAATATTTTCAAAAGTGCCCAAGTCCCATTTTCAGATTGATAGTTTGACTTCTGAGTTCCTAGCAGCCAACATTTTCAAAAATATTTAGGCATCAAAAAATGTGGCATGGAGCCTAACTGGAATTCCAAAAGGGCCTTAGCAGGTTAGGCACCTAACTACCATTGACTAGGCGGTATAGCTAGTGAAATTGCAAGATGGACAAATAATACTTTAGATAATGCAATTTTTAAGAAACGAGTGTATTCTGGAGAAAATCTGTGGGAGATGATTTTGTCAGGTTCCATTTGGAAACGCTGATGGCTGCACATTTACTTTTAATAGTTGTGTTGTATCTTACTGCCTATAAATCATTTTTGAAGATGATCTAATAATCTATAATTTTACTCTAAAAGTTTTTTCTTCCTGAGCATAGACAATTCAGTTTAAAAGATTTTCTTTGATAAACCTTACTCTGATGTCTTTTGTTTTTGTAATCAGATTGATTTTCTTTCATTCTTTTAGGTAAGCCATTAGAATGTTCTGGAAAATCCCTAAGTGGCTACCAGTGGGTTTCAGGCATCACTGCCCGCTTCCTTCCACTAGAAGGAAGGAGCATTCAAGATGCAGCTCAGGAGGCATTCTCTTCCCTCCAAGGTGCTTTATTAAGCTGAGCTATTATTTATCACTAAAACAATTGTTTTTTAAATACAGTGCAAAGTAAAGAGCTGATATACTTTTATGTTTTCATAACTTTAAATTCTATAATTATAAACTTACCATCTCAGGCTTGCCTCAGGCTGGCATCATGCTGTTAAGACTGCTAACTTTAATATTGAATATGCTGTAATGTGCACAGATTTTGAAGACCCTAAAAAGCAAGGATAGGGGATAAAATCATTATATCAGAATTATTTCCAAAATATTCTTAACAGCTTTGTGGAAGACAACTCTATCGTTTTATGTAATGGAATATATATAGTATATATGTGTATGTAGATATAATGTTTACATAGTCTGTCTGTGCATGTATGTTGTAGATGCTGGCTGCTAGGTGAAAGGCTTTTGTTACCACAATAATTTTAAATTAAGTTTTCCAGAAAGCTGTTGCTCTTGTACATTTTGGCATCTAGGATTAGGTCAGTAGCAGTATATCTCATTTATGTACTTAATGCAAAGGAAAAATTGTTGTCTTGGGAATCATGGAAGCCAGATTCCTTGCTATCACACTCTTACAAGATATTGACATATAAAACAAAACGTTCCAATTTTGTTTTGCAGTCTTTTTGCATTTTAAACTTTAAATAAAGAATGTTTATGCGGGCTTCTTTTTCATTCATAAAAATGAAAATCATTCTTAGTAACTGCTTGCGTAGACTTGTATTCTTGTTCACGAATTCCTGTGATATATTGGCCTATAAAATCTTTACATTCAGCTTGTGCAGCTGAGTTCATGACTGAATACAGAATGATAAAGAATCTTTAGCATTTTTAGAAAGCAAAGAAGTCATGCTTTCTAGATGGCTTTTAAGCAGTTTTTAACAGCCTGGAAATCAGCAAAGAGGGTATAGTTAAAGGCACTAGTATTTAGTGTAAATCTTTTGGGCATAATCTGTAAATTGAAGCAAAGGGCCTCTATAACATTTTCCTTAGTTCTCATTTTATTTGTTTGGATATCTGCCAATCCAAACATTATATGTTTTTGCCTTGCCATCCATCAGAAGTTTCTTTAAAAACCTACTTATTGTGTCATTGGCTAGTTGAGTAGCCTATTGCTTTCAGCAAATTACTTGTATTTACTGTATTAGCTGTATTGTTTTCCATTTCTGGCAAAATAGTAGCTTTTTGATCCTTGGTAGTAAATGTCAATGCTCACATTTCCTGTGGGGTTTTTGCCTTTTCGTATGGAGGGTGGGGAAAGTTGAATGAATTATGATCCTGTCATCTGAAGAAACCACAATATGTTTCTTTGCCAAGTTTTTCTGAGTGCTAAACTGATCATCTGCAGGTATGCATGAGCCTTTTCCTGAACTCTTACTAGCAATGTACATAGGACTTCAGCCTGTTCTCTATCATGCTGGGAGAATGGAGCATACACAAGTCCTTTTAACTTGCAAGATTAATTGATTTAATCACCTTTAAAGAAGATGAGTTTTGCCAGAAGGATTTAGAAATGGAAATTTGCTACTGGACTTCATGAAACATACGATAATCCGAGCCCATAATATCAAAAGCTGAAGAGGGAATCTAGTGCTGTACTTTTCTTTACTTTTTCAACCTAGATTTTTAATTCAGACTTTTCGTACTTAAAAGTTTTTGGAAGGAGACAAAAATTACAGTAGTAAATGTTATCGATAGAGGGCCAGTTCCTGAGCTATTATAAATTGTTATTGTCCATAGGCATCAGTGATCTGGCCCAGAGTTGGATGTATTACGAAGTACAGACTATACTGATGTTCTCTCTTGTGCATTTTCAGGATAAGGATCCTACTCAGGCCATCCATTAATAAATACATTTATGCGGTATAGTTGTAGGTGTGTCGGTCCCAGGATATTAGAGAGACAAGATTGGTGAGGCAATATCTTTTATTGGATGAACTTCAGTTGGTGAGAGAGAGAAGCTTTTGAGCCAAACAGAGCTCTTCTTCAGAAGCTCAAAAGCTTCTCTCTCTCACCAACAGAAGTTTTCCAATAAAAGATATTGTTACCCACTTCGTCTCTCTAAATAAATAAATAGCGTTCAGGCCAATAGTACTTTCATTTCAAAAGCAGTTCTGTACTAATGACGCTGAGTCATACCTGACCAAATCCTACAGACTCCTTGATGGCAGTGAAAGGCCCCAAACTCAGTAGAAATACCATGTACTTCTTTTCTGTATCATGGACGAAAGCTCTTTGGAGGCTGTCTGTATGAACGAATGGATGGAGGATTTGTAGATGGGCCAAGAAAATGGTGCGTGGGTGTGTAGGTAGAGAGTGGTAGTTAGAAGCTTCACCAAATGTGCCTTTCTACCAGACTCAGTCCTTCATGTCACCAGCAGTGCCCTGCCTCCGTATTGGGAGAAAAATTCCATCTCCCCACTCCGCCCAACACACATGCATAATTCCTTTTGCAGGGCTGAGCAGGATTTCACCTTTACTATCTTTTTTTAAAGTGATCCTTTTTATAACAAAGTTAAGAATTATGAACATTAAGAAATAAATTCCCTTTCCTTTCAATTTGGTCAAATACAGTTATACATCACACAAATTAGTTTTTCTGTTTAGCCCAGTATTTCTTCCCCAAAAATATGTTTCAAATCACACACTTCTCACACACTTGAGAAAAAAATAATGCTTGGCTAAAATGTTCCACTGACTGGAGGTTTGAAAAGTGCACTTATTTTCTTGCTGATTGAGAAAGAGCTCTTTGTAAGCTTAAAATCTTGTCTCTGAATATATTTAAAAGAATGGAGACATTTTTACATGAAAACTATTTGCTTTCACTTTAGCCTCACTCAGCAGATTATCTTTATGCTCTTATCCTACTTGCTAATTAGAAGGAAAATATCTATGTCCAATCTATAACTTTAAAGGGCAAAATAGACAAAACTATCATGAAGAGAGGCTTGCGTAGCAGTTAACTCATGTCATATGGGACCCTATTACCGTATATGTTCTGTATTCTTTCACACTTTTCAGAGAAACCTTTGTACTTAATTTAGCTTTTGTAGCTCCTGAGACTTAAATGCAGAATATGAGGACCACACAGTAATATACTGTCCCACAAATTTTGATAAGGCACTCAGGATGGAAATATGCATCCTGTTAACTCCCCTAACTTTATTCTTCTTCCTCTCTTCAATCAGCTCTGGTTGAGTCAATTTTCTCACCAATATCCCTTTATCCTGAACCCAGTTTATCTGTTCTCTGACACCAAACATGTGTGTCTTTCCTTCACTCTTCTGTATATCACCCCAGTTCCTTTAGTCTCTCCAACCATTTACGCCCCTTTACTTATACTGAATTTGCCATTGCTTGATCTCCAGCAAGTGCATGATAAATTGCTGGAAATTGTAGTTTATTCTACTATCCATTATTTTTATTTTTGCACAGTAGCACAGTGGAATGTAGACTGCTGTATATATGTATTTATTAAGATACAATGTATTTTCTTAAGGCAAGTGTTAAGTTCAGGTTTGAAGAATTTTCAGTTATGTTTTATCTCTGTGTTATCAGATAAAATTAACACAAAAAAGCACTTAATAAAAAATAAGGCTATACCATCAAAGATTATTGTAAAGGGAAAAGTAATTTATTACTAAAGCGCTCAGTCATGTTAAGTAAATGTTAGGTTATTATCGTTTAATTTTCTTGGACAAACATAAGATTCCTCTGCTATCTTTCTATGCTCATTTAAAATGTCCTATCTTTAACAGCTATATATTTTTTTTTCTGACAGCTAATATGAATTCAAAGGGATTGGAATTGAAAGATATTATTTTGGTCCATCTGTATATGAAGAACATGAAAGATTTTGCTGTTATAAATTCAGCTTATATGACAGAGTTTGATTTGTGTCCACCAGCAAGGTAGGATCAGACTATTGCTATGGTATATTTATGATACACTGTAATATACTGTATTACTACTATATTTATGAAGCTTTTGTACAGATTTTTGTGTGTCTCACATATCAAAAGTAGGCTTTTGTCCACCTTTTTTCTGGGGAGCATGCTGGATTTTCGTCATATACATTTTTATTTCCTTGATGGAACAATTGCTACAATAGCATAAGCATATCTACTGTGTAATTAAAAGCATGTGTGTGGCAAGAAGATGCTGTCAATGTTCCGAGTATGGTGAGCCTGACTCCTTTTGTTGGCAGAGACCAAGCTTATTCCTTTTAGTATATGTCTAGTGTCTATCAGACTAGAGCTCCAAACTTCCTGCCAAACCCAGTTCTGTTGGAATGAGCCAATCTAATAGTCTAGGCCTGCGAGATCACCCACAGTTCCAGTTCTGTTCTGCTCATGACTTCCAGGTTATGTAGCAGTTTTATGTTGGAAACTGGACTGATGTAGCAAATGCTTAGGTCATTGAAAATCTTACTACAATTTTTGAAAGTTGTGTGTCAAATCTAGCAAATTCCATTTACTGATAAAGTAGAAGAGAATTGTCTTTTTGTTTTGGATTGTTTTTTGAGTGTACATGAGGGGGGGAAGCAGTAGATGTGATATAGCTCAACGTTAGCAAGGGTTTTGATACTGTGTCACATGACCTTCTTATAAACAAACTAGGGAAATATAGTCTAGATGAACCTACTGTAAGGTGGGTGCACAACTTGAGAATTATGCTCAATAACTGATGAACAATCAAGCTGAAATGGTATATTGAGTGGGGTCCTGCAGACATCTGTCCTGGGTCTGGTTATATTCAAATCTTCCATTTTGATAATGACATAGAGAGTATACTTATTAAGTTTACAATTCCTCCCAGATTGGTATTGTCTGCAAGTGCTTTGGAGGAACGGATTAGAATTCAAAATGAACTTGACAAACTGGATAAATGGTCTGAAATAAATAGGATGAAATTCCATAAGGACAAATGTGAAGTACTCCATGTAGGAAGGAATAGTGAGTTTCACAGATACAAAATGGGAAATGATGGCTTAGGAGGAGCACTGCAGAAAGTATCTGGGGGTCATAGTGGATCACAAACTAAATAGAATCAACAATGTAACGCTGTTGGAAAAAAAGTATTTAGTTCAGGGCACCACATCTTAGGAAACAGGTAGACAAATTGGAGACAGTCCAGAGAAGAGTTTCAAAAATGATTGAAGGTCTAGAAAACATGATCCACAAGGAAGAATTGTAAAAATTTGGTTTGTTGAGTCTGGAGAAGAAAAGGCTGAGAGGGGACATTTTAACAGTCTTCGAGTATATAAAAGATTGTTATGAAGAGGAGAGTGATAAATCGTTCTTCTTGACCACCTAGAACAGAACAAGAATCAATGGGCTTAAATTGCAGCAAGGGCTATTTAAGTTAGACACTAGGAAAAACTTCCTAACTTATAAGGGTAGTTAGCACTGAAACAAGTTACCTGGGGAGGTTGTGGCGTCACAGTCATTGGAAGTTTTTAAGAAGCGGTTAGACAAGCATCTGGTCAGGGATGGTCTAAGTCAGGGGTTGGCAACCTTTCAGAAGTAGTGTGCCATGTCTTCATTTATTCACTCTAATTTAAGGTTTCACGTGCCAGTAATACATTCTAATGTTTTTAGAAGCTCTCTTTTTATAAGTCTATAGTATATAACTAAACTATTGTTGTATGTAAAGTAAATAAGGTTTTTAAAACGTTTAAGAAGCTTCATTTAAAATTAAATTAAAATGCAGAGCCCCCCAGACCGGTGGCCAGAACCTGAGCAGTGTGAGTGCCACTGAAAATCAGCTCGCGTGCTGCAGGTTGCCTACCACTGGTCTAAGTAATACAGAGTCCTGCCTCACTGTCAGGGACTGGACTAGATGACCTATTGAGGTCTCTTCCAGTCCCACATTTCTATGATTCTTTGATTTCCAGAATGAGAACTAGAAAGACCCTTGCACTTTACAGTGCTTAGCAACTGAAATACTGATAGGTTGACTAACTGCTTTTCATTTAGTGTACAGAATCCTATCAACAGTTTATGTGATATACTTAAAACTTGTAAACTTTAACTTCAGGTCAGTTAAGGTAAAATTCAGTTTTTGTTCATGTTTATAAAACATCTAACATCTGCATAAATGTAGGAAGAGTCGAGATTATAATAATTCAATTAATGAAAGTGCCATACATAATTAATTATATTATGTATATATAAAAAGTAGCTTTGTTATAACAATTTATTGCCAGATAGATAGATAGATAGATAGATAAATAGATAGCAATAAATTAAATGTATTATATAGGTGGATATATAGGTAGGTATATATATATATATACACCTATATATATATATAGGTAGGTAGATAGCAATACATTTCTGGATGTGATTTGGTGGAGCAATACCTTTTGACTCAAAATATTCTTTGCATAGAAATTAGCCTAGTCCATTTTCCAGGCTTGAGTAAACAGAACCATGAAATATCTATGTTAAAGTATTCCCTACAAAATACTTTCTTTTAATTCAGAGTTAAATGTGCCTAGTGATGGGGATACCATCACTTCATTTAGGAATCTATTCCTATCCCTAAAATCTCTGGTTGAGAAGAAGGCTTTTCTAATATTCAGCCTAAATTTTCATTTTTAAAAATGACATCCCATTTCTCCTAATTTTGCCTGCCTGAGCAACCATAAACATTTCCACTTCTTTGTTAGCTTTTACATTTTCTGGACTCTCCAGATTGTCAATATCTTTTGGAATTAACTTCCCAGAAGTGAAAGCAATATCCCAGGTGCAGTCATACCACAGGAGTAGGAAGTGGAACTGTTTCCTCAGTGGTCTTTTGTGTAATACCTGTGTGTATGCTGTCGATCATTTTATTGGCTGCTACGTTGCATTGCTAACTCTTGTCTATTGTTCTGGCCACTGTCACCACTACATCTCTTTCATCATTGCTGCTTTCTAAATTTTTCCCTCTCATTGAACATCTGTGTTTGGGATTATAAATACCAAGAACAAGCATACTTGCGTTTTCATCATACATAATTTGGTATTCTCTGTGAATTTATTATCTTAATACGTACCCTCTCTCCCAAGTCATTAATGGAAATATAAATATATAAAGTTAAAGGATTCTACAAGTGATAAAATGATTTTGTTTTTAGTGCTGCATAAAATCTTTTATAGGAAGCACGTTCTTTGCTTTTTCCCATTGTGCAACCGTGAGGGCTTTATTACTTATTCAAGTTAATAAGATATATTTTCCACTACTTAGTAATAGCTCTACTAGTAATTGGATCTGTGTTGGACTCATTGCTCTGAAACCTTCCCTAAGATAAATATTCATGGATCCTTATTAATGTCATGCCCCAAAATTGACAAAATCTTCCTATGTTTTATCCCAGTATACAATCAGTGGAGAAGAGGTCCAAAAATAATGAAATTAAGTTGCAAACTTGCAGTTGCTACAGAGCAGGGGTCCCCAACATGGTGCCCGCGAGTGCAATGCACCCGCGTCCTGGCGGGCGGGGGAGCACCCGCCGAAATGCTACTGAATTTCTGCGGCGTTTCGGCGGCGACGCCTCTTGATGACATCATTTGTCAGTGGCAAGTGACATCATCGAGAGGTGTCGCCACTGAAATGCTGCAGAAATTTGGCGGCGATGCCTCGATGACGCCACTTACCGACAAGTGATGTCATCAAGAGGCGTCGCCGCTGAAATGCCACAGACATTCAGCCGCATTTCGTCGGGTGCTCCACCGCCGCCAGGGTCCTTCATCTGGCACCCACCAGACGTAAAGGTTGGGGACCGCTGCTACAGAGTGAATACAATTTATACAATATATCGTAGGAATTCTGCAACATAGCTGCACTATAGTAAAGATAAAATATAATCTGTTATTCAATCATTATTGCTTTATTACCAGTCTGAGTACTACTGAGCTTGCCTTGCCCCATACCAGTCATAACCGTCTGATTTGATTTTTTATTCACCCTTTCATTTTTTGTCTATACCTGGTGTATTTCAAGCAACCACTGTGTGGATACTGTTACAAAAATTAAAAATAATATAATCATAGATATATGAACATAAGCACAAAGGGGGAGAAAGAAGGGGAAAGGATAAAAAGTTATAACCCTAAAGAGAGAGATTGGCTTATGTGAAACACATTACCATTTAAAAGTAAATATGCCATCTTTTCCTTTTTAAAACTATTTGTCAAAAATTTGTATCTTCTATTAGTGAAATTATATACACAAACTAATGGAAAATGCGTACACCTTTGAGATATTGGTAGAGTTAGAGCATTGTCATGTGATAAATGCCAGTGCAAATACTGTGTCAAAATAAGTCTGTGGACAACATTTCTGCGACAAGATGCTATTCCACTGCCACTATTTATATTTCATCAAATACAAATAAAGTTAATTCTGTTTAAATATCATTAATGGTGCTCTCACTGTAACCAGAGGGTGTAGATGTGTCTAGAGTGACAGTTTTTTCACTTGACTTTTCATAAAAAAATATTTTCTACCTTAGTCACAGTGACTAAAAGAGTATATTTTTAAATGTTTTCCGTATATTTATTGTATTGAATTTCTGAATGATTGGCTAAAATTATTATTGCTAATTCTATATAATGGTAAGATGGCCTGATAAAAGATTGATTAGTCCTGGTTTTATCTGGCATGATATGAGACAGCAGTAAAATTATCCCAATGAATGTATGAGTTTGCAGTGTACTCGGTTTCAAAAGCAGTCAGAAACTGTAAAGCTTGGAAATAAAGGTTTCTATCTAGTCATCCTTTGTTGTCCTGTGTCTGGTGTTGTATGTTCTTAATTTTTCCTCTTGAGGTATGGAGACATCAAAGAGGATTGATTTTACAGTCCTTTAGGAGAATATACAGTAGTATGGTATGTCTTTCTAGGCAACTCTGTCCTTGCTGGCCTGCCTGGAGTACTGAATCCTCGAAGACTTTCTCTCAATTTGTAAACGTTTAGTTATGGTCCTACACAAACAACACTGATCTGGGCCAGCACTATTTGGGGCAGATAAATTGCATCCTGTGAAGGGGCGTGGAAAAAGAAAAAGGGAATTGGGGAAGAATTGTCACTGAGTCACTTCAGATTTGTAACCCAGTTCCCAGGGCTTCTTCAGGGAAATCATCACTATAGACTGCCCTATACTCAGTGCAGAGCCTTATGGTTCAATCAAGCTCCAAGAGTTAGAAGAAAATCCTGAATTAACTCAGGGCCTGAAGCTATTGAAAGGAAATTGTATTTGTAGTCCACAAGGGCGTGACAACTCTCACGAAGAATAAAACAAAAATTACTTAAAGAATTACAGAAAGAGAAGGTGGGTGAGGTAATATTTTTATTGGACCTGCTTCTGTTGGTGAGAAAGACAAGCTTTCAAGCTTACACAAAATAAGAGCTCTGTGCAAGCTCAAAATCTTGTCTCTTTCACCAACAGAAGTGGGTCCAATAAAAGATATTACCACACCCACCTTGCATCTCTCATATCCTGGGACCAACACAGCTGCAACAGCACTGGAAACAAGAATGTAAAGAATAATAGGTGTATTTGGGATAATGTATCTTATAACAGATTCACAGTCCCCCACCCACCTTCCCTGCATGGTTGGACAATTATTTGCATTACTTTATGAGTTACGTTTTCTGTTCCAATGGATGGTTAGCTCCATTACATACTGTTACCCTTGCCTGGCTCACTATGAGCCACCTCACATGGAACTAGTTAGCTGCTGTGAAATTTTAAATCTATGGACAACACACTGTGTATGATGTAAAAGCAGAAAAGAATCCTGTGGCACCTTATAGAGTAACAGACGTTTTGGAGCATGAGCTTTCGTGGGTGAGTACCCACTTCGTCAGATGCATGTAGTGGAAATTTCCAAAGTGGGTATTCACCCACGAAAGCTCATGCTCCAAAACGTCTGTTAGTCTATAAGGTGCCACAGGATTCTTTGCTGCTTTTACAGATCCAGACTAACACGGCTACCTCTCTGATACTTGTGTATGATGTGATCATTTAGACCTAAATTATTTATTGAGGTCCTGACTCAGGTAGCATAAGAGCTAAGAGCACTGAGATCTCTGATAAACTCAGAATTATGCAGCCATGTAAATTAATTATGAAATAATTTAATTACTTAGTGCGGCTCCTGACATAAAGTAGTTGGGAATGGGCAGTACCAAAAGAGGCTAAAGCACTGCATAAAAGGGAGTGGGGAGAGGCTTCTAGGAGATGCAGGCAGCCATCCAGGGTTACTAATCCACAGAGACATGGCGTTCTCTTTCTGCATAGCCTAAGAGGAGAACATGGCAGGTTCTATTCCTATTGTACAGCTCGTAAAGCTGCACAAGAACAGTTCTCCACTTCAGTATATTTTAAGTACAGTCCCTCCTCCTGCTTCATCCTCTTCTGCTCCTCATGCTATTGCATGTCATTTGCTCCCTCAATTGCATAGCTAGCCATACAATCCTCTATCCCTTCATGTGGAGTTTATAAAAGAACAGGAAAAAAGGTTACAAGCTGGGAGGATGCAGGAAAATCACTTTTTAGGAGTATTTATGTAGCACAAGCAGGCTTGTGCTGCATTTTGGTCAAAAGAAAAATTATGCACACATTTGCATGGCCGCATAATTGCATTATGCACAGAGACCTGGCTATGGGAGTTCTCGCTAGTAATATGCTAGGAGCACAGACCCAAGGGTACAATAAATTTGCAAAATTGGCTTGAAAATTTAGCAGCCCAAGCAGAAAATCTACTCACCCATCCTTATGATGATGATAATGGCGGAGTGGTGGGCAGAAAGAGGAAATGTTTTGCTTGTCTGTGGTCAAAAAAAGTTTCTTTTCCTGAGTAGAATTTTACAAGACTGTATTATAAGATACTTCCTGAGAACAAGCATTTACAAGTCATTTTCTATTGAATTTCTGCTGAGAGTAAAATGTCACCTCTTTATGTGTGGACTGCAAACTTAATTCTTCTTCAATAGATATAGGCTCTGAGATGCTGCTCTCTTATTAGCTCTTTTTAGTGGCATGTTTTCAATAGGCTAAATCATTATCTGTATAATATGACACACACACGCATATATTTATAAATGAATGAACAGGTTGGACAAACACCTGCCAAGAGTGGTCTAGGTTTACTTGGTCCTGCCTCAGTGTAGGAGGCTGTACTTGATGATCTCTCAAGGTCCCTTCCAGCCTTATATTTCTATGCGTATGTAAGATAATCATATAATCTTTAATGATTTGTGTTTTCAGAGTATGTGTAGAAGCCCCATTGCTTAATGGAGTACTCTTTTGGATGGATTGCCTTGCGCATAAGTGTGACGGTACGATCGGTGATGTGCACTGTTATCAAAAACAAATCATGCATGTACAGAGCATTTCTCACTGGGCACCTGCTAACATAGGACCTTATAGTCAGTCCATCAAGGTAAGCAATCTTTGTTACTGTATATGAACTATTTACCAGTTAACAAAGTTATCAGCTCTTTTCATTTATTTTAATCTGCATAGAAGGGGAAAAAAACAAAGCTTGCGACTTTTTTAGTATGTTTTTTAAAAAATATATTAAAAAAAAGGAAAAATATGGGTGTATACATTTAAAGTTTTAAAACCTCTGTGTATGACACCTTTTCAGTTCTTTTGCTGCAGTTTATCAAACCTTTCACTCTGTGATCATCGGGCAGGGCTAAGGACAATTATTTCTTTCAGAGCAACACTCAGTGCAAAACCAGTGTATTGAGGTTGTACACTATAATTATAACAGTAAGTAATTATAGTGCTTGTATATTTCCATATGCTTTCTGAAATTTAACTGTTCATTGAAAACATTTCAGGGCATTTTATATTCTTTATGTTCAAAGACAGGAAGTTCATACTTTTTCTTAGGAAATCAACGCTTTAACACATGTAAGTAAATTCCCTTATGAGGCGCTAGATATTAATATTGCAGTACATAAAAGCAAATCAAGACTGATGAAGTATTTAGTATTTTTAAAACCTATATTTAAGACAAAGTGGACAGGACATGATATGATGCTTAACAAATTTGAAAGAGTAACCAGGCAGCCCACTTCTCAACTCCTAATGCCTGAGTAATAGGGAAGAGTCTTGTCTTTAACCTTGCAAAAGAGAATTTGTATGCACTTTTCTCTCCACCCTCCTGTGTACAGAAAGAAGATCTAGTACAAACTATGCTATTACTAGTAGGAGGATGTGTAAGTAGGGTGATCAGATAGCGTGTGAGAAAAATCGGGACGGGGGTGGGGGGTAATAGGAGCCCATATATAAAAAAGCCCCAAATATCAGGACTGTCCCTATAAAATCGGGACATCTGGTCACCCTATCTGTAACTTACACAATATTTTATTTCATATATTGTAATTCTTCTGAGTTGTCTTCTGGTTTGCAAACAAACCTATTAATGTACTGCTGCAACAATGTTTTGTTTTGTGTGGTGTTAGCTACGTTCCGTGTGTGTGGTGATGGCTTAGGCTAGATATCAGGTGAACTCACCCAGGAAGGACATACAGGGTGGTTATCACATATAACACATCATTTATCTTTGTTTACCTATTTAAATAAGGTTCATTTGCTTTTGTGGACCTTTTCTTCACTCCATTTTAAACTCTGTGGGTCATGCTTTGGGTGGCTCTGCCTGGTTTGTTCAAATGAGAAAATGCAAAGAACCATACAGTCATTTTGCACCCGTACTAGGGCAACCACATTCTGACTGTAGTGCACAGGCGCTGAACTAAGTGAATATCCTAGACCTGGCACAATCTGGATTCGGGCCAGTACATAGGATCAAAACTACTTTAGTAATACTGATGGATGATCTCCTGCTGCCAATGAATAGATGATGGACATCCAATTTCATCCTCAGAAATCTCTGCAGCATCTGATAGTCAACCATAGGATGCTACCTGAAAGAAATGGCAGAGTCCAAAGGAATATGTTTAAATTATTCAGGTTCTTCCTGGAGAGATGTATCGAAAGAGAAGAGATTGGAAACTGCACCCCCTCTACTAAACCCCCACTTGTGGAGTCCCAGAAGAATCCGTTCTTTCTCTGGTCCTTTTCAAAATCGATATGAGACCACTAGCTGAACTGATAACACAAGATGGACTCAGTGCCAGCAATATGGAGATGACATACAGCTATGCTTATCCTTTACTTCATCCGACCATACCACTACCACCAAGATGGCAGCATGCTTGAGTGAGATCAGTTCATTGATAAAGAACAGCTGGTTGGAGCTAAGTGCAAGAAAACAGGGGTGATGCTCGTGGGCAAGGGTAAGTACTTCGCAGAATTTGCAGTCATAGTGCAGTCTCCTTTAGTTGATGGTACATCCCCACAGTTGGTCAGTTCAGTCTGTAGCCTAGATCAGTCAGTAATGCTAAGCTCTCACATACTAGCATCCACAAGCAATACTTTCTGCCATTTCTGGTTGGCTAGGAGACTCCAGCTCATCCCAGCAGAGGTTATATATGTCTTCAGTACCTCCCATCTCAACTACAGCAATGCAGTATAAGTGGACACAAAGACATCAGCCCTTAGAGAGCACCAACTAATTCCAAACACTTCTTAGCAATACTGACTGCCACGAGCATATCAAAACTATCCCCGGACCTCTACACTGGTTTCCTGTAGAATATCAAGTGACGTTCAGAGGATGGTTCTCATCTTCAAGGCACTCAATGACCTGGGCCAGGCGTATCCAAAGAATTGCCTTAAGCTCTGTGATGAAGATCATGGTTGACTGTTCCACTCCTCTAGCACACTTGAACTTTCTATTACCAGGGTAAAGCTCGTCTGTGCAGGAGACAGACCTTTCTCAGGTATTGGTCCCAAGCTCTGGAACAAACTAAACCTGGAACTAAGGACAACCTCAAACTTCACCACCTTCCACTTTGAATGCAAAGCATTTTTTTAACTTCCCTTCTCTAACATAAACACATAACAGTATGTACATTTAAACACACACAGACACCAAAATTTTCCAAATCAAAACACTCCACTGTCAACATTATTCTCCTATGTAGAGGATGAGAGAAAGCACAAACCTCATGTTCAGATATTAGTCACACAGTATTGTTGTACTTGTGTCGATTCTCGAATATTAGAGAGATAAGGTGAATGAGGTAACATCTTTAACTGGACCAACTTCTGTTGGTGAGAGAGACAAGCTTTTGATCTGCACAGAGGTCGTCTTCTGGTCTGGGAAAGGTACTAAGAGTGTCTCAGCTAAATACAAGATTGAACTGGATATATGGCTTGTTATAACAACCTATAGCCCACTAACCCTGCTTTTTGTTCTATGACTGCAGGGGTGTTAATGGGCCATTGTACCTTGCATGGTCTCTTAGGATATGTGCTAATTATTTATGCTGAACTATATGATCTTCTATTTAGCTGTGACACTGATTACATCACACATTAAGGGAGCGGGGGGCTGTTGTCTGATTTACTGGATGAAGGTAGGTACCTCTTTAAGGAGGAGAGAAAGAGAGAGTAATTTTGTGTCAGAACATGTCAGCATGGGCACGCTGACCCATTCCCCGCCTCCCTCTCAGTGACCAGAAGAGAAGGAAGGTTATATAATTACATGCTGAGTAAGAGAAGCCCTCTTTTACCTGAACCAAGCGGAGCAGAACTCACCCTCCCACACATGGAAGTGTTGAAATATCAGGTTTGGTCAGGAACCACTGTGTGCACTGCACTAGTCGTTCCTTTCTTGAAGGGTGGGCTGGGAAGAAATTTTCCCTCACCACCAGATTGGCCTAGGCAAAGTGCAGGGATTTTCACCTTTCTCACAGTGGGTTCGTGAGGCTAGAGGGATTCGTTGAGGGTAAACATGGAACAGGAGTTAGGCTGTGATGTTGCAACTCATTATGTTGCCGTGATTGCAGATGTCCAGTGCAGGTACTCCATAACAAAGTGATATAGTGATCAGATAAATGGACTGGTAAAGGACTTAAAGGAGGTATTCATTAAATGAGTAGAAACAAGGCAGGTTTGGGGCTACTTTGGCTGGTACAGCAGGGAGCCAATCCCACACCCTTTATGACCCTCCTTAACCCTCATTCAAGGTGGAGGGATGGTATGCTCTTAGCAGCAGGTGTGCTGGGGACCACGATGGGAAAGGGAGAGGGCTAACAGAAGTCTACCAGATATGTATTGAAATGATAATGGAAATACCTGCACAATATATGTTGGTTTGCTGGGTACTCCCAGACAGTTGTTAACCAAATTGCAATCTAATTAAACCACATCCAGTGTCTTCTGTCCTCCTTCTGGCATAGCTGGACAATCTAAGAACCTTTCCCAGACTTGAAGAAGAGCTCTGGGTATTTTGAAAGCTTGTCTATTACAGAAATTAGTTCAATAAAAGATATGATCTCACCCACCTTCTCTCTCTAAGATGTTAATCATGTCACTTACCTCACTACTGGAAGGTGGTTAGATACCTTACAATAATACAGGCAGGATAAAAAACTGTATATAATAGAATAGAGCTAGTGCTAATGTTTAATCCAGCCTCCCTGAAGAGAATGGATTGAAGATAAGGTGCTGATCCTGCTTCCCCTTACTTGCCACACTGGTCAGAAGGTGAAAGAGGAAGCACATGCTCTGCTCTTTCAAAGGGTTGTGGAGACTCACTTGTAAAATTCAGTCAAAATTCTTTTAAGGCTGTTCCATTGCTGCATGGCCTATTTATCTATGATGTCATATCTTTGAAAATGCTGTTGACCAGGCTATTTATCTGTGATGTAAGATCTTCAAAAATGTTGTTTCCCAGGATTAATTTTCTCTTTCTCTTCACTGATTGATTTGCTAAGCATCCTTGACTTTTTTGCTTTCTCTATTTTGCAGTAATCTAACTACAAAAAAACCCTACAAGATTTTCGCTCACTTATTTCAATCAGAAAATTATCTTCTTTTTTCTAGTATTACTTTATTTTATTTTACCAAAAATGTATATCTCTTTACTAAAATAGCATATAAAATATATACCCTAAAATTTATTCTTGAAAACACCTTACTGAAAAATACACAAATGCACAATGCAACATACTTACCCTTGTAAGTATGTCAATTTTAAGCTCAAATATGGGTCCCATATAATTTTGAATCTACCTTTTACAAAGTGAAAAGCTTCTTGTTGACTGTGTTTGGAGATCTATTGAAGCTAGATGGGAGAACATGTTATTCAGTTCTTTGTAAAGTCACTGGCAGAAAAATTTTAGTAAAGCATTTCAAAATTGGTTTTTGGAATAGACTATTTTCCAATATGTATAAAGTTTGAGGGGTGTTGATTTTGTAAGTATAGTAACAGGGATAGACTGGGAAAGATAAAAATCCTTTGCACATCATCCTAGAATGTAGACATTTTGATCAATCTTGCATGTTTGAAGAGCAGAAATTTACGGATCTTGTAATTTTAAACTGTTAATGCCTTTGCCTTTTACATTTTGAGACCTTGGTTTCAATTTGATTATGTCACAAGTAGAAATAAGTAGCTGATCTTAATGGTTCCTAGCAAACTTTTGGTTATATTACAAAATCACCATGCATTTTTGCACAAAATTGTCATGCTTCTCTGAATAGACCCAAGACTGTAAAAGCAAGGGTATGTGGCAGCCAAGATTGATGTGCATTGGCATAAATACTGTCCTGACAACTGAAATTTAGTGGAGTTAGTCCATGCAAATTACAGGTATTTGCACTACAGGCTCAACAAATCACTAAGAAGAGCATCCATTTAATTCTGTAGAAACCTTGCAGGATCCCGCCAACTGAAGCATGAGAAAAAAATGTTAAAATTAGAAATATACCATGAGAGTGTCCTTCTGACCCCAGGCTGACAGAAGCAAAACAACACTTACAGAATGTAGTTAGGATCTGAATTTGATTCAAAATATTTATAGCAAAATCAGAAGTCATTCCCTTTCTTGAAATTGCATGCTTTAAAATCAACTCCAAAGCTTCTGTTCATAGTATGTAGGATATAATCTGTGGTAGGATATAAAGTGGTTGACTTTCCCATTTGTAAGGACAAAATTGTTTGTGATAACATATTTTTCTTGGCTCAAATCTTTTACTGGTGCAGAAGCCTCTGTCCATCTGAGTGTTCATCTGTCAGTAACTTCAGTATAAAATATACATCTATGTTGTAGTAATGACTATGCTTCTGGCCTCAGTAAATATGGTACAAGTGTACTTAAATCTAGGATAATGTGAGATTACAAACTCTGCCTTGCTTCTCATAGGCAGTAAACCAATTATTTGCCACTGTTTAGCCCTGTGTTACATCTGTCAAGAAATTCAGTTGTATATTGCACTCAGTAGCAGTGCACTTTAGCCACTTTTAAAGAAGGATTAAAAAGGGCTTTTTTAACCTCACTGGAGAGAAGGGCAGATTGCAATATCCTCTTACAAGTGGGGCATTCAACTCTGTGAAAAAATAAACAACCATAATAGCAGTAGTAGGTTATCATTATGTATGTGGACCAGCACTCTTTGGCAGTGGGTTTCACAGATAGTTGCTGACATCAGAGGGAACCATTGATACTGTTGGAAATGGTAATTAAACTCAGCATGAGCCCCGACTGCCTTGACCATCTTAAAGCTCTCACTTCTCTCCTTTTCCTGAGTCTCTTGCCTCACCAATCTCATTCTAGCAGAGAGGGGAACTAAATTCTTTAAATGAATATAAGTTCAAATACATGTTTTTATTTATTTTACTTTCACCATGATAAATGGCAGTTCTAGACAAAGGGTCAGATTATCAGCTGGTATAAATTTGCTTTGTTCCATTGACTTCAGCAGAACTTTGACAGATGTATGCCAGCTGAGGATCTGGCCCAAAATCTTAACAGAATGCATGTTTAAAAGGGAGCTGTAGGGCTAGACAGAAGTTTTATATTTAAATGTTGAACCAATATTTTTAAATTAAAAATAGCCTTTTAGCAACATTTACAGAATTTAACATCACTTATTTTACCTGATTGTAATTATTTTGCTACTGTGTGTTAAATACAAGGAGACACATTTCTCGTGAGCTAGTTTTTTTTATTGCTGAATGCAATCTACAAGTTCGCTGAATATTTAAAAAAAAAATTCTTCCACAAATGTGAAATTTGAAGTAGATTCACATTGCAAAATAAGACTGCCTGATTCATGTCTTCCTTAGATGCATGGCAGTGTATAGTATCTCAAATTACAATTTGATTATAATATATCAGTCAGATTGCAACATATGTAGTGGTATTTACAATGAATGATACTTCATAGTAGAGATGCTTGGATAGTAGTGAGCCACCCCAAAGAACAGCTTTAAGGGTAAAAAATATGTTCCATATTAAAACCGCAAGATAGATGCCTGATGCCATATACAGTAGGATCTGTTCTCTGAGAATTACACAGAATTGTCTTCCACAGAATTTTTCTTCAGTTAATGTTATACTAGTTATGTGTAACACAAGACTGTACTGTGCATCGATATTGAGGCAAAGGAAGGTATAAAATTAGAGACCTCCTTGTAGAAGTGAGGCAGTACAGGGAAAGCACTGCATCTATTGGAGGAATGATACAGGGCAAGCAGCAGCTGGTTGGAAAAAATGGCAACAAATATTGATCACAGTATTAGCAAACCGTTCAAGTAAGATCAGAATCCAAGTTAGCATGTTAACATGGACCAAACAGATGTCTGGACTAGATAACTAAGCTAAGCCATAACACCTAGATGTACAGATCTGAACAATAAAAATGTACAAATGAAGCATTTTTAAGGGAAAACAGAAGCTGAAAGTGAGTTAAAAACCCAGCAGCTGTCCTGTACCAGCTGACTCAGGCCAAGGGGCTGTTTATTTGCCATGTAGGCATTCAAGTTTGGGCTGCAGCCTGGGTCCCCAGAGCCTGGGCTGCAGCCCGATCCTGAATGTCTACACGTCAGTTAAAAAGAACCTTAGCCCGAGCCTTGTGAGCCTGAGCCCTCGTCCAGACTAACCCGCTGCATCGGCGGGTTAAAATCGATTGCTCGGGGATCGATATATCGCGTCTAGTCTGGACGCGGTGTATCGATCCCCGAGCGCGCTTACATCGATTCCGGAACTCCATCAATCCGAACGGAGTTCCGGAATCGACGCGGAGAGCCGCGGACATCGATGCCGCGCCGTCCAGACTGGTGAGTACCTCGATTTTAGAAATTCGACTTCAGCTACGTTATTCACGTAGCTGAAGTTGCGTATCTAAAATCGATTTTAATTTCTAGTCTGGACGTGGCCTAAGTGAGGTGCCATGGGCCAGCCACAGGTTTTTAATTGCAGTGTAGACATTCCCTCAGTAGCCCAGTGAAAGATGGTTAGTGCTGACAACTGTTGATCAGTGTGATCAGAAATTTTGAGTGAATCTGTCATTCCACTGTAAGAATGACAAAAGAAATGTCAATGTCTGCCTTATTTTTTCTTGTTGAAAGTCCTTTAAAAGCAGTGTGTGTGATGTTTAGTACTTATGAAAGT